>NC_053393.1:566231678-566531678 GCF_905171765.1 Bufo bufo
GCAGAGTTATCCAGTCAGCTTGTCAGTACAGCAGAGTGAGAGAAGGAGAGAGCAGCGTTATCCAGTCAGCTCGTCAGTACAGCGAGTGAGAGAAGGAGAGAGCAGAGTTATCCAGTCAGCTTGTCAGTACAGCAGAGTGAGAGAAGGAGAGAACAGAGTTATCCAGTCAGCTTGTCAGTACAGCAGAGTGAGAGAAGGAGAGAGCAGAGTTATCCAGTCAGCTTGTCAGTACAGCAGAGTGAGAGAAGGAGAGAGCAGAGTTATCCAGTCAGCTGTCAGTACAGCAGAGTGAGAGAAGGAGAGAGCAGAGTTACCCAGTCAGCTTGTCAGCACAGCAGAGTGAGAGAAGGAGAGAGCAGCGTTATCCAGTCAGCTTAGTCAGTACAGCAGAGTGAGAGAAGGAGAGAGCAGAGTTATCCAGTCAGCTCGTCAGTACAGCAGAGTGAGAGAAGGAGAGAGCAGAGTTATCCAGTCAGCTTGTCAGTACAGCAGAGTGAGAGAAGGAGAGCAGAGTTATCCAGTCAGCTCGTCAGTACAGCAGAGTGAGAGAAGGAGAGAGCAGAGTTATCCAGTCAGCTTGTCAGTACAGCAGAGTGAGAGAAGGAGAGCAGAGTTATCCAGTCAGCTTGTCAGTACAGCAGAGTGAGAGAAGGAGAGAGCAGAGTTATCCAGTCAGCTTGTCAGTACAGCAGAGTGAGAGAAGGAGAGAGCAGAGTTATCCAGTCAGCTTGTCAATACAGCAGAGTGAGAGAAGGAGAGAGCAGAGTTATCCAGTCAGCTTGTCAGTACAGCAGAGTGAGAGAAGGAGAGAGCAGAGTTATCCAGTCAGCTTGTCAGTACAGCAGAGTAATAGAAGGAGAGAGCAGAGTTATCCAGTCAGCTTGTCAGTACAGCAGAGTGAGAGAAGGAGAGAGCAGAGTTATCCAGTCAGCTTGTCAGTACAGCGAGTGAGGGAAGGAGAGAGCAGAGTTCCAGTCAGCTTGTCAGTACAGCAGAGTGAGAGAAGGAGAGAGCAGAGTTATCCAGTCAGCTTGTCAGTACAGCAGAGTGAGAGAAGGAGAGAGCAGAGTTATCCAGTCAGCTTGTCAGTACAGCAGAGTGAGAGAAGGAGAGAGCAGAGTTATCCAGTCAGCTTGTCAGTACAGCAGAGTGAGGGAGGAGAGAGCAGAGTTATCCAGTCAGCTTGTCAGTACAGCAGAGTGAGAGAAGGAGAGCAGAGTTATCCAGTCAGCTTGTCAGTACAGCAGAGTGAGAGAAGGAGAGAGCAGAGTTATCCAGTCAGCTTGTCAGTACAGCAGAGTGAGAGAAGGAGAGAGCAGAGTTATCCAGTCAGCTTGTCAGTACAGCAGAGTGAGGAAGGAGAGAGCAGAGTTATCCAGTCAGCTTGTCAGTACAGCAGAGTGAGAGAAGGAAAGAGCAGAGTTACCCAGTCAGCTTGTCAGTACAGCAGAGTGAGAGAAGGAGAGAGCAGAGTTATCCAGTCAGCTTGTCAGTACAGCAGAGTGAGAGAAGGAGAGAGCAGAGTTATCCAGTCAGCTTGTCAGTACAGCAGAGTTATCCAGTCAGCTTGTCAGTACAGCAGAGTGAGGGAAGGAGAGAGCAGAGTTATCCAGTCAGCTTGTCAGTACAGCAGAGTGAGAGAAGGAGAGAGCAGAGTTATCCAGTCAGCTTGTCAGTACAGCAGAGTGAGAGAAGGAGAGAGCAGAGTTATCCAGTCAGCTTGTCAGTACAGCAGAGTGAGAGAAGGAGAGAGCAGAGTTATCCAGTCAGCTTGTCAGTACAGCAGAGTAAGAGAAGGAGAGAGCAGAGTTATCCAGTCAGCTGTCAGTACAGCAGAGTGAGAGAAGGAGAGAGCAGAGTTATCCAGTCAGCTGTCAGTACAGCAGAGTGAGAGAAGGAGAGAGCAGAGTTATCCAGTCAGCTAGTCAGTACAGCAGAGTGAGAGAAGGAGAGAACAGAGTTACCCAGTCAGCTTGTCAGTACAGCAGAGTGAGAGAAGGAGAGAGCAGAGTTATCCAGTCAGCTTGTCAGTACAGCAGAGTAAGAGAAGGAGAGAGCAGAGTTATCCAGTCAGCTTGTCAGCACAGCAGAGTGAGAGAAGGAGAGAGCAGAGTTATCCAGTCAGCTTGTCAGTACAGCAGAGTGAGAGAAGGAGAGAGCAGAGTTATCCAGTCAGCTTGTCGGTACAGCAGAGTGAGAGAAGGAGAGAGCAGAGTTATCCAGTCAGCTTGTCAGTACAGCAGAGTGAGAGAAGGAGAGAGCAGAGTTATCCAGTCAGCTTGTCGGTACAGCAGAGTGAGAGAAGGAGAGAGCAGAGTTATCCAGTCAGCTTGTCGGTACAGCAGAGTGAGAGAAGGAGAGAGCAGAGTTATCCAGTCAGCTTGTCGGTACAGCAGAGTGAGAGAAGGAGAGAGCAGAGTTACCCAGTCAGCTTGTCGGTACAGCAGAGTGAGAGAAGGAGAGAGCAGAGTTATCCAGTCAGCTAGTCAGTACAGCAGAGTGAGAGAAGGAGAGAGCAGAGTTATCCAGTCAGCTTGTCAGTACAGCAGAGTGAGAGAAGGAGAGAGCAGAGTTATCCAGTCAGCTAGTCAGCAGAGCAGAGTGAGAGAAGGAGAGAGCAGAGTTATCCAGTCAGCTTGTCAGTACAGCAGAGTGAGAGAAGGAGAGAGCAGAGTTATCCAGTCAGCTTGTCAGTACAGCAGAGTAAGAGAAGGAGAGTGCAGAGTTATCCAGTCAGCTAGTCAGTACAGCAGAGTGAGAGAAGGAGAGAGCAGAGTTATCCAGTCAGCTTGTCAGTACAGCAGAGTGAGAGAAGGAGAGAGCAGAGTTATCCAGTCAGCTTGTCAGTACAGCAGAGTGAGAGAAGGAGAGAGCAGAGTTATCCAGTCAGCTTGTCAGTACAGCAGAGTGAGAGAAGGAGAGAGAGAGTTACCCAGTCAGCTTGTCAGTACAGCAGAGTGAGAGAAGGAGAGAGCAGAGTTATCCAGTCAGCTTGTCAGTACAGCAGAGTAAGAGAAGGAGAGAGCAGAGTTATCCAGTCAGCTTGTCAGCACAGCAGAGTGAGAGAAGGAGAGAGCAGAGTTATCCAGTCAGCTTGTCAGTACAGCAGAGCGAGAGAAGGAGAGAGCAGAGTTATCCAGTCAGCTTGTCAGTACAGCAGAGTGAGAGAAGGAGAGAGCAGAGTTATCCAGTCAGCTTGTCAGTACAGCAGAGTGAGAGAGGAGAGAGCAGAGTTATCCAGTCAGCTTGTCAGTACAGCAGAGCGAGAGAAGGAGAGAGCAGAGTTATCCAGTCAGCTTGTCAGTACAGCAGAGTGAGAGAAGGAGAGAGCAGAGTTATCCAGTCAGCTTGTCAGTACAGCAGAGTGAGAGAAGGAGAGAGCAGAGTTATCCAGTCAGCTGTCAGTACAGCAGAGTGAGAGAAGGAGAGAGCAGAGTTATCCAGTCAGCTTGTCAGTACAGCAGAGTGAGAGAAGGAGAGAGCAGAGTTATCCAGTCAGCTAGTAGTACAGCAGAGTGAGAGAAGGAGAGACAGAGTTACCCAGTCAGTTGTCAGTACAGCAGAGTGAGAGAAGGAGAGAGCAGAGTTATCCAGTCAGCTGTCAGTACAGCAGAGTAAGAGAAGGAGAGAGCAGAGTTATCCAGTCAGGTTGTCAGTACAGCAGAGTGAGAGAAGGAGAGAGCAGAGTTATCCAGTCAGCTGTCAGTACAGCAGAGTGAGAGAAGGAGAGAGCAGAGTTATCCAGTCAGCTTGTCAGTACAGCAGAGTAAGAGAAGGAGAGAGCAGAGTTATCCAGTCAGCTTGTCAGTACAGCAGAGCGAGAGAAGGAGAGAGCAGAGTTATCCAGTCAGCTTGTCAGTACAGCAGAGCGAGAGAAGGAGAGAGCAGAGTTATCCAGTCAGCTTGTCAGTACAGCAGAGCGAGAGAAGGAGAGAGCAGAGTTATCCAGTCAGCTTGTCAGTACAGCAGAGTGAGAGAAGGAGAGAGCAGAGTTATCCAGTCAGCTTGTCAGTACAGCAGAGCGAGAGAAGGAGAGAGCAGAGTTATCCAGTCAGCTTGTCAGTACAGCAGAGCGAGAGAAGGAGAGAGCAGAGTTATCCAGTCAGCTTGTCAGTACAGCAGAGTGAGAGAAGGAGAGAGCAGAGTTATCCAGTCAGCTTGTCAGTACAGCAGAGTGAGAGAAGGAGAGAGCAGAGTTATCCATTCAGCTTGTCAGTACAGCAGAGTGAGAGAAGGAGAGAGCAGAGTTATCCAGTCAGCTTGTCAGTACAGCAGATTGAGAGAAGGAGAGAGCAGAGTTATCCAGTCAGCTAGTCAGTACAGCAGAGTGAGAGAAGGAGAGAGCAGAGTTATCCAGTCAGGTTGTCAGTACAGCAGAGTGAGAGAAGGAGAGAGCAGAGTTATCCAGTCAGCTTGTCAGTACAGCAGAGTGAGAGAAGGAGAGAGCAGAGTTATCCAGTCAGCTTGTCAGTACAGCAGAGTGAGAGAAGGAGAGAGCAGAGTTATCCAGTCAGCTTGTCAGTACAGCAGAGTGAGAGAAGGAGAGAGCAGAGTTATCCAGTCAGCTTGTCAGTACAGCAGAGTGAGAGAAGGAGAGAGCAGAGTTATCCAGTCAGCTTGTCAGTACAGCAGAGTGAGAGAAGGAGAGAGCAGAGTTGAGTTTGCCTGCCAGTTTAATGCTAAAGCCTGCTGGAACCAGGACAAAGCCTGAAACTGTTTGGAGAAACGTTTATTTAAGTAAAGCTGCCATTGAGCTTCATCTCAAGGTCTGGACTCAAGTTATTCTTTCCAATTCCTCAATTATTCCCCATATTTACTGTTTTGGAGCCAAAGCCTGGGGTCCAGCTGTATCTAGGTAGGAGCACTGTGACACATAAAAAGACATTTTGGCCACACTACACCACTCGGCATTCCTACACCTGGGACGCGATATATAGTAGAGCCCCGGGGGGAGGTGCCCTTTGCACTTTTATTTTCTATTAACTAGATTTTCATTAAAGATTTATTATTTTGTTTTTTAACGTCTTTACAGTCAGTGAATCAAAAATGAGTCCAGCAGAGGAGGCAATATGGAGGATCACAACACACTAGGAAGGGCCTTGTACTCACTTTAGCTGCATGATAAAAGCCATGTACTGAAGTGAGAGGACCCCTTTAAGGGTCCGTCCAGGTGACTGTCCTGCTGCTCTACCATCAGTCGGTGCTCCTGCAGACTTACCTGTGTTCCCAATGTCTTCTTCCCACAGTTTGACTGCCAATCCTATGGCCACGGGGCTCATCTGGCATCCATCTTGGATTCTGCAGAAGCTAATATCATTGCCTCCCACATTTCAGCCTACCAGAAGAACCAGCCGGTCTGGTCAGGACTTCACGACCCCGACCAGGTGATTACAGGGCAGGGATGCAGGGGGTAATTACAGGGCAGGGGCATGGCAGGTAATTACAGGGCGGGGGTGTGGCAGGTGATTACAGGCCGGGGGCGCGGTGGGTGAGTACAGGGCGATGACACGGCAGGTCATTACAGGGCAGGGGTGTGTCAGGTGATTATAGGGAGGGAACGCGGCAGGTGATTACAGGGCAGGGACGTGGTGGGTGATTACAAGGTGGAGACGCGGCGGGTGAGTACAGGGCGGGGGCGTGGCGGGTGATTACAGGGTCGGGGCGTGGCGGGTGATTACAGGGCAGGGACGTGGCGGGTGATTACGGGGCGGGGTGCGGCAGGTAATTATAAGGTGGGGCCCCGGCGGGTGAGTACGGGGCGGGGCCCCAGCGGGTGAGTACAGGGCGGGGACACGGCGGGTGAGTACAGGGCAGGTGGTACGGCATTATACATTACTGACATTATGTTTCAGATCCGCCGCTGGAAGTGGACAGACGGCTCCATGTATAACTACCGCTCATGGCTCCCCAACCAACCGGATAACAATAAGGGACAAGAATACTGTGGAGAGCTCTCATGTGTGGAAAGTAAGTGAACCCCAAACTTCTAACCCTCTCCCCCTCAGAAAAATCTCACCTGTCCCCGTTTCTTTTCAATAAGTTAAGTAACTGACCCCAGAAATCACTAGAAGAATATCATGAGACCACAAAACACAGTATCTGACCTCATATCTATCTATCTATCTATCTATCTATCTATCTATCTATCTATCTATCTATATTATATCTATATATCTATCTATCTATCTATCTATCTATCTATCATCTCTTATCTATCTATCTATCTATCTATCTATCTATCTATCTCACATCAATCTATCTCATATTTATCTGTCATCTATCTCATATCAATCAATCAATCAATCAATCAATAAAGCTCTATTATAAAATTATACATTAGTATTGCCAAAGCATATGGGAAATAGTGGGTTGAGAAATGGGGACACACCCGGGGTCGGTGTATAGGAATCCATGGCATATCAGGCTCCTCTCAGTCTATAGCAGGAAGTAATATATTGTGCTGTTGTGGCCGCTGTGTTCTCCTTCCCCCAGCAGTATGGAGAGTTGTTCTCTTCCCCCAGCAGTATGGAGAGTTTTTCTTCTCTTCCCCCAGCAGTATGGAGAGTTGTTCTCCTTCCCCCAGCAGTATGGAGAGTTGTTCTCCTTCCCCCAGCAGTATGGAGAGTTGTTCTCCTTCCCCCAGCAGTATGGAGAGTTGTTCTCCTTCCCCCAGCAGTATGGAGAGTTGTTTTCCTTCCCCCAGCAGTATGGAGAGTTGTTCTCCTTCCCCCAGCAGTATGGAGAGTTGTTCTCCTTCCCCCAGCAGTATGGAGAGTTGTTCTCCTTCCCCCAGCAGTATGGAGAGTTGTTCTCCTTCCCCCAGCAGTATGGAGAGTTGTTCTCTTCTCCCAGCAGTATGGAGAGTTGTTCTCTTCTCCCAGCAGTATGGAGAGTTGTTCTCCTTCCCCCAGCAGTATGGAGAGTTGCTCTCTTCCCCCAGCAGTATGGGACGTTGTTCTCCTTCCCCCAGCCGTATGGAGAGTTGTTCTCCTTCCCCCAGCAGTATGGAGAGTTGTTCTCTACCCCCAGCAGTATGGAGAGTTGTTCTCTACCCCCAGCAGTATGGAGAGTAGTTCTCCTTCCCCCAGCAGTATGGAGAGTTGTTCTCTTATCCCAGCAGTATGGAGAGTTGTTCTCTTCCCCCAGCAGTATGGAGAGTTGTTCTCTACCCCCAGCAGTATGGAGAGTTGTTCTCTTCCCCCAGCAGTATGGAGAGTTGTTCTCTTATCCCAGCAGTATGGAGAGTTGTTCTTCTCTTCCCCCAGCAGTATGGAGAGTTGTTCTCTACCCCCAGCAGTATGGAGAGTAGTTCTCCTTCCCCCAGCAGTATGGAGAGTTGTTCTCTTATCCCAGCAGTATGGAGAGTTGTTCTCTTCCCCCAGCAATATGGAGAGTTGTTCTCCTTCCCCCAGCAGTATGGAGAGTTGTTCTCTTCCCCCAGCAGTATGGAGAGTTGTTCTCCTTCCCCCAGCAGTATGGAGAATTGTTCTCCTTCCCCCAGCAGTATGGAGAGTTGTTCTCCTTCCCCCAGCAGTATGGAGAGTTGTTCTCCTTCCCCCAGCAGTATGGAGAATTGTTCTCCTTCCCCCAGCAGTATGGAGAGTTGTTCTTCTCTTCCCCCAGAAGTATGGAGAGTTGTTCTCCTTCCCCCAGCAGTATGGAGAGTTGTTCTCCTTCCCCCAGCAGTATGGAGAGTTGTTCTCCTTCCCCCAGCAGTATGGAGAGTTGTTCTCTTCCCCCAGCAGTATGGAGAGTTGTTCTCCTTCCCCCAGCAGTATGGAGAATTGTTCTCCTTCCCCCAGCAGTATGGAGAGTTGTTCTCTTCTCCCAGCAGTATGGAGAGTTGTTATCCTTCCCCCAGCAGTATGGAGAGTTGTTCTCCTTACCCCAGCAGTATGGAGAGTTGTTTTCCTTCCCCCAGCAGTATGGAGAGTTGTTCTCTACCCCCAGCAGTATGGAGAGTTGTTCTCCTTCCCCCAGCAGTATGGAGAGTTGTTCTCTTATCCCAGCAGTATGGAGAGTTGTTCTCCTTCCCCCAGCAGTATGGAGAATTGTTCTCCTTCCCCCAGCAGTATGGAGAGTTGTTCTCTTCCCCCAGCAGTATGGAGAATTGTTCTCCTTCCCCCAGCAGTATGGAGAGTTGTTCTTCTCTTCCCCCAGAAGTATGGAGAGTTGTTCTCCTTCCCCCAGCAGTATGGAGAGTTGTTCTCCTTCCCCCAGCAGTATGGAGAGATGTTCTCTTCCCCCAACAGTATGGAGAGTTGTTCTCTTCCCCCAACAGTATGGAGAGTTGTTCTCTTCCCCCAGCAGTATGGAGTGTGATGATGTTTGGCTCCAGCTCCCCTTATATTACTCTTTTATTTTCTCTATTCACAACGAGACCTCAGGACACGTCTTATTGGTGGCTTTTGTGGGTGCATGTCCCCCCTCTGACTCCTTCCACCCAAGGCGTCTGTAAATAACTTGTATCAATAATGTGGAAGGCGGCATATAGCTTTAATTCAATATGTATTTCTTTAGGTACTGCGCGATGCGCTTCCTGTATGCCTCCACCACCTGCCAGTACGCAAGAGCCCGCAGTGTACAGTAACTTAGATGCCCACAGATTGGTAAATACCTGGTTCTGGGTGTTCGTCTGCTTGACTGTCTGTCCTGCGTCTTTCTTGATTTTCTTTTGTCACGTCCAGGTTGAAGGGAATACCGTAGCTCTTGCTGTGACGTCACACAGCGCTCCGTGCGAGCGTGAGTTAGCAGCCCTTTCAAATCGAGCTGTGCCACCGGCCGGGGCAAGCTCAATATCCAGCCTGAATTAATAGGGTCCAGCCTCCTGTATTCCCTTCAACCTGGACGTGACAAAAGAAAATCAAGAAAGACGCAGGACAGACAGTCAAGCAGACGGACACCCAGAACCAGGTATTTACCAATCTGTGGCATCTGAGTCACTGTACACTGCGGGCTCTCGCGTACTGGCAGGTGGTGGAGGCACACAGGAAGCGCATCGCGCAGTACCTAAAGATTTATCACACACATTACTTTGACTAGCAGCGGTGGCGATAGCGCTGCGGTACCGCGGCGTCAGATAGCACCAGTGTAAGCGCCTGTGTAGTACAATTAAGAAGTGTTTCACTAGGTCAATATTTATTTCACCAGTGGTACAATCTCAGAGCGCATTTATGGATTATTGCGACGTTTCAGGCCCAGTTTGGTGCCCTTTATCAAGCTATAAATGCAAAGACAAAGAATATATCAATATAAATATTCAAAAATTCATTAATCATAGTGTAAGATATTTCATCCATAACATAAGAAAAAATAAGAAAAAATTATAATAATGTGTCCGTGTGGGAGACACGGACCAAAGGGTAAGTATAATGAAACAAGGTGATTAGATGAGTACAAAATGAACAACAACATGATTGGAAAACATGACCGTCTATATTGGATAACATGATCACAGGCAATCATTTCAATCTCAGGGATGGTAGATCAAGCAAACTGATTGGAACAGGGGGCGGCAGCGGGTGATATCAGTTGGCCTGAGTGTTCAGAGGGCAATGACTCTGACTGAGCACTAGGTCAGCGGGATAGTGTCCTAGTAACTAGCAGGCTCCGGAAGGCCTTCTGAGGTGGATGTGTTATATATACGTCCGAGATGAAATGCAGGTAGTGCCCAGGAGTATAATAATATGTAGAGTCCAATTACACACAAACCATGCAATAGGGTTAGCCCAATATCCGACCCAGCAGGTGCGGTATTGAAATTCCAGTGAAATGATCAGAGCGTGGTAGGGGCATTAGCGACGCCTTACCTGAAATGATTGCCTGTGATCATGTTATCCAATATACACGGTCATGTTTTCCAATCATGCTGTAGTTCATTTTGTACTCATTTAATCACCTTGTTTCATTATACTTACCCTTAGGTCCGTGTCTCCCACACGGACACATTATTATAATTTTTTCTTATGTTATGGATGAAATATCTTACACTATGATTAATGAATTTTTGAATATTTATATTGATATATTCTTTGTCTTTGCACTTATAGCTTGATAAAGGGCACCAAACTGGGCCCGAAACGTCGCAATAATCCATAAATGCGCTCTGAGATTGTACCACTGGTGAAATAAATATTCCATTGAAGCTATATACCGTCTTTGGTGTGCTGTCTCCACATTATTGATACAAACTCTTTTCTTTTCTGCTTTCCTCTCATTTTGGGTTATCTCGGCTCTGCCGTTATTTGATATGTTGGTGTCATGGGCTTTCATATTGCTCTCACGTCCCTCTTTCCTAGAGCTCTCCTCCTGGATTAGAGGTTCTCTCTGGGATGATAACTTTCAGTGTTCTCTTGCTGCAGTTCTCGTAATTTACGTCTTATTTCCTGCAGGGTTGATGCCTGTCCACACTTCATTCTCATTATTTCTTTAGTTACTTGGTCATTTATATTATTGTCACCAAGACTTCTTTGAAGCTGTTCTTTAAATTGAATAAAGTCTGTTTCTAGCTGCAATCTCTGGTCAGGGTCTCGGGTGAGGAGAGGGAAGCATTAGGACACGAGGCTGTAGGAGTGACCCTGGTGGTGGACTCCATGGGGGTAGACCCATCACTGCTCTTAGTTTCTGTAGTTTGTTCTTTGTAGGTTTGGGCCTTGTATGACTACAGTGCCATTATTGTAATGTTGATGGTGAGTGTGATGTCATCATCATTTTGTGGGTCTTTTACCCTGATTTGTTGGCCCTTGTGCCAAGATGAGGTCTGCTCAGTGTAGAATCGCACATTTCTTTTTCATCTGCTTCTTTGAAGGTAAAATCATCATTTTCCAAGTTTTGTCTCAGGCTAGTTTCACACTAGCGCTTAGAATCCGGCAGGGAATAGCCTTCTGGGTCTCTTTGGATTCCGGCATTGCCAGAAGCTTTAACTTTGCCGTCCATTCCATTCATTATAATGGGGACTGGCAGAGAATCTGCATATTTGTCAGGTGGAGGTCGGATTTCTGTCAGTCTCCATTACAATTATCGGGGCCAGATGGCGAAGTTTAAGCCTCTGGCAATGGCAGAATACAGAGAGATTTGACAGACTGTTCCCTGCCTGAACAGCACGCCAGATCCTAAGCGCTAGTGTGAATTTAGCCTAATGACAAGTAGCTCATTACAAGGTATACAAGGTGGAAACGCAGGAGCTCATGTTCAGTGCTGCTTCCTCCTGGGACTCCTATCTCATATCTATGTAACAAAGTCAAAAATGTAGTCAAAAATGTAACAAAGTCAAAAAAAGCAGCTGTCACGACAGAGGGATAAGTGCAGCCCTAAACTCCACCCCACCTCTGTCCCTGCCTACTTGCACAACCCGTCCTAACCAACGGCGTACAACTTGGCGGCAGTCCCTCACTTAGACAGGTGCAGGGGCCTAAGAAGGTAAGAGGAATACAGTAACAGAGTCAGGCAAGCCAAAGTCAAAACCAGGAGGTCACGCAGGTACACAGGGAGCAATCCGATAACAAAGTCAAAACACAATCCAGAGTCTGAAGCCAAGAGGTCACGTCAATTCCAGGGAGGTCTCAAGGTCAAGGTCAAAAACAGAGCCGAAGTCCAAAACACACAGAAGGCACAATACGAAAATGCTGGCGAGGGTAGCAAGACCATTCACAGGCAACCTGTGGCCAGCAGGCTGCCTGTTTAAATAGCAGAACAAGTGGGTCACATGACGTGGCCAGCGTCACGTGACCCAAGTCCAGCCCAAACCATCTGAGCGCCGGCCGCGCTAAGGAGGCGTGCGCTGCCGAGTCCTCCCCGCCTCCTAGTCCCCATGGAGATGAGGCCACAGGCCGCGTCCTTGCTCCTGCTCAGATGCGGGATGCCGGCGCCGCAAGGAGGAAGCGCGTCGCCGGCTCCCTGTTACAGCAGCACAAGCAAAAATGAAAGTGACAATGTGCCATCAGCCAAGGCCGTCTATCCATCTGCAATGAGCAGGAATGGGTACACTGACGCCACTTATGCAGTGGGTCAGGATATGGGTGGATAATAGTCTATAGTTTGTTCGTGATGCCAATTGCAGTGTGCGCAGGGTACTATCCCAGGGCCCTCCCAAGGTGTAATAACGCACGTCCCAGTTTAGGAATTCCAGAGTGGTGTAATGGTCTATAATGTCTCTGTATGGTGGTGATAATGGTGTCAACGGTGTCTCCTACCTGGGTGCGGCTGGACTCCTGGATCCTGGCTCACTTGCAATAAATTGTGTGTAGTGATAGTAGGAGTAATATAGGAATTTTGCAGCAGAAATTGATGTCCAGACCTTTAGGTGAAGTTCAAACTTGTCTTTACTGAAGAGAACTTTCATCCAAGCAAAATACAGCTTTGGTCTTTGGCGCCAGCAGGTTTTGGCAATGGTTGGCAGGAATAAATCTTCTGCACTATAACTCTGGAGCTTGCAGGAAAAGACATCTGCTTAGTAGCTCTGTAACGGTGTCAGGAATTTAGCTTCTGCACTTCTCTTTACCTTCTGCTTTGTGGGGACTGACTAGCTGAGGAGGAATATGGCTTCTCCTAGGTCTCTGGACTTTACTCACAGATAGGCTCACAGGGAATGCTTTTGTCCTAGAACTCTGGAGATTGTCTGCTTGCTTCATCCAGCTGAGGCTGAAGGGCTCTGGCTGGGGATTTGATCTATGTCTCAGCCGAGACAAGATCCTGGCTTTCTTCCCTGTGCAGGGGGACTCCTGAACTCTATCACACAGCCTTCCCCAACAGGGGTGGCTGGCACACTGAACTCTAACTTCCTTCCCCACCCAAGCTGCAGGATGTGGGAACAGTCCACATCTCCAGAGAGGGGGAGCTAAGCTGGAATAATCCATTCCAGCCTAGATGTAATAAACTGTAACTAGTTCCTTACCAATGCATTGCTGACACCTGCTGGTCAACATGGAAAATTACAAGGAAATTTACATTTAACATAGTTTTAAAAGCACAGTTGTGATGACATAATATAAATGATAACAGATGACAATGTAAAGGCTCTTAACAGATAGTAGCGGGGTAGAGGCGTGTCGTAACACAACTCTGGGGTGTTACACATCTATAATGAATCACCATGCGGGGTCATCACAGGCTCCTCAGATACTTGTATGAAGATCTGTCAGTTTTTGCACCAGAAAGCTGAGGTGCGTATGATAATAAATTCCCCCCCATTGTCTTTTGCAGATTTTCTAAAGTGGAATGATGCTTCCTGTACTTTGGTGCACCCTTATGTGTGTAAGTTCAAGCCTTAGATGTTTTACACCAGGAGAACCAGACATCCAACTCTTAGGAACTGAAAGGAAAACCATCAAGAGTTAGGCCAAACACTGTATTCTGGGGTCTTCCCCTATAAGACCCCACTGAGAAACTCTTAATAAAGAACTGACCTGCAGATTCCTGTCTCCATGTAAATTATTTTATTCTATAACATAAGAGGAATTTACAGAAAATCTGATCCTGGTCAGCATTCTAGTTAGTTTTTTTTCTTGAAATTTCAAATGCTGCATAAGCTATCCTAGAGGTGTAACCAAGCTTTTCTTCCCCTGGTGAAAAGATTCTCATTTGAAAGGTACAGCCACATTGCAGTGACCACCACACAGCCACGTCTGCCCTGCTGTGTACCTGAAAGACTGAGCAGCTGTTAGAAATCAATTTCAAGCTGCGGTGTTGCCATACCCTCACTTCATTTGGCCAGGTCCCTAACTCCATTTATGTCCCCTATTCAAAGAATGTGACCAGGCAATAACCATAAATGACCTAAACATCACATGAATAAAAAAAATGTGTCCATTGATGTGTTCCATTAGTACTTGCTGCAAAACCAGCAGCAGCGTTAGCAGGATCAGTGGTAGCAGGAGAAGCAATGCAGCAGCAGCAGCACCGGGAGCAGCAGCAGCACCGGGAGCAGCGGCAGCACCGGGAGCAGCGGCAGCACCGGGAGCAGAGGTAGCACCGGGAGCAGCAGTAGCAGGAGGAGCAATGCAGATGTATCACAGGAGCAGTGGCAGCACTGGGAGCAGCAGTAGCAGGAGGAGCAATGCAGAGGTAGCACTGGGAGCAGTGGCAGGAGCAGTGGTAGCACCAGGAACAGCAGCAGCAGTGGGAGTAGCAGTAGCAGGAGGAGCAGATGTAGCACAGGAGCAGTGGCAGCACTGGGAGCAGGAGGAGCAGAGGTAGCACCAGGAGCAGCGGCTGCAACAGGAACAGTGGCAACACCAGGAGCACCAGCAGCACCAGCGTTGTGTTTCTTGCGATGGCTGACAGTATGTACTACAGTAGCTTCTTTTTTTTCAAGCTTGCTATCATTGCCACTTTCCCTCGTCCTACCAGCATTAGTTGCTTTGGTTTTGGCAGTTCTTCAACCAGGTGTCCACAGCCCAATCACCCCACTCCTGGTCTTCAAGCTGCTCCACATCCTCCATGCCACAGACTAACCAGCGTACTACCCTGGTTCCTTTCACTTCTGAGACAACATTTATTCAGTCCTTTCTCACTCTAGGTCCCACTGTCTCTCCTCAGGGTCTGAGGAGCAGACTCGGTTTCATTCTTCTACCAGGGGACCATTCCTATCAACAGCTGCAGCTCCACTAAGCTTTTTGGCAGGAGACATCCACTTTTTACAGCTCTACTTGCAGGTCTGCCCCCTGTGGCATCATTGCAAGCAGTTTATTGCAACTAGAAGTCCTTTTCCTTATGTTACCAACTCCAATGTGCCTACTGAAGAACCATGATCTCATTTACAAATCACATTTTGTCCATAGTTACCCTTCTCAATCCAGACTGCTCACCCTACATGGGGAAAAACCCATAAAATATGTCCAAATGTCAACATTCCACATACACTACTCACTAATAGTCAGGGATATTTGTCTTGTGGGTGAAATTTCAGGATTAACCTAAAATGCCTTCTAACCTATACAGGTGAACTTAATGTGACCTTCTTTAAAGAGGACCTTTCATGGGTCCGAACATTTTAAGATAACTATCAGGACATGTAGAGTGGAGCCCAGGGATCTCACTGCACTTACTATTATCCCTGGGCACCGCTCCATTCACCCGCTGTGGCCCGTTACCTTCTCCCGCGCTGTATGGTAATTGCTACTATCGATAAACCAGGAAGGAGTCTTCTGTTTCTCCCTGGGCATTCCTTCTCCCAGGCTGTAGCGCTGTCCAATCGCAGCGCAGAGCGTCACAGCCAAGAAGAAAAAACCTCCCAGGCTGTGAGCTCTACGCTGCGATTGGACATCGCTACAGCCAGGTAGAAAGAACGCCCAGGGAGAAACAGGGAAGACTCCTCCCTGGTTTACCGATAGTAGCAATTACCATACAGCGTGGGAGAAGGTAACGGGACCACAGCAGGTGAATGGAGCGGTGCCCAGGGATAATAGTCCACAATCCTAGAGACCTGAAATTCAAGATTTCCATCAACCATAATCGGAGGAGGAGGCAAAGGCGAGGGTACAATAGGTTGAACATAAGGTTTCAATAAGGACTTATGAAAAACATTATGGATCTTCCAAGTCTGAGGAAGATCAAGACGGTAGGCAACAGGATTGATGACAGACAGGATCTTGTAAGGCCCAATAAACCTAGGACCCAACTTCCAGGAGGGAACCTTCAATTTGATATTCTTGGTAGACAACCACACCAGATCACCAACATTCAGGTCCAGACCAGGCACACGTCTCTTATCTGCCACACGCTTATATCTCTCACTCATGCTCTTTAGATTATCCTGAATCTTTTGCCAAATAGATGACAAAGACGAGGAGAATCTGTCCTCATCAGGTAAACCAGAAGACCCCTCTCCCGAGAAAGTCCCAAACTGCGGATGAAACCCATATGCACCAAAAAATGGTGACTTATCAGAGGACTCCTGACGACGGTTATTTAAAGCAAACTCAGCAAGGGACAAAAAAGAACACCAATCCTCCTGATTCTCCACCACAAAACAGCGCAGATATGTCTCCAGATTCTGATTGACGCGCTCTGTCTGGCCATTCGACTGCGGGTGGAAAGCAGAAGAGAATGACAACCGAACCCCCAAGCGAGAACAGAAAGCCTTCCAGAATCTGGAAACAAACTGCGTGCCCCTATCAGAGACTATGTCTGAAGGAATCCCATGCAATTTGACAATGTGGTCAATAAATGCCTGCGCCAGCGTCTTAGCATTGGGCAAACCAAGGGATGAAATGCACCATTTTGCTAAAACGGTCCACCACCACCAGAATCACAGTCTTCCCCGAGGAACGAGGCAGGTCCGTTATGAAGTCCATGGACAGATGTGTCCAAGGACGGGAAGGAATGGGTAAAGGAAGGAGAGGACCTGATGGCCGTGAATGAGGGACTTTGGCACGAGCGCAGGTCTCGCAAGCTGCCACAAAACCCTCAACCGACTTACGAAGCGCAGGCCACCAGAATCTCCGAGCGATGAGATCCAGTGTGGCTCTTGCCCCCGGTGCCCAGCAAGGACCGTATCGTGGTGTTCCTTAAAAATCTTGTGTCTCAAAGCGAGAGGCACAAACAACCTCCCAGGAGGACAAAGATCAGGAGCCTCTGACTGGGCTGCCTGCACCTCTGCCTCCAATTCAGGAAAAAGAGCAGAGACCACCACACCTTCAGCCAAAATGGGACCCGGGTCTTCAAAATTCCCACCTCCCGGAAAACACCGTGACAGGGCATCTGCCTTCACATTCTTAACCCCAGGGCGGAACGTGACAACAAAATTAAACCTTGAAAAGAACAAAGACCATCTGGCCTGTCTCGGGTTCAGACGCTTGGCTGACTCCAAGTAGGCCAGATTTTTATGGTCAGTAAACACGGTAATAGGGTGTCTGGCTCCCTCTAGCCAATGGCGCCATTCCTCAAAAGCCAACTTGATGGCCAACAATTCCCTATCTCCCACATCATAATTTCTCTCTGCGGAGGAGAGTTTCTTCGAGAAAAAGGCACACGGTTGCCATTTGGCAGGAGAGGAACCCTGAGACAAGACCGCACCCACCCCTACCTCAGAAGCATCAACCTCAACTATGAAGGGTAACGAAATATCAAGTTGTACCAGGATGGGAGCGGAAGCAAAACTCTCCTTGATATTAGAAAAGGCCTTACGCGCCTCTACCGACCAGGAAGAAAAATCTACCCCCTTTCTGGTCATATCAGTGAGTGGTTTAACAACAGAGGAATAATTCAAAATAAATTTCCTGTAATAATTGGCAAAGCCCAAAAAACGCATCAGCGCCTTCTGATTCTCAGGAAGCTCCCACTCAAGCACAGCGCGGACCTTCTCGGGGTCCATACGAAAACCAGAAGCGGAGAGAAGAAACACACATTTTTCCAGTTTCGCGTATAATTTATTCTCCCGCAGGATGAGCAAGACCTGACGTAAGTGTTCCCTATGAGTCTTGAAATCAGGAGAAAAAATCTAAATGTCATCCAAATACACTAATACAAATTTTCCCATTAAATGATAAAAAATGCTGTTCACGAAATGCTGAAAAACGGCTGGGGCATTCATCAAACCAAAAGGCATAACCAAATTCTCAAAATGGCCCTCAGGGGTATTGAAAGCCGTCTTCCATTCGTCTCCTTCTCTGACCCTGACCAGGTTGTATGACCCTCTTAGGTCTAATTTGGAAAATACTTTAGCCCCAACAACCTGGTTAAACAGGTCCGGGATCAGAGGAAGCGGATAAGGGTCACGAATAGTGATACTGTTCAGCTCCCTGAAATCCAGACTAGGTCTTAAAGAACCATCTTTTTTCTTAACAAAGAAAAAACCAGCGGCAACAGGTGACTTCGAGGGTCGTATGTGTCCTTTTCTCAGACTCTCAGAGATATAAGCACGCATAGCGACCCTCTCAGGTTGGGAAAGATTGTATAAACAAGATTTAGGCAGCTTGGCGCCTGGGATGAGATTAATAGGGCAATCGTACTCCCTGTGCGGAGGCAAATCCTGAACTCCACTCTCAGAGAAGACATCCGAAAATTCAGAGAGGAAAGGTGGTACAGTCTTAGTAGAAACCTCAGAAACAGATGTTATGAGGCAATTCTCTCTGCAAAAGTCACTCCAACCATTTATTTGCCTCGCTTGCCAATCAATGGTGGGGTTATGTTTAGTGAGCCAGGGTAGCCCCAACACTAGAGGAGTAGGCAAACCGCTAAGGACGAAACATGACACATCCTCAACATGAGCATCACTCACAATTAAACGGATATTGTGAACTATGCCCTTTAATGATTTCTGAGAAAGTGGAGCGGAATCAATAGCAAAAACAGGAATATCCTTTCCCAAAGTGCATACCTGGAAACCATGAGTTATAGCAAATTGATTATCAATGAGATTGACAGCTGCTCCACTATCCACAAAAATCTCACAAAAAAATGCTCTTGCTCTCTAGCGCCACCCTAGCAGTCAGGACAAAACGGGAACTACAAGCAAACGGAAAACCTTCAATTTCCGCCTCAACCCTGCCAATAGTAACAGACGGAACATTTTTAAAAGATTTTTTCCTTTTTGTTTCTTTATTACTCCCAGAAGACTGCCTGAATCTCCTAGAGGGACAAACATTTGCCAAATGATTTATACCTCCACAACAAAAACAAACCCTCCCATGCGGGCTGAATCTTCTATTGTCAGAGGCAATCAACCCCAGCTGCATGGGCTCCTGCTCAGAAGGGGCTGACAGCGACTGAGACCCCTGCGCACAGAATGAGACCGCTGCACTGTCCCGGGACTGAGTATGACAGGAAGGAGAGATCTCTCCTCTCTCTCTAAGACGCCTGTCAATACGAACGGCCTGAGACATAGCAGAATCCAAGGAGGTAGGTCTCTCATGAAAGGCAAATGCATCTTTCAATCCCTCTGAAAGAACATGGCAAAATTGACTTCGGAGTGCAGCATCATTCCAACCAGTATCAGCTGCCCATCTCCGAAATTCTGAGCAGTATATCTCTGCGGAGTGTTTACCCTGGCATAACAGACGTAGTCTAGACTCAGCCAGAGCAATACGATCCGGATCATCATATATCTGACCCAGGGCTAAAAAGAATTCATCCACTGAACGGAGGGGCCGTGCCCCCTCCGGCAGCGAAAAGGCCCAGGACTGAGCGTTACCCCTGAGCAGCGACATAATGATCCCCACCCTCCGTTCCTCATCACCAGAGGAATGGGGAAGAAGGCGAAAATGGAGTTTGCAAGCCTCTCTAAAACGCACAAAATACTCACTACCCCCGGAGAACGTATCCGGGAGCGAGATCTTAGGCTCAGAACAAACTCCATGAACGCAAGCTGAACCGGTCACTTGAAACTGAGAAAAAGTCTTACGGAGATCAGCTACCTCCAATGAAAGACCCTGGAAGCGTTCAGCCAAAAGTGAAACCGGATCCATGCTTGAGACGGTTTTGGCGGCTTATAATGTCACGGATGGTGTACAGGAAACAAGACAATGCAGTATAATCAATGACTCACTAGATCCACAACTAAGGAACAAAAGGGAGACCCCTGCATGAGACCTGCCACTCTCCCTGACTGCTCAGCCTATGCGAACACCCCAAAGGTGGATGGGCGCATATCCACGTACCTCGGCTATCTAATACCTGAAGACCCTACAATAGTGAGGGGACACGACCACCGGCTCCCTACACAAGACACGGAGGGAGTCAGGGTCTCCTGAAATCAGGCAGACAGAAAATCACAAATAAAGGAACAGCACTTATCTTGCAGAGGACTGGGAAATAGGAACAGCATGCACACACACTCCAGGAAGTTGTATAAGCCGCACACTACTGCATTATGGGGAGGAACTTAAAGGGAAGCAATCAGTCCAACTGCATGACAGCTGAGATAGACTAACGAGATGAGGAACTGAAACCAAAACAAAGAAACTCAAGGAGGAGGATCTGGAAGGCTCCTGTCAGAGCTTCTCAGCTGTCTGGTTGTGACAGCAGGTTGTAACAGAGATACAGAGACTGGAAGTGTCCCAGAAAGGTAGAGAAGTGGACGTCCTTTGACCACACTGATGACCGATTCATGGTGAACAATGCCCTGTGTAACCGGATGATGAATGCCACACAACTCCAGGCACATTTAAGGAAGGTGAGAGACACCCAAGTGTTACGTCAGACCATTGGAAACCATTTATCTTAGCATGGTCTGCGTGCTAGATGACCTGCCAGGTACCTGACGTCATTGTCTTGCATGGGACAGGGAGCATCTAAGCTGGACGAGGGACCAGTTGTCATGCCCTGCTCTGACTATATGCGGAGATCGGCCAGAATAGCAGCACGTGTTTAGTTTTTTGTTTTGTTTTGGAGTCGTGCTAGAGCCGCCTCCCTTCAGGTGCACTGGGTGGGGTTATTGGTTTAAAGTTCACTCATTCCCAGTGCTCTGTGCGGGTTATAGAAATCAGTCTGGCCTTGGAAGCAAGGAAGGAAGGATTGTCTGTTCCAGCTCAGATAAGATAAGTTTGGTTTCTGTTTTTGTTGTTTGCTATCTAGGCGGTTTGTGTGTCGTCTGTCCCCTCCAGGTTCTGAGGGAGCAGGCTGCCCCTATTTCCCCTTTCACCATCTCAGGGATTCTAGGGTATGTTCAGCCCAGGCACGAGGACACATTATTCCTACCTTCAAGGTCTGAATGTGGGCTTAGCAGTGTAGGGAGAGAAGTCAGGGATTTGCTAGGAGGTGACCTTTCCCCAGCTTCTCGCCTAGTTACTTGTTTGTTGGTTTATCTGTGTATTTGAGATCTCGTCCGCCGTGACATTATAACCCGCTGCGTCCAGGTGTTCTCCATATTGGATTTGAGAGGGGCCTACAATCTGATCAGAATCAAGGAGGGGGATGAGTGGAAAACAGCCTTCAATACGCACGAGGGTCATTTTGAGAATCTGGTTATGCCTTTTGGGTTGACGAATGCGCCAGGGGTATTTCAGCGATTCGTCAATGACATTTTCCATCATTTGGTAGGGAGGTTCGTGGTGGTTTACTTGGATGACATTTTAATTTACTCTCCTGATCTGAAGACCCATCAGGATCATGTGAGACAGGTTTTGACGATCCTTCGGGAGAATAAATTATATGCCAAATTGGAGAAATGTGTGTTTTCGGTGCAGGAGCTTCAGTTTTTTGGATATCTGCTTTCTGACTCTGGTTTTCGCATGGACCCCGAAAAGGTCCGGGCGGTTCTGGAATGGGACCGACAGGAGAATCAGAAAGCTTTGATGCGGTTTTTGGGGTTTACTAATTATTATAGAAAATTTATTTTGAACTATTCTACCATTCTAAGACCTCTCACTGATATGACTAAGAAGGGTGCCGACGTCTCTGTCTGGTCGGATGAGGCATTGCAGGCCATTTCGGCTATTAAGGAGTGTTTTGCGTCCGCTCCCGTTCTGGTGCAGCCCGATGTGTCTCAGCCATTCGTGGTGGAGGTTGATGCATCAGAAGTGGGGGTTGGAGCGGTGCTGTCGCAGGGTTCATCTCCTGGCAAATAGGTCCCATGTGCTTTTTTCTCCAAGAAGCTCTCGGTCAACGAGAAGAATTATGATTATGAGTTGCTGGCCATCAAGTTGGCCTTTGAGGAATGGCGTCACTGGTTGGAGGGGGTGTCTCACCCCGTTACAGTATATACAGATCATAAGAATTTAGCTTACCTGCAATCTGCCAAGCGTCTGAACCCTAGACAGGCCAGATGGTCACTGTTTTTTACCAGGTTCAATATTGTGGTTACCTTTCGCCCGGGGGTTAAGAACGTCAAGGCTGATGCCTTGTCTCGCAGCTTTCCTGGGGGATGTGATTCAGAGGATCCTGCTCCGATTTTGGCTGATGGGGTGGTGGTCTCCGCTCTGTACCCCGAATTGGAGATGGAGGTGTTGGGAGCCCAGGAGGGGGCTCCTGGTTCTTGTCCCCCAGGGAGGTTGTTTGTTCCTGAAGGTCTGCGATACAAGGTATTCAAGGAACATCACAATACTGTCCTTGCTGGACATCCTGGTGGTAAGTCCACCTGTGACCTGGTGTTACGTAAGAACATTGAGGATTACGTGGCAGCTTGTGAAACCTGTGCTCGGTCAAAGGTTGCTCATACTCGACCGGCTGGTTCACTTCTCCCTTTGTCTATTCCGTCTCGTCCTTGGACGCACTTGTCTATGGACTTTATTACGGATCTGCCGAGTTCCTCCGGGAGAACAGTAATTTTGGTGGTAGTTGACCGTTTCAGTAAAATGGCTCACTTTATATCATTAACTAGTCTGCCTAACGCCAAGACTCTTGCGCAGATTTTTGTTAATAATATTGTGAAATTGCATGGTATTCCTTCGGATGTGGTCTCTGATAGGGGCACGCAGTTTGTCTCCAGGTTTTGGAGGGCGTTCTGCTCTCGGCTTGGCATTCAACTTTCATTCTCTTCGGCTTTTCATCCGCAGTCGAATGGACAGACAGAGCGTACTAATCAAAACCTGGAGACCTACTTGAGGTGCTTTGTGGCTGAGAATCAGGAGGACTGGTCCTCATTCTTGTCCCTAGCAGAATTTGCTTTGAATAACCGTAGGCAGGAGTCCACGGGTAAGTCGCCATTTTTTGGCGCATACGTTTTCATCCTCAGTTTGGTACCTTTTCTGGGACTAGTTCCTCTGGTATGCCAGAGGAGGAGAGATTTTCTTCTGCCTTGTCTTCTATCTAGCGGAGGATCCAAGTGAATTTGGAGAAGATGGGTGAGAGGTATAAGCGAATGGCTGACAAGAGACGTGTGACTGGTCCGGACCTGTGTGTGGGTGATCTGGTGTGGTTGTCCACTAAAAATATTAAACTGAGAGTGCCATCTTGGAAACTGGGTCCAAGATTTATTGGTCGTACAAAAAATCTGCGGTGATCAATCCAGTAGCGTTTCGGCTGGATCTTCCGCAGACTTGGAGGATCCATGATGTGTTCCACAGGTCTTTACTGAAAAAATACGTGAAACCGGTGGAACCATCGCCATTGCCCCCTCCTCCTGTTCTGGTTGATGGAAATTTAGAGTTCGAGATCTCCAGGGTTCTCGACTCTAGAGTTCTTCGGGGTTCTCTTTAGTACCTGGTACACTGGAGGGGATACGACCCTGAGGAGAGGATGTGGGTTCCGGCGCTGGATGTCAGTGCCAGCCGACTGGTAAGGGCTTTTCACAGATCCCATCCGGATAAGGTTGGTCCGGGGTGTCCGGAGGTCACCCGTAGAAGGGGGGGTACTGTCATGCCCTGCTCTGACTATGTGCGGAGGTCGGCCAGAATAGCAGCACGTGTTTAGTTTTTTGTTTTGTTTTGGAGTCGTGCTTGATCCGCCTCCCTTCAGGTGCACTGGGTGGGGTCATTGGTTTAAAGTTCACTCATTCCCAGTGTTCTGTGCGGGTTATAGAAATCAGTCTGGCCTTGGAAGCCAGGAAGGAAGGATTGTCTGTTCCAGCTCAGATAAGATAAGTTTGGTTTCTGTTTTTGTTGTTTGCTATCTAGGCGGTTTGTGTGTCGTCTGTCCCCTCCAGGTTCTGAGGGAGCAGGCTGCCCCTATTTCCCCTTTCACCATCTCAGGGATTCTAGGGTATGTTCAGCCCAGGCACAAGGACACATTATTCCTACCTTCAAGGTCTGAATGTGGGCTTAGCAGTGTAGGGAGAGAAGTCAGGGATTTGCTAGGAGGTGACCTTTCCCCAGCTTCTCGCCTAGTTACTTGTTTGTTGGTTTATCTGTGTATCTGAGATCCCGTCCGCCGTGACACCAGTGGGCCTCAGTGCTGTTCACTGATGAAAGTCGGTTCACACTGAGCAGAAATGATGGCCACCAACGATGTTGGAGATGTCAAGGAGAGCGCTCTGCATCAGCCACTGTTGTCACCAGACGAGCCTTTGGTGGTGGTGGTGCTACGGTGTGGCCAGGTGTGTCTAGTCAGTACAGAACTCCCCTACACTGTGTGACTGGTCCAGTGACAGCCCATACTACTTGAAGAACATCATCCAGTCATTGTGCCTCTGCAGGAACAACACAGGCCTAATGTCATCTTCATGGAGAACAATGCTCCAGGTCATCGAGGTCCCATCATTACGGAACGGCTGCTGGAGACTGGGGGCCTGCACTTTCTCCAGACCTGAATCCCATTGAAAACCTATGGGATCAGCTGAGTTGATGTGTAGAGGCTCGTAACTCTGTACCTCAGAACCTTAATGACCTGAGGGCCACCCTTCAAAAAGAGTGATATGCCATGCCTCAGCAGACAATAAGTTGACTTGTGAACAGCAGAAGACGTCGTTGTCAAGCTTGAATTGATGCACAAAGCCACAGGACAAGTTCTGGAGACACTGACTTTTTGTGGAGGTATACCCAGCACTGGGGACGGCTTTTGTGTCAGTAAATTGTTTGAGATGAGGAGATCACCATTAATGCTTCTACTTAATGCCCGACTTTCATCATATAATATCACTCGAGCAGCAATGTTTTACATTTTCCATAAATTTCACCCAAAAACCAAATATCCCTAACTTTTCGTGAGTAGTGTATAATGTCAACAGTATGAATTCTGCAATCACTTTACATGTTGATCTGTCAATCTTCGCAGTAAATTATCACTTTGTAATTGGTGACAACCAATATGGCCTCCACAATATCCTGATCTATGGATCTTTCCACATATTGGGCAGAAATTCTGTCACTGAAAGTTAGAAAATTCCCAACCAAAGTCTTGCGGAATGCACAAAGTGAAAGCTCACCCAATAGAGGAAAATGTATGGACGCAGATTCCCTGTGATGTCACAGCCCTATAAAACCCTCATCCAGCGCGGTCTCCGCCATTGTTCTGTGAGCTGAGCTTGGGAGAGACGCGGCAAGCGCTCATGCGCTAGAGACAGTGTTGGTGAAAACGATTCATAGAAGAATTCAATACCAATAAGATTTAAGCCTTTACTATTCCAGTGCCCAGGGTGCCAACCAATACCATCCAGTCTGAGCCCTTTAGGGGATCAGGTCTTAATGATCCTCATAATTATCCTCTGCAGGCTTTACTTCCTAGAAAAGTCAGCGAGATATAGGGAGAGGAGGCGCGGGATGTGCCTGATAACATATTCTCATCGATATTAGATGATGTGGAAAAGGAGGAAAAGCAGATGGCAGAAGAAGGGCTCCCACTTGTAGGGCAGGAGAAGTGGATATGCCAGCATATTGCGTCCCACCCAACCAGCCAAACCCGCACCATCAACAGCCCCTGTTTAAAGGTGCATAAAATGCGCCACATGGCAATTTACAATGAAGACCGACTATCCAGGGCAGTCTTCATTATTAATTGGCCGCACAGTTCTTCACCGCAGTGTAGCGGTCAGGGGAGGTAAAGAATGCAGGGCAGGATTCAAATACAGTACAGCAGACGAGGAGGCTGAAGCAGATACCGGCTTTATTAAAGGGCAAAATATAAAGGCTGGAAAATCGTATTAACAGTATTGTGCCGATGCACCAGAGGCGCAATCGACAAATGACAGAAACAGTGTAAACAGGTTTACATAAATTTACAGGAAGGATAACTGAACTTTGCATCCAAACAAAATGCGCTCTAAACAGCAAACACATAAAAAATGCAAGCTAATCTCCTCTAATATACACCTGTCTGCCCCTGCTACTCAGGGGACGTTTCTAAAATGCACTGACTAAGTCTTCTGCTCTATGTTCTACCACAGATTAGCACCGGTTCACACTCACAGTTCTGCAGGTAGCTGATTGTCTTGGTCTGGCACGTGAAGGCAGGTGCAGTCTGGCTCCTTATCTGGCCGCTTGCTTGCCCCAGCGCAGTCTTTTCTTCTCTCTCTCTAGCGTGCAGGTGCAGGAATCCACATAGTCCAGCTCTGACAGGAGAAACCCGTCCTGTCACAGGTCTTTGAATTGAACACTTTGCTCCTCTGGAACACACTTTGCAGTCTCTGTTGACCTGTCCCACAGCAGCCAGGAAAAATCACTTTATAGTCCCTGTAGCTCTGTCCCACAACAGCAGACTCTCTCTGTACACCTCGGCAAGGAAGCAGCCTCCAGCTCTCTAAGCCCGGGAACTTGAACTCCTCCTACATCCTCTGGAATAACAACTTCATTTCTTTCTTTCTTAAAGACACAGTGGCCTCTTGTGGCCGGAAGAAGGCATAACAGTCTGTGTGAAATATTATCACTGGAGATGCGCTTGATAATTCTAGGGGCTGACCCTTACATGCCTACCCACTTAAAGGTGGCCATTCTCGGCCTTGCTATATAGTCCATGAGAAAGAAATGGTTAATACAACTTCTAAACAGCAGTACAACATTGTCCACAATACATACAGGTGGACCAAATGAACTCATGGGCAGCGTACCTGTTTGATGGAACCCCTGCAGTAAGCCTACTAGATCTCCGGAGGTATTGACTATCTGTTAAGACCTGACTCTGCAGCGTACTCAAGTTAGGGTTAATAGTGTTCCTGGGTGTTGTAGTGCAATTGTGACCACTAACCTGAGACAGCTGACTCTCTGCAAGGGCAGGTGATGATAGGTAATGTTCGTGACGCCAGTGCCAATTAAACGGTGGCACGCCGTTTGCTGATAGCAGGAATAACTGAGGAACCACGTGATGTTAAAACAGAACTCAAACTTTAGTAGTCATCATACATGGACATAGATGGAAGCGCAGTTCCTTTGAAGACAGTTGGTTTCAATACATTTGATGCAGGCAATATATAGCAAGGTGACTTCAGAGTGTTAAACACAGGACTTGCAGTACAGGCGGCTTGCACTCTATTCCTGACTGATCCTGGAACATAGAAACTCTTCTCCAAGGCCCAATGCCCTAGCTCTGGCTTATATCCTTGGTTTTATAATGATCAAGTACCTCCTCTGTTATCTTTAGTACCTCTTGCTTTTCTGGACTTGCCTCTGTCTCTCCCAGCACTGACTCTAGAAACTTCTGAACTCACCTCCTAGGCTAGGCCCTAGCCTATTTATACTGAACTGGGGGGCTCCCTCTGCTGGCTGGAATAAAGATTGCCTGCACCAGGCCTAACTGGCTTAAAAGGAAACACACATTACATTCTAGCAGTGTCGGGTAACCTACCCGTATGCTGCACACCCCCAGACTTTAACGTGAGTAAGGCCTCGTACTCACACACCTTCCTGAACCAGCATATCATGGTACATAACATATGCATTCCATTATAAATACAATAAATAATTATTTAACATTTGTAACTCAATGAACAAATGACACAAGGGAAAGGGGCGTCTTCTTGCTTCTTAGGCACGGCCGCTGACCTGGCACAGCGGACTTAGGGTGAACCAGGTTAGTCCATTTTCTTTGGTGGCAGTATAATAACGGAACTACCCAGGGGTTTCCTGTGGGTGTATCACAGGCAAGGGCTCACGTGGGGGAGTCCATTCTTGCGCACAAATGTCAAGCAAGGTATTACCAGTAGCAACTGTTTGGGAGGAGACACCACCAGAATAGTCAAAGTCCCCTAAACGGACTGGCGGGCGTCCCCTGGTCATCCGGGTAGACCTTCTCAATACAGGGGTCTCCTATTCCCTTAGCAACGAGGTAGAAGAGAGAGGAGCAACAGGAGGGTCTCCATCAGTGAGATCTTGGTCAGGAACAATAGGAACAACTGGAACAACAGGAACAACTAGATCCGCTAGAGGGGGAACTGGATCCAGGACATCTTGAACCGGCTCTTCTGGAGGTGAAGATACAGTAGGTGCCGGAGCAGGCACCAGCAAGTTCAACCATGGTGTCAGAAGCCAATGCATGGGATCAGCGTCATACCTTAGATTACTGACAGCCTGCATAGGATCCTCGGGCGGCATTGATGACTCTGACACAGGGGATTCAGATCTAGAACTCTCGGCACTAGGTTTTGGTGTCAGGCAGAGCTTTAACCGGTTTCGGTGTACAATTTGGGATCCCTTGCCTTCCCAGGTGATCTCATAAGTGTGAGTTCCAACATTTGGGATTGCAGTGACAACATAGGGACTTCGCTCCCATTTACTGTCCAGTTTACTGGTACGGCTGTTATTTTTTAACCATACCACAGCCCCTATTGTCAAGGGTTCTGCATGGGCTGCCTGATCATAGTCTCTCTGCTGTCGGTCTCTAACATTGTCCATCCGTTCCTGAACAATGGCTTTGGCTGCATTCAATCGCCTTTGGTGCTCAGCAACCCAGTCGGTATTAGGTAATGGGTTGATGCAATCAGGTACATGTATGTCCAAGGAGTGATCAGCAGGCAATGTCCCTTGGCGCCCAAACATCAAATAAAAAGGGGTATACCCAGTGGAACAATGGATGGTATGATTGTACGTGAACATGAGCTGTGGCAACAGACTGGGCCAATCTCCTCTGGTTTCAGGAGGTACGGCCCTCAGCATCTCTATCAAGGTCTGATTCATTTTTTCACATAATCCATTACCTTGAGGATGGTAGGCCGTTGTCCGGATCTTATTACAGTTGTGTAAGCGGCACAGTTCATGGAACAGATGGGACTCAAAAGCAGGTCCTTGATCGGTGAGGATCTTTTCTGGACATCCGTAGGGCAGGAGGAAATGCTTCCAGAACAGTTCGGCTGTAGTCTTGGCTGTCTGGTCTCTCACAGGCACCGCTACAACAAACTTAGTGAAATGGTCAATAATAGTCATGGCATAAGCATACCCTGAGCGACTAGGCTCCAGTTTCACATGGTCGATGGCGACAAGTTCAAGAGGACGGGTACTTACAATGGGTCTCAGTGGTGCCCTCTGATCATGGTACTCACTTCGTTTTAAGGCACAGGCTACACACTCCCGACACCACTTTTCCATGTCTTCTCTCATGCCCACCCAGTAAAACCGCTGGCGGATTGTAGCCTCAGTCTTTTGGACCCCAAAGTGACCGGATTGATTGTGGTACATCTCCAACACCATACCTGCATCTCGTCGGGGTATGAGAATCTGGTGCACTCTCTCGTTGGACACTGGGTCTAGGCTTCTCCGTAGCAATAGGCCCTTTTGTATGAAGAGTTGATGGCGCTGTCTCCACAGTTTGATGAGCTCAGGATCTGCACTCTTACGCCGAATCCTCTCAGGGGCTCTGCCACTAGTAATGAAGTCCAACAACTCGCCCAGCACTCTACTTTCAGACTGTAGTTTCACCCACCTTTCTTCTTTAGGATCAGGCCTACTGGAGGGTGAAGGAACTGCAGCTCTGTCATTGGTAGCTCGAGCCTGATCCTGTTGAGCAAATTTGTTATAGAAAGCCGGCATCTCTACATCTTCCCAAGCATCTCGCACATCATCAGGAGCTGTCTCTGTGGGAAGCCTGGATAAAGCATCAGCATTATCATTAGTACGTCCAGCACGATATTTTACAGAGAAATCATAGTTGGCGAGGCGAGAGGCCCATCTCTGCTCCAAGGCCCCTAATTTAGCTGTATTTAGATGTGCCAGAGGGTTATTGTCAGAGAATGCAATGAACGGGGTGGCGGCTAGATAATCCTTGAATTTTTCTG
Organism: Bufo bufo; assembly: GCF_905171765.1. Taxonomy (NCBI): domain Eukaryota; kingdom Metazoa; phylum Chordata; class Amphibia; order Anura; family Bufonidae; genus Bufo; species Bufo bufo. Next base: position 566,261,188 of record NC_053393.1, read on the forward strand.
TCACCGCCCACACTAATGCCAGAAACTCTAGTTTGAAGGAACTATAATTCTGGTCATTTTTCTCAGCTCCTTTCAGGGAGCGGCTTGCATATGCTATCACTCTCTCTTTTCCCTCTTGGATTTGGGCTAACACCGCTCCCAGGCCTCGCTTGCTAGCATCGGTATAAAGATGGAAAGGCTTGCTATAATCTGGATAACCTAACACAGGAGGCTCGGTCAGTTTTTTTTTTAGCAGTTGGAACGCTATCTCTCTTTCCTCATTCCACTCAATGGGCACAGGAGTCCTAGGACTTTTCTTGGGTTGCCCCCTCAAGAGCTCCTGGATAGGATCAGCTATTTGAGCAAAATGGGGGATAAACCGTCTATAGTAGCCTGCAAAACCAAGGAAACCCCTCACTTCCTTGACGGTAGTAGGAACCGGCCAATTACGGTCAGCCGCTAACTTATCAGGGTCAGGTTGCACGCCCTCTCCGCTGACCACATGCCCCAGGTATCTTACTGCAGGTTTGAGCAGGTGACACTTGGATGGCTTTACTTTCAAGCCATATTTGATAAGGATTTCAAATACTTCTGCCAAATGTTTTAGATGGTCTTCATATGTTTTTGAGTACACAATGACGTCATCTAGATACAGCAGCACTGTTTCGAAGTTTTTGTGACCCAAACACCGCTCCATTAGTCTCTGGAAAGTTCCTGGGGCATTACATAACCCGAACGGCATACAATTGAATTCGAACAGGCCCATGGGAGTGGTGAAAGCAGTCTTTTCCCTATCTGCAGGGGCCATGGGTACTTGCCAGTAGCCACTGGTCAAGTCCAATGTGAAGAAATAGGCGGAAGAGCCCAGAGCAGTTAGTGACTCCTCAATGCGGGGCAGTGGGTATGCATCTTTGTGGGTTATTTGATTAATTTTCCTATAATCCACACAGAAACGGATACCACCATCCTTCTTCTTTACCAGGACCAGGGGTGCCGCCCACGGGCTACGACTGTCCCGGATTACATTAGAGTCTTTCATCTCTTGGATCATCTCTTTTACAGTCTGATATGAAGTAGGCGGTAAAGGTCGGTATCTCTCCTTGATAGGAGGATGAGAGCCAGTAGGTATGGTGTGTTGTATGGCACTAACCTCTCCATAGTCAGTAGCATGCTTACTGAAGGCCTGGTGGTGCTCCTTGACAAGCTGTAGAATCCCTTCTTGTTGATGTTGGGGGGTAGTCTCTTCCCCTACATGGAGCTCTTCCCACCAGGGCACTTGTGGCTGGGTCACCGGCGAACATCCGCTGTCTGCAGCTGGCGGCTTTTCCGTCACTGGAAGACGAATGATGTCTTGGAAGGACACCTGGGAAAGCTGGGCAACAGGGTAATGCTTAGTAAGCGCAACAGGATGATCACTCAGGTTAATCAGACGGACAGGTACTTTACCTTCAGAGACGTTCACCAGGCACTTGGCAGCTCTCACATAAGGGTAATCCTCCATCTGGATTGGTTCCACCAGGGCTGGATAATCTCGGCCTTGGACTCCCAGGACCGCACGACACCATAAAAGAGTTTGAGAATTAGGAGGCAAAGTCACAGGCTTAATATCACTAATCCTGGCAGTACAAATTTCTCCTTTCCCATTAGCAAACCTCTGCTGGGCACTTAACACAGTGATAGTCTTTTGAATTACCCTCTTGGATGCAGAGGAAGCAGTGGGCAAAGTCTGGTGTAATACGGCAAGTATTTCTGAATAACAGTTTTTGAAGACATTGGTGCCTAGAATGACAGGATGTCCTCCTCTGTCACCGGCCTGTACTACTATCACCCCCTGTTGCGGTAAGGTTACTTCTCCCACCTGCAGGGTGGGTTCCCAGTATCCGTGAATCTTTACTGGTTTGCCATTGCTGGCGATAATCTCTACCCAGGATTCAGGCGGCTGGGTTAATTGGTCGGTGTCCCAGAACTTTTCAAAGGCAGGCAGCTGAATAGTAGTGACCTGAGACCCAGTATCCAATAGGGCTTCAAAGGAGACCCCGTTGATCTCTATGTTGATTTTAGGATGGGATCCTACATAACGTGGCATCCAATTTGGATCCTCTGGACCTAGTGTTCTACCTCCCGAGGGGTGGTCCTCAGCCTCAGGGGTTGCCCGTTTAACTGCCAGCACGTGGATTCTGTGTGTCCCAGCTTTTTGCAGTATGTACACACGGGCTTCTTGCGACCTCTATTACGCCTCCCAGGATCCCTGAGGTGAGTCTCTTGGTATGGAGGTGGGAACGGCCTAGGAGATGACAGGAACTCTTCTTCTGTCATTATGGGTTTTTCCCATTCCTCTATTTTTCTGCACACCTTCTCTAGACTTTTAGTGAGGTGATTTACTTGCTCTGTCAGCATGGCAATAGTATCAGTAGCTGACACTTGAACAGCTTGGCCGGCCTCAGCTCGGTTAGTGATAAGCGGTTTCACCCTGCAGGCTGGTGACTCAGGTGGGGTGCTCAACTCCGGAGATACTGCAGACCCCAGAATTTTTATAGCCAGTTCTTTAAAGTCCAGAAAGGCACTGTTAGGGTGCTGGGCGGACAGCATCTTTAGTTGGGTCCTTATTTGCTCAATAGACACCCCGTTGATAAATTGTTCCCTCAGGGTCTGGTCCTGGTTATCAGCCTCTTTGGGATCTATCTGAATTACAGCCCCTAAAGCCTCCTGAAGTGATAGGGCATAGTCACGGAGGGACTCACCGGGCTTCTGTCTCTTGCCAAAGAAGTGCATCTTTATCTCTGAGGCAGTCCTAGTTTCAAAAGTGGCCCTGAGGCGGGTGAATATCTGTTCTAGAGTACTCCGCTCAGTAGCAGGCCAGGATAACACTTCTCTACGGGCAGCTCCCTCCAGTTGTGCCAGCAGGATTTCCATTTGCTGATCGGCATTTATGGGGTACAGTTTGAATAATGCCAGCAACTTTTCTTTAAAGTCCCTTAGGGTATGGGTCTCTCCTCTGTAGCGGGGGAACCATGGGGCCCCGAAATAGTAAGGCATGGTAAAGGGCATCATGCTGGGGGCTATAGAATGATTAGGAGCCGCAAGCTCTCCCGGTTCTGACATGGTAGTCTATTGAGATGTGGCCGCTGGTGACTAAAGGGGCCGGAACAATCCCCTTCCCTCCGGTTATAAGTTATTACCGGTATCGCCGGGCTTGCGCAGGCCAAGTCTCGAGAGATCCCGGACGTCCTGAGTACGCGGTGACGTAGAAGAAACCGGGCCGCGGCGGTGCGATGATGACGAGGGGCGGGATTTTCTGTGTCTTTGAAGGGATCCGCCCACGAAGGTCCTCAGCAGCGCGGGAAACTTTACTCCAGGCGGCTGGTGGCCATCTTGGTCACCATTCCCTGACAGCAAGCAGGGTTGTAAAAAGTCCATAAAACCACACTCCGATGTGGCGATTTCCTTCCTCTTGATAGCACAACACTGCACAGCGCTTTTTGGAGGTTTTAGGGACACCTTTGGTATGTTTTTCAGTCCACAAAGTCCACTTTAATAAAACAGGCAATTTGTCACTTTGGTCACAGGGCAACTGTATAAGGCACAAAGTTCACGCTTCTTGCACTAGAAAGCGTGCGTATCCTGTTCGTGACGCCAAAAGAGAGGTGCAGCGTACTCAAGTTAGGGTTAATAGTGTTCCTGGGTGTTGTAGTGCAATTGTGACCACTAACCTGAGACAGCTGACTCTCTGCAAGGGCAGGTGATGATAGGTAATGTTCGTGACGCCAGTGCCAATTAAACGGTGGCACGCCGTTTGCTGATAGCAGGAATAACTGAGGAACCACGTGATGTTAAAACAGAACTCAAACTTTAGTAGTCATCATACATGGACATAGATGGAAGCGCAGTTCCTTTGAAGACAGTTGGTTTCAATACATTTGATGCAGGCAATATATAGCAAGGTGACTTCAAAGTGTTAAACACAGGACTTGCAGTACAGGCAGCTTGCACTCTATTCCTGACTGATCCTGGAACATAGAAACTCTTCTCCAAGGCCCAATGCCCTAGCTCTGGCTTATATCCTTGGTTTTATAATGATCAAGTACCTCCTCTGTTATCTTTAGTACCTCTTGCTTTTCTGGACTTGCCTCTGTCTCTCCCAGCACTGACTCTAGAAACTTCTGAACTCACCTCCTAGGCTAGGCCCTAGCCTATTTATACTGAACTGGGGGGCTCCCTCTGCTGGCTGGAATAAAGATTGCCTGCACCAGGCCTAACTGGCTTAAAGGGAAACACACATTACATTCTAGCAGTGTCGGGTAACCTACCCGTATGCTGCAACTCTCCCCACTGGGAGCTGCCAACCTGGAGTCATCCACTGCAGTAGGAGATTCAGGTGTGATCAAGGGTTCCTCTTCATTGCGAGCCGGTACTGGTTCTGTGGCAGGAACTTCATCACCTGCGGCCTAGGAACTTTCCTCAGTATTAGGAACGGCTCACCGGTCTTCACTATCGTCTTCATCGGGGATAATAAAGTCTGAGGACGGGACAGAAGGGGGTGTTCTCTGAGCAGGTGTGGGATCTTCAGAACGGCATGGCCGTAGCATATTCCTATGTAGAGTCCTTGAGGCTAACTCCTCATTTTCAACCCGTACTTCGTAGACCAGACTATTGGGGTACACTCTCTTGATCACTTTGTATGGCTGTACTTCCCAACGCTCGCTTAATTTGCCTCTGGGACGTTTCTCTCGCACCAGTACCCGGCCCCCAGGCTGCAACGGAACCTCCTGGATTGGAGGAGGGTCAGTATATGTTCTCTCTTGCAATCGCTGACCTGCTAACCGGCGGATGGTCTGGAGCCACTGACGGTGTTCTTTCACCCATGAGGTGGTCGATTGTTCTACTAGGTTCTCTGGTTGTTCTAGGTTCAATTCAACGGTTTCCCGACCAGCTCTTCCGAACAGTAACATGCATGGGGTGTAGCCGGTGGTGGTGTGGACCCGATTATTATATGCCCAGACCAATTCAGGCAGATAGGCCAGTGTGTCTTCTTGTCTTCTTCTAGCGCCCTCAGCATTTGAAGCAGTGTCCGGTTAAAGCACTCGCAGGCCCCCATTCCCTTGGGGATGATATGGGGTTGTCCTGGATTTTTCAATGCCATACAGTCGGTGTAGCTCCTCCATCACTTTCCCTTGAAAACACGCTCCTTGATCTGAGTTAATCTGCTTCAGACACCCATAGACCCGGATGAAGTCCTGACAGACAGCCCGAGCTGCGGACTCTGCTGTCTGGTCCCGAGTTTGGGTGACCACTGCAAACTTGGAGAAGTGGTCAATCATGACCAGGCAGTACTGTAGGCCTCTGTCTGATAGACTATCTCCTCGTGGGACATTCATTAATAATTCCAGCAGTTCTTTGGTCTGTATGGTCTGTAGGGGTGCCTTCTGTTCCGTGCCTTTAGTGAGTTCACACACTCGACACTGTCGGCAAACTTCCTCTACCGTGGCCTCCAGTCGCGGACAATATATGGTTACATAACACTGCAGCCACTGGTAGATCTTGACTGGCCCGAAGTGAGCTCCAAATTCATGGGCATCTTTGGCTATCTCCCGTGCCACGCATCTTGGAATTACTACTTGCCACCTCGCTCTCTAGGTCAGCAGGCTGCTGCCACTTGCGGTACAAAAACAGCTTTGCCAACATCCAGTCGGTCCCGTTGATGTAAAATGGACTTCATCTCAGCATCTAGGTCAGTCCTTTCTTCTCTGTCGGGTTTCCTTCACTGGGTTACCCAGTCTTTCATCTGCCGCAGTCCAACATCTTCATCTTGTATTCGGCCCCATTTTTCATTAGTTCTGCCTAATGCCTTGGGTAGAGCACGGACCTCCCCATTTGTCTGCGCCACGACTGCTGGGGGTGTGAACTTGTGGAAGTTTGGAGTTTCATCCTCTTCTTTTTGTTCATCGAGATCCCCTACAGAAGTTTCAAAAGTAACCCTCGACATACCATCGGCATTAGTGTTCTCCGTAGCGGAACAGTAGCGAATCGAGAAATCATACTTTGCAAGGCAAGCTGCCCAATGTTGTTCCAGGGCTCCCAGCTTGGCAGTGTCCAGATGATCCAGGGTATTGTTATCGGTCCGTACGAAGATCTTAGCCCCTGTCAGATATCCCGCAAACTTCTCAGTCATGGCCTATACCAGTGCAAGGAGTTCCAGCCGAAAGGAACTGTAGTTATGTGGGTTTCGCTCCGTATCTCGCCGGGACCTACCGGCATAGGCGATAACTCTTTCGGGTCCATCTTGTACCTGCAACAGGACTGCCCCGAGTCCGTAGAGGCTGCCATCAATAGACAAGAGGAATGGTTTGTCGAAGTTGGCATAGGCTAAGATGGGGGCTGATGTAAGGGCTTCTTTCAGGTCCTGGAAGGCCTCCTCCTGCTTCTGTCCCCAGGGAATACTTTGGCCCTTGGGTCTTCCAGCTGTTCCTCTCAACAACTCATTCAGAGGGCCCACTATCTTTGCGTAGTCTTTGATAAACCGCCGATGATACCCGGTCAGTCCAAGGAAGGCCTTCAACTCCCGCAACGTTCTGGGCACTAGCCATTGTTGTATTGCAGCCATTTTATCTTGGGACGGCAGCACTCCATCCTGGGACACCGTATGGCCCAAGTACTCGATCTTCCTCTTGAAGAGATGACACTTCTTTGGCTTTACCTTCAGGCCATGGGCTTGCAGTCGCTGCCCTAGTCGATTCAGGTGTTCTTGAAAAGTAGCGGAGTACACAATGATACCGTCCAGGTATATCAGGGTGGCTTCAAAATTCAGGTCTCCCAGACATTTCTCCATCAGCCGCTGGAAGGTGCCCGGGGAATTAGACAGCCCGAATGGCATCCTGTTGAATTCAAATAGTCCCATGGGGAGTATGAATAATGTCTTTGACTTGTCCCGCGCTGCCACCGGTACCTGCCAGTACCCACTTGCTAGATCCAGGGTGGAGAAATATTTTGCCCGTCCTAGAGCCGCCAGAGACTCCTCGATGCAAGTCAGAGGGTATGAGTCTCGCGCGGTACACGCATTCAACCACTAGGGCTGCCCAAGGGCTCTGGCTACCCCGCACCACTCCGGAATCTATCATCTGTTTCAACAACGTCTTCACTTCTTGGTACAACTTGGGCGGAATCTGCCGATATCTCTCCCGAATTGGAGGAGTGTCCCCCGTCGGTATCTCATGCATGATAGAATCTGTGCTGCCAAAGTCATCGGCATGGCGGGAAAACACAGCCTGATTTCTCCCACAGCATGGTTTCAACTGCTCACAAGCGGTCCGAACTGAGAGCCTTCACATCTATCTCCATTTGGTCCAAGATGGTTCTCCCATTCCATTCTGGGATCGGCGCCTCTTCTGCGCTGGCAGTAACTGCCAGGGTCCAAGCAGCGTCACCTAACAGAGCTAGAGTCCGATGTAGGTACACACGAGCCAGTTCCATTCCTGGCATCAAGGAGACTTCTAGATGTCCCACATTCACAGCTCTTATGGGCACTCATCCATTCTGGACCACCACCAGTGTCCGGGCCACCAAGGCATCCTGGCCTAGCTCCCCTAGGCCCACCGGTTCAATGATCACCTCCATACCTTCAAGTTTCCACGGGAAGTGTCAGTATAGTCTCTCGGCCAGGGGGGAGGGTGAGGGTAGCCCTTCCCGGCACTCAGATAGTACCCACGGACTGATGGGCTGGGACACTCTTCTGTGTCCCACAGAATCAGATCAACCGTTGAAAGGCTTTCTGGATGGGTTTGTGCAGAGTGGCTTGTTTCCAATAACCCAGTCCCCGTTTAGTGAACATGATCTGATCCAATTCTCGCAGAATATTCATGCCCATTATCACTGGTGCATCGTCTCGGGGACCAGCAGGATACCTTTTCTCCCCACTTCTTGTCCACATAGCCGTACATTCATCCACAGGACTCCCGTGACAGGGATCTGTTATTGATTAGCCGCTGTAACCCGGACCAATGTCTCTCGCTCTGGCTTGGCCAGCTCTTGAAAGTAACGGTTGAAGAATGACTCAGGCATAGTCGTCACCTGTGACCCGGTATCCACTAAGCAGACGACAAATTCAGCTCGTATGGTGGGACACCCTGCGACAAGGTGTTTGGAGCCATGCTGGGTAACTTGGCTCTCCATTTCCCCCGCAGAACGCCCCACTACTGCGGGGGCCGGAAGTTTAACAGCGGTTCTGGGTGTCCAGCCGGATCACTCCAACACCCTCTGGCAAAGTGTCCATAATTTCCACACCGCCAATACTGTGCCTCTTGACGGCCTTCTCTTTGCCTGCGTGCGGGGGGAGCCCTTAGGACTTGACTGACTGACCTCAGTGGAGGATATTGAGGAACTTGGTGAGAAGGTAAATTAGGGGGAGGATATTCTGGTGTAGGAACCTGCGGGGTCGCCTGATAGGTTTGTTGTCAGGCAGGATAGGCAGCCTCAGGGGTATAACACGACCCCATCTGTTTTTCCAGGAGCGTCAACTTCTCTCTCTTGCAAGTCTTGTACCACCCTGACCAGGAACTCTTCATTCTTTGTAACCCTGAGGGGTGTGATGGTCTGGGTCCGTATCACTCCGGAGGCATAACTTTCTTCTTTGCTTCTTGCCAAAGCCTCTGTCAATATTTGTCGAAAGGTTAGGGTAGAGTCCACCCTGACTCGTTCCTGAAGGGCCTGTTTCAGGGGAGTGCTGTAGAGCCCTAGAATGAATTGTTCCTGCAGTATCCGGTCCACAGGTCCCATGCCGGTTACTCTGTATGCCTCTTTTTTCTGTACCTCGACCAATACTTCCTGTAGCGCCGTTGCATATTGTGAGACCCCTTCGTCTTCCCGCTGAATCCGGTAAAATAACTTTGCCTGGAGGTGCCCTGCACTAGCTGTTTCACTGTATATTTCTTCCAGGAATCGCACAAACTTATTCAACGTACTGTGTGTGGCTTCTGGTTGTAGGAACACATTTCTTCGGGCCTCAACCTCTAGGGCGGTCAAAGCAATTTCCACCTGTAGTTCTGGGCTGACATTGTAAATCCTAGCAACGCTCTGCAACCTTGTCACCCAGTCCGACAGTGACATGTTCCGGCCATCAAATTTGGGCAGCAAGTTAAACAGTGTGCCCATAGGGAGGGCTCTTGATTCATTGCCTGAGGTACTCACATTAACATCATGCACATTGCCTTCAGCCGCCTCCATCTCTGTGACCGTACCCTGCTCACAGCACCACTTGTAGCCGTCAGGGGAGAAAGAGACTGCAGGGCAGGATTCAAATACAGTACAGGAGACGAGGAGGCTGAAGCAGATACCGGCTTTATTAAAGGGCAAAATATAACGGCCGGAGAATCGGATTAACAGTATTGTGCCGATGCACCAGAGGCGCAATCGACAAATGACAGAAACAGTGTAAACAGGTTTACATAAATTTACAGGAAGGATAACTGAACTTTGCATCCGAACAAAATGCGCTCTAAACAGCAAACACATAAAAAATGCAAGCTACTCTCCTCTAATATACCCCTGTCTGCCCCTGCTACTCAGGGCACGTTTCTTTCTGCTCTATGTCCTACCACAGATTAGAACCGGTGCACACTCACAGTTCTGCAGGTAGCTGCTTGTGCAGTCTGGCTCCTTATCCGGCCGCTTGCTTGCCCCAGTGCAGTCTTTTCTTCTCTCTCTCTAGCGTGCAGGTGCAGGAATCCACATAGTCCAGCTCTGACAGGAGAAACCCGTCCTGTCATAGGTCTCAGAATTGAACACTTTTCTTCTCTGGAACACACTTTGCAGTGTCACGGTAGGTAGGTAAGCAGGCAAATAACCAAACACAGGGAAAACAACCAGAACAAATTACTAGGCCCAAAAGCTAGGGAGAAAAGGGTCACCACATAGCGATCCCTAAGGCTTTCCCTATACTGCTGTGCACATGTGCATACCCTTATGGTGGATATGCACATGCCCTCGTGCCTAAGTCTATATACCCTGGGAAAACCCTGAGCAGTAGGGAAAGGGGAAGAGGCGACCTGCTTCTTCAAACAGGAAGAAGCAAGCGTCTCCCTAGAGGCCTAGATAAAAGACACCAGGGGAAGAAACAGAGAGGACTTATCTTGAGCTGAGCTGGAGCAGACAATCCACAACACATCCAAAGCCCACAGGAATGAACTATAACCCGCACAGGCCACTGGGAGAAGGAGGAATAATTAGCCTCGCTAACAATCGTCCCAGTACACCTGAAGGAAGGTGGATCGAGCTCAAACCCAAACCAAAACAAAGAGAAGAGTCAGACATGTGCAGCCAGCCTGGCAGATCTCCGCACATTCACAGGGCAAGGTGTGACAGTACCCCCCCCCCCCCTTCTACGGGTGACCTCCGGACACCCCGGACCAACTTTATCCGGGTGTGGACTGTGAAAGGCCCTCACCAGGCGGCTAGCACTAACATCAGAACCCAGAATCCACATTCTTTCCTCGGGACCGTATCCCTTCCAGTGCACTAGGTACTGGAGGAAACCCTGAAGAACACATGAGTTGAGAATCCTAGAGATCTCAAACTCTAAATTGCCATCCACCAGGACAGGGGGAGGTGGCAATGGAGATGGTTCTACAGGTTCCACATATTTCTTCAGTAAGGACCTGTGAAACACATTATGGATCTTCCAGGTCTGCAGAAGATCCAGACGAAACGCCACCGGGTTGACCACAGCAGAGATTTTGTAAGGGCCAATAAATCTTGGACCCAGTTTCCAAGATGGTACCTTGAGCTTAATGTTTTTAGTGGACAACCACACCGAATCACCCACACACAGGTCCGGACCAGTCATACGTCTCCTGTCAGCCATCCGTTTATATCTTTCACGCATCTTTTCCAAATTAACTTGGATCTTCTGCCAGATAGATGACAAGACGGAAGAGAATCTTTCCTCTTCTGGCATTCCAGAAGATCCAGTCCGAGAAAAAGTACCAAACTGTGGGTGAAAACCATATGCGCCAAAAAATGGCGACTTATCAGTGGACTCCTGTCTACAGTTATTCAAGGCAAATTCGACTAGAGACAAGAACGAGGACCAGTCATCCTGATTCCCGGCAACAAAACACCTCAAATAGGTCTCCAGGTTTTGGTTAGTGCGCTCTGTGTGACCATTCGACTGGGGATGAAAAGCCGAAGAGAAAGACAGTTGAATTCCCAGACGAGAGCAAAACGCCCTCCAAAACCCCCTATCAGACACCACATCAGAGGGAATGCAATGTAGTTTCACAATGTTATCGATAAAAACCTGAGCGAGAGTTTTGGCATTGGGCAAGCTGGCCAACGGTACAAAGTGGGCCATCTTACTGAAGCGGTCCACTACCACCAAAATCACAGTTTTCCCAGAGGAACTCGGTAAATTGGTAATAAAGTCCATGGACAAATGCGTCCAAAGATGAGACGGGATGGACAAAGGAAGAAGGGATCCTGAAGGCCTAGCGTGAGCCACCTTCGCCCGTGCACAGGTCTCACAAGCTGCCACATAACCCTCCACCCCCTTGCGCAACCCTGGCCACCAGAATCTCTTCCAGGATGTCCCGCAAGGACCGAATCATGATGTTCCTTGAACACCTTGTATCGCAGTTCAGCAGGAACAAACAACTTGCCTGGAGGACAGGAATCAGGAGCCTCCTGCTGGGTCCCCAACACCTCCATCTCCAACTCGGGGTACAGAGCGGAAACCACCACCCCATCAGCCAAAATCGGAGCAGGATCCTCCGAATCACTCCCCCCAGGAAAACTTTGTGACAACGCATCTGCCTTGACGTTTTTAACCCCAGGGCGAAAGGTGACCACAAAATTGAACCTAGTAAAAAACAGTGACCACCTAGCCTGTCTAGGATTCAGGCACTTAGCAGACTGCAGGTAAGCCAAATTGTTGTGGTCAGTATATACCGTAATAGGATGAGCAGCCCCTTCCAACCAGTGACGCCATTCTTCAAAGGCCAATTTAATGGCCAGTAATTCTCCTACATCATCATTTCTTTCAGCAGCGGAGAGTTTTTTGGAGAAAAAAGCACACGGATGCCATTTGCTAGGGGATGGACCCTGCGATAGAACTGCTCCGACCCCCTCTTCTGATGCATCAACCTCCACTATGAACGGTTGAGACACAACAGGTTGCATCAGAATGGGAGCAGACACAAAACATTTCTTAACAGCAGAAAAGGTCTGTAATGCCTCATCCGACCAGACAGAGAGGTCGGCGCCTTTTTTTAGTCATATCTGTCAAAAGTTTTAAAATGGTGGAATAATTTAATATTAATTTTCTGTAGTAATTGCTAAAACCCAAAAATCGCATCAGAGCTTTATCATTCTCAGGCCGGTCCTATTCCAGTACCGCCCGGACCTTTTTGGGGTCCATACGAAAATCAAAGTCAGAAAGCAGGTATCCTAAAAATGGTAGCTCCTGGACAGCAAATACACATTTTTCCAATTTTGCATACAATTTATTCTCCCGAAGGATCGACAACACCTGTCTCACGTGATTCTGATGGGTCTCCAAATCGGGTGAGTAAATTAGTATGTCATCAAGATAAATAACAACAAACCTTCCCACTAAATGATGGAAAATATCATTGACAAATCGCTGAAAGACTGCTGGTGCATTAGTTAAACCAAAGGGCATGACAAGATTCTCAAAATGACCTTTGGGTGTATTGAAGGCCGTTTTCCACTCATCTCCTTCCTTTATTCTGATCAAATTATAGGCTCCTCTTAAATCCAACTTGGAGAACACCTTGGCTCCGACAATTTGATCAAATAGATCAGAAATCAAAGAAAGGGGATACGGATCACGGACCGTAATAAGATTCAATTCCTGGAAATCCAAACACGGTCTAGGTGATCCGTCTTTCTTTCTTACGAAAAAGAAGCCGGCGGCCACAGGAGACTTGGATGGCCTAATATGTCCCTTTGCCAAACTCTCGGCAATATACATCCACATAGCCTCTCTTTCGGGTTGGGAAAGGTTGTATAGCCGAGATTTTGGCAGTTTAGCTCCAGGGATGAGATCGACTGGACAATCATATTCTCGATGGGGGCAGTTCCTGAGCTCCACTCTCCGAGAATACGTCCGCAAAATCAGAGAGAAACTGAGGTAGAACCGTAGTTGACATCCCTGAGATAGAAGCACAGAGACAGTTGTCCGTACAAAATTCACTCCAGCTGCTGATTTGTCTTGTTCGCCAGTCAATAGTAGGGTTATGCTTTATCAACCATGGTAAATATAGAACCATCGGAGCAGGCAAGCCCCTAATAACAAAACAAGAAAGGGACTCAACATGTGAATCACCCACCCTTAACTGAATGTCATGAACGATATGAGTAAGACTCTTTTGTGAGAGAGGGGAGGAATCAATAGCAAACACTGGTATTATCTTTTCTAATGTGCTAGTTCTAAAACCAAGATTTTGGAGAAAATGAAAGGTTTACCCCTGTGCCACTGTCAACAAATACCTCAAAATCTAAATTTCCTGAGTCTAGCGCCACCATGGCAGGCAGGAGGGAACGGGCATTGCAGGGAGAATGCATATTTGCTTGCTCAGACTCCCAATTCACACTACCAAGAGTCAGGGAAGTCTTTTCTTTCTCTTTATGTGAATACCACCGTAGTTTTTCATTACCGTTTTGAGGTTAAACAAAAGGACACGCATTAACAAAATGACCTTCTTTACCACAGAAGTAACATAGCTTATTCAGCTTCCTAAAATCCCTATCACCTGAGCGAAAGGAAACCTGGATGCCATTTGCTAGGGGATGGACCCTGCGACAGAACTGTTCCGACCCCCTCTTCTGATGCATCAACCTCCAGGATGAATGGTTGAGACACAACAGGTTGCATCAGAATGGGAGCAGACACAAAACATTTCTTAACAGCAGAAAAGGCCTGTAATGCCTCATCCGACCAGACAGAGAGGTCGGCACCTTTTTTAGTCATATCTGTCAAAAGTTTTACAATGGTGGAATAATTCAATATGAATTTTTTGTAGTAATTGCTTGTGGCGAAACCAACCTCGCCACTGGGCTTTGGAGAGGACTGGCTGCTGGCCTCTTGCCCCTGGATTATGGGCCATATACTAACTTTTGAACCCCTGGTCTGATTCATGCCATTTTTTAATATGTTGTTCCCCTGAATGGATTGATTGCGAATATGTAATTTTTATGTGAATGTGATGTATGGTTTTAGAGTTATGAAAGTTGGGTAGAAAGTATGTTTAACTGTATGTATAATTGAGTCTCCTCTCAGGATAAGGGGAGGGAATATGCTGGGTGTGTTTCTATTGTGTCATTGTCCCATTGTGTGTTTAAAGGGTGATGTCTGTTCTGTTGTCTGCACATGTGTATTGGCGATCTCCCTTTGTCCTCAGAGATAATTGGATTGCTCTTCAGGTTGTCTGGACAGAGAGGAGGAAACCATGATGCATTGTGGGGATATGTTGTCCTATGTCCCAATCTTCATTCTGGTCCTCTGGGGGCGTGAACGATTGGTTGCTGTAGTTACATTGTATGTGTTGTTAATTACTGATTGGTTGTATTTCAAACCCCTGTGGGCAGTACTATGTTTGTTTTTTGTGAATAAAAGAGGCTGTACTTCAAGTACAGTCAGACCACTGATTGACCCTCAACACGGAGCCTTGTCTCGTTATTGGGGGGATTCACTGTATGCTGTTACAGACTGATTGCTAGGAGTGTAAGCTGATTCCTGTTCGTCTGCTAGCAGCTATTCGTGAGGTTCCAGTTTGGAGTGCTACTTTGTATCCAGTTCGGGAGGTTGGTGTCCTGCAGTAGCTGTGCCTGTCTCTCAGAAAGGGGCTTATCGCCTAAACGGATTTTAACCCCTTGTCTGCTGAAACGGTCCGTTACATTGGTGGCAAGCGGCGGGATCGTTCCCACAGCCCAGAAGGACAGCTACAAAGAAACATCATTCCCTGGAATTACAATTTAAGGACAACGCATGTCCCAGTACAGCGTCCCTGACAGCAGCAGGATGGAACCAGCAGTGTTATACGAGGAGGAGGACCTGGATGGCCGGGATGCATTAAGGAAAGGCATCTGGTACCAGGCCCTGGATAATCTACAATACCAGCGGGGTGAGAGTCTCCTCAGTGAAGAGCAGCGGTTGCAGAAGCAAGTGGCCCTGCGGATGCCCTTCCTGGGAGAGCAGCCTCTGGAGGAATGGGTGAAGGAACTAGAGCACCGGGTATGGCAGGAGCTATGGCTGGAGGATGCCTACCAGGCGCTTTGGTGGTATATGGCACAGTATATACCCTGGACAGCCGAACATGACAAGCCAGAGGGAGAGGAGTTTTATGGTCCTGGCTTGTTATGGGAGTCCTTTGCAGAGCCTGACTTCGGGAGCCCTGCACAGTCCAGACTTCAGGACATTTTTTATGAGAGGGAGGCTAGGTATGAGTGGGATGACCCCCATGAAGTAGAGCAAGACCTGGCTCACCTAGCAACCCTGGAGTGGGAACTGGAGCAGGACTACCGAGATCTCTTCCACTCCATTGAGAAGGCTCAGCAGGACGGTAAGGTGACAGACCCAGATCCAGACCCATTCAGCTGGGCAGATATTGTAGAATGTTACTGGGAAGGACCCCAGGTGGCCGGTAGAGATGGGACCGAGGTCTCTCCACCGGTCCTGCAGGGAATTGGGAGCCCAGTCTCCATTCCCCAGCGGCAGTGTGAAGTGCAGGGAGAGGAGAGCAGAGTCCTCCCTCCCCAGCGACAGGCTGAGGTACAGGGGGCAGAGGTAGTTGTTCCTGCCCCCCAGCAGCAGCATGATTTTTTGGGAATTGGGAGCCCAGTCTCCATTCCCCAGCGGCAGGCGGAGTTACAGGGGGCAGAGACAGTCGGTCCTGTCCCCCAGCGGCAGAGTGTCCAGCAGGGAATAGAGAGCCCAGTCTCCTTTCCCCAGCAACAGGACACTGTATTGGGAGCGGAGACGGTCGGTCGCCCTCCCCAGCGGCTGGAAGTATGTATGGGAGAGGAGCTCGTTACCCCCTCTCCCCAGCGGCAGCTTAACGCACCAGGGGGAGACGGTAAGCCCCACAACAGTACAGATGGGACCGTTGTCTCTGCACTTACAGCACAGGGGGTAGAGACAGTCGGTCTCCCCCTCCAACAAACAGGCTCCAACCAGGCTTCTTCCGTGGTAGCGCTGGCACCAGGGCAGAGTACTGCTGATACCTGCCCACAAAGCAACCCCCACTCCAAGCCAGGGAGCAACACAGAGACCGGGAGTACCAGCTTCCAACATAACCTTGGTGGACTCACTGGACAGAGACAAGCTACTAAAGTCAACTGGTCCAGTATTTGGTTGTGGGTGGGCTGCCAGACTAACTCAGGTACCGACCGGCGTGAGGTCAGGTACCTGGTTAGTCTTCCCTGGGGGGGGGAGATGTGTGGCGAAACCAACCTCGCCACTGGGCTTTGGAGAGGACTGGCTGCTGGCCTCTTGCCCCTGGATTATGGGACATATACTAACTTTTGAACCCCTGGTCTGATTCATGCCATTTTTTAATATGTTGTTCCCCTGAATGGATTGATTGTGAATATGTAATTTTTATGTGAATGTGATGTATGGTTTTAGAGTTATGAAAGTTGGGTAGAAAGTATGTTTAACTGTATGTATAATTGAGTCTCCTCTCAGGATAAGGGGAGGGAATATGCTGGGTGTGTTTCTATTGTGTCATTGTCCCATTGTGTGTTTAAAGGGTGATGTCTGTTCTGTTGTCTGCACATGTGTATTGGCGATCTCCCTTTGTCCTCAGAGATAATTGGATTGCTCTTCAAGTTGTCTGGACAGAGAGGAGGAAACCATGATGCATTGTGGGGATATGTTGTCCTATGTCCCAATCTTCATTCTGGTCCTCTGGGGGCGTGAACGATTGGTTGCTGTAGTTACATTGTATGTGTTGTTAATTACTGATTGGTTGTATTTCAAACCCCTGTGGGCAGTACTATGTTTGTTTTTTGTGAATAAAAGAGGCTGTACTTCAAGTACAGTCAGACCACTGATTGACCCTCAACACGGAGCCTTGTCTCGTTATTGGGGGGATCCGCTGTATGCTGTTACAGACTGATTGCTAGGAGTGTAAGCTGATTCCTGTTCGTCTGCTAGCAGCTATTCGTGAGGTTCCAGTTTGGAGTGCTACTTTGTATCCAGTTCGGGAGGTTGGTGTCCTGCAGTAGCTGTGCCTGTCTCTCAGAAAGGGGCTTATCGCCTAAACGGATTTTAACCCCTTGTCTGCTGAAACGGTCCGTTACATTGCTAAAACCCAAAAATCGCATCAGAGCTTTCTGATTCTCAGGTCGGTCCCATTCCAGTACCGCCTGGACCTTTTTGGGGTCCATACGAAAACCAGAGTCAGAAAGCAGGTATCCCAAAAATGGTAGCTCCTGGACAGCAAATACACATTTTTCCAATTTTGCATACAATTTATTCTCCCGAAAGATCGACAACACCTGTCTCACGTGATCCTGATGGGTCTCCAAATCAGGTGAGTAAATTAGTATATCATCAAGATAAATAACAACAAACCTTCCCACTAAATGATGGGAAATATCATTGACAAATCGCTGAAAGACCGCTGGCGCATTAGTTAAACCAAAGGGCATGACAAGATTCTTGAAATGACCTTCGGGTGTATTGAAGGCTGTTTTTCACTCATCTCCTTCCTTTATTCTGAACAAGCAGGCAAGCCCCTCATAACAAAACAAGAAACTGACTCAACATGTGAATCACCCACCCTTAACTGAATGTCATGAACGATATGAGTAAGACTCTTTTGTGAGAGAGGGGAGGAATCAATAGCAAACACTGGTATTACCTTTTCTAATGTGCTAGTTCTAAAACCAAAATTTTGGAGAAAATGAAAGTCAATAAGGTTTACCCCTGCGCCACTGTCAACAAATACCTCAAAATCTAAATTTCCTGAGTCTAGCGCCACCATGGCAGGCAGGAGGAAACGGGCATTGCAGAGAGAATGCATATTTGCTTGCTCAGACTACCAAGAGTCAGGGAAGTCTTTTCTTTCTCTTTATGTGAATACCTCCGTAGTTTTTCATTACCTTTTTGAGGTTTAACAAAAGGACACGCATAAACAAAATGACTTTCTTTACCACAGAAGTAACATAGCTTATTCAGCTTCCTAAAATCCCTATCACCTGAGCGAAAGGAAACCTGACCCAACTGCATAGACTCCTCTCCTGGTACAGATTCAAATGTCATATTTCCCCGGGGAATAGGTGGGACGGATCCACTTTCAGACGGGACCCCCCGCTCGAGAGGAATCTTATACCTCTCTCTAAGACATCAAGCACTGCCAAAGACATGGCCGTCTCCAATGAATCTGGATACTCATGAAAAGCAAGGGCATCTTTCAACCTCTCAGATAACCCCTGACAAAACTGACTAAGGAGTGCAGGATCATTTCACCCCGAGTCAGTTGCCCATCTTCTAAATTCTGCACAATACGACTCCGCAGTACGTTCTCTCTGTTACAAACTGCGTAACCTAGATTCAGCCATAGAGACCCGGTCTGGGCCATCATAAATCAAGCCCAAGGCTCTAAAAAATGCATCCACCGACCGGAGGGATGGTGAACCGGTCAGCAGAGAAAAAGCCCAGGACTGCGCCTCCCCTTTGAGCAGAGATATAATGATCCCCACTCTTTGATTCTCGTCACCAAATGACATCTGCCGCAGACGAAAATACAACTAGCAGGACTCCCTGAACCGAATAAAGTCATCACCTCCCCCTGAGAACCTATCAGGGAGAGCGACTTTAGTCTCTAAGCAGACCTGATTTCATCCAACGGCGCCAGACGCCAGAGCATTCTGACACGGTGCAACAGAACTGCGGAGGTCAGCAACCTCCAGCTATAATCCCTGTATGCGATCAACCAAAGCATCCATAGCCTCCATTTTGCAAACAGCAGGGGAATGACAGGTTTGTGGCGGGTGATAATGTCACGGTAGGTAGGTAAGCAGGGAAATAAACAAACACAGGGAAAACAAACAGAACAGCGATCCCTAAGGCTTTCCCTATACTGCTGTGCACATGTGCATACCCTTATGGTGGATATGCACATGCCCTCGTGCCTAAGTCTATATACCCTGGGAAAACCCTGAGCAGTAGGGAAAGGGGAAGAGGCGACCTGCTTCTTCAAACAGGAAGAAGCAAGCGTCTCCCTAGAGGCCTAGATAAAAGACACTAGGGGAAGAAACAGAGAGGACTTATCTTGAGCTGAGCTGGAGCAGATGATACACAACACATCCAAAGCTCACTGTAATGACCGGAGTCACGTACAGGGAGAGAAAAGGGAAAGCCCTGCCCAAGGGAGAGGGAAAGGTGGTGACCCCTGACTCACCTTGCGGCTGGCACCTGACTGCCCTGACGTCCCTAGACGGGTTCCTCACCCGTGCGGCAATCACGTGCCTAAACCCTGGCTTTCCCTAAAATGAGCCCTAGATAGTGAACGGGCCGGTGGGATCGCTAGTCCGCACCACTGACACTAAGAGGGAAACACCAGGGAGAGGACAGACAATACAGACAAACACATACACCCAGGTGGGCGACCACAGCAGACCACAAAGGTCCAACAGGGATCCGGAGGGTAACATTCTGGACCAACAACCAGAGAACGCAGCAACACAGCTCCAGAAGGTCAGTATAGAAGTCCAGGCAGGAAGCTCTATATCTGGCAACCAGAGAAGTGTGAGAGGGGAATATAAGGAGGTTGGGAGTGCTGGACAAGGAACAGCTGAGGAGAAGGAGCTACGGATCCCTGAGTGAGCCAAAAGGGTTGCAAAGCAAACCTAGAAAGCTACCATAAGGAAACAGCCCTATCTTACATAGAGCGCGCAGCCAACCGCTGCGACTTCCTGACCCCGGGTATAACGGAGTAAGCGCGGTTCTTGACACCCTCGTGACAGTACCCCCCTCTCAACGAGGGGCCTCCGGACACTCAGGACCAGGTCTCTCAGGATGAGAGGCATGAAAAGCCCGAACTAGCCTGTCGGCGTTTACCTCAGACGCAGGAACCCACATTCTTTCCTCGGGACCGTAACCTCTCCAATGCACCAGATATTGAAGAGAGCGGCGGACCCGACGAGAATTACCAATTTTGGATATCTGAAACTCTAGATTACCATCCACAACAACAGGAGGGGGTGGCAGCGGTGACGGTTCTAGAGGTGGAACATATTTTTTGAGTAACGACTTATGAAAGACGTTATGGATTTTAAAAGTCTGAGGTAGCTCCAGGCGAAAAGCCACGGGGTTGATGATGGCTACAATTTTGTAAGGGCCAATGAACCTAGGACCCAGTTTCCAAGAGGGAACCTTTAATTTAATATTCCTAGTAGACAACCACACATAGTCATTCACTCCTAGGTCCGGACCTGGCGACCGTCTCTTATCAGCCATGCATTTGTATTTACCTCCCATATTTTTCAAGTTAGCTTGCACCTTCTGCCATACCGATGAAAGAGATGACGAAAACCGTTCCTCTTCGGGAACCCCAGAAGACCCCCCCTCTTTGAAAGTACAGAATTGGGGATGAAAACCATATGCACCAAGAAATGGTGACTTGCCAGTGGATTCCTGACGACGATTATTTATGGCAAACTCAGCTAACGGTAAATATGATGACCACACCTCTTGGTTTTCAGACACAAAACATCTTAGATATGTCTCCAGGTTTTGGTTGGTACGCTCAGTCTGTCCATTTGACTGAGGATGGAAAGCTGAGGAAAAGGACAAGTGTACCCCCAAACGGGAACAAAAAGCTTTCCAAAATTTAGAAATAAACTGGGTACCCCCGATCCGAAACAACATCGGAAGGGACCCCGTGAAGCTTCACGATTTCACTGACAAATACCTGGGCAAGAGTCTTAGCATTAGTTAGTGCGGGTAACGCAATGAAGTGTACCATTTTGCTAAACCTGTCCACTACTACCAAAATAACTGTTTTACCCGCAGACAAAGGTAAGTCAGTGATAAAATCCATTGACAGATGTGTCCATGGTCTATTGGGAATGACGAGTGGTAATAGAGACCCTGCAGGACGTGTATGTGAAACTTTTGCACGCGCACAGGTAGAACAAGAAGACACAAAATCCAATACATCCTGACGCAACCTTGGCCACCAAAAACGACGAGACAATAGCTCCAAGGTTGCTTTACTACCCGGGTGCCCAGCAAGTGCCGAATTATGATGTTCCTTTAATAGTTCAAAACGCAGGTTCAACGGTACAAACAATTTCTCTGAGGGGCAAGAGACCGGGGCGTCCCCCTGGGCCTCTAACACCTTCCCCTCCAGAACAGAGTGTACCGCAGAGACAACCACTCCTCTTTGTAGAATGGGTACCGGATCACTCACATTACCCACTCCAGGGAAACAACGAGATAGTGCATCAGCCTTGGTATTTGTAACGGACCGTTTCAGCAGACAAGGGGTTTAAAATCCGTTTAGGCGATAAGCCCCTTTCTGAGAGACAGGCACAGCTACTGCAGGATACACCAAACTCCCTTACTGGATACAAAGTAGCACTCCAAACTGGAACCTCACGAATAGCTGCTAGCAGACGAACAGGGATCAGCTTACACTTCTGGCAATCGGTCTTCTAACAGCATACAGCGAATCCCCCCAATTACGAGACAAGGCTCCGTGTTGAGGGTCAAGCAGTGGTCTGACTGTACTTCACATACAGCCTCTTTTATTCATAAAACACAAACATAGTACTGCCCACAGGGGTTTGAAATACAACCAATCAGTAATTTACAACACATACAATGTAAGTACAGCCCATCTGGTGTACACGCCCCTAGGGGACCAGAATGAAGACTGTCACATAGGACAGATAAACAGCTCTTAGGACACACAGACACAACACATCCCCACAATGCATCATGGTTTCCTCCTCTCTGCCCTCGAGACACCCGAGGCGTAATCCAATTATCTCTCAAGACAAAGAGAAGTCACCAATACACATGTGCAGACAACAGGACAGACATCACCCTTTAAACACACAATGGGACAATGGCACAATAGAAACACACCCAGCATTTTCCTCCCAAGCTGACAAGTTACACTTAATATAAATTATTACAACTTTGTGAGTTTACATTGGCCATACATATAACTTACATCAATTTAAACAGTATAACTTGGGGACAAACCTATCCAAAATTCACTTGAATAGGTTCAGGGGTTTAAAAGTTAGTATATGGCCCATAATCCAGGGGCAAGAGGCCAGCAGCCAGTCCTCTCCAAAACCCAGTGGCGAGGTTGGTTTCGCCACAGTATTCTTTGCCCCAGGACGATAGGTAATAACAAAGTTAAACCTGGTAAAAAATAGCGACCACCTAGCCTGTCTAGGGGTGAGACGCTTAGCTGATTCGAGGTACAGAAGATTTTTGTGGTCCGTAATCACAGTGACGGGGTGGACTGCCCCCTCTAAAAAGTGACGCCACTCCTCAAACGCTAGTTTAATAGCTAATAGTTCCCTATTGCCAATATCATAGTTCTTTTCTGCTGCAGATAGTTTTTTAGAAAATAAAGCACAAGGACGCCATTTGCCAGGAGACGGACCCTGAGACAGCACAGCCCCCACTCCCACCTCTGACGCATCTACTTCAACAATAAAAGGCTGAGAGACATCAGGTTGGACCAGTACAGGTGCTGAGGTAAACCTCTCTTTTAGAGAGGAAAAAGCAACTTTAGCGGCGTCAGACCATTTAGAAAAATCAGTCCCCTTCCTAGTCATGTCAGTAAGCGGTTTTACAATAAGTGAATAATTTTTTATGAATTTCCTATAGAAATTTGCGAAGCCCAAGAACCGTTGTAGTGCTTTGAGGTTCTCAGGAAGATCCCAATCTAAAATTGCCTGGACCTTCCTAGGATCCATACGAAAACCTGAAGCAGATAAAAAATAACCTAGGAATTGTATCTCCTGAACGGCGAAGACACACTTTTCAATTTTAGCATATAATTCATTCGTCCGTAGGACCTGCAGTACTTGCCTGACATGCACCTCATGTGTTCTCAGATCAGACGAATAAATTAAAATATCATCTAGGTATATTACCACAAACCTGCCGCTTAGATGACTAAAAATGTCATTAACGAAATGTTGAAAGACGGCAGGAGCATTGGTCAGACCGAAAGGCATAACTAGATTTTCATAATGCCCCTCAGGGGTCTTAAAAGCTGTCTTCCACTCATCCCCCTCCTTAATACGAATCAGATTGTAGGCCCCCCTAAGATCAAGTTTGGAGAACCACCTAGCACCCGCAATCTGGTTAACAGGTCAGGAATGAGAGGAAGAGGGTATGGGTCTCGGATGGTTATCCGATTTAATTCGCGAAAATCTAGGCAAGGACGCAGGCCCCCATCTTTCTTTTTAACGAAGAAAAACCCTGCAGCCACGGGTGAAGAAGAGGGTCTGATGTGTCCTTTAGCCAAGCTCTCGGAGATATAATCTTTCATGGCTTGTCTCTCTGGACCCGAAAGATTATATAACCTGGCCTTGGGTAATTTTGCCCCGGGAATCAGGTTAACCGGGCAATCATAAGGACGGTGAGGTGGTAACTTCTGACAACACTTTTCAGAAAAAACGTCCTCAAAGTCCGAAATAAATGTAGGTAGGGTAGTTATGGAGGCGATTAAGCAATTGCTATTTAAGCAATTTTCTCTGCACTGCTCACTCCACTCCAATATCTCCCTGGCCTGCCAATCCACCACTGGATTGTGCGCTACCAACCAGGGAAGGCCCAGCACTACCGGAGTGGGAAGCCCCTCCAGAACATAACATGAAAGACACTCATTATGGTGGTCCCCTACCCGAAGGTGTAAATTATGAACAATGTGCGTGAGGTTTCTCTGAGACAGGGGAGCAGAATCTATAGCGAATATGGGAATAGGTCTCTGTAGCGTACAGAGAGACAAACCCAAAGTGCGGGCAAAATGGGCATCTATCAAATTTACCCCTGCTCCACTGTCTAGAAAGAAAGAAATAGTCTCCGTCTTATCACCAAAAGCAATAACCGCTGGCAACAAATTGCGATGTACGTATGGAGGAAACGTATACCCCCCGGCTGACATCCTCCACACAGCCTGGGGTTAGTAGTTTTCCGATGGTCTTTTGTTTTTGAGGAAGGAAGGACAGACATTAATGAAATGACCCCTCTCCCCACAAAAAAAAAAAACAAACCCCACGCCTACGGCGAGCCTCAGGAGGACGGACCTGAGGAGTAGTTCCTCCTAGCTGCATAGGCTCGTCTAAGTCCGTACAGACTAACTGCTGCTTGGGAGGGGTTACCAATTGCTCTGGTTTTTTCAACCTGTCCCTAAGGCGTCTATCTATTCGGATAGAAAGGGACATAACCGCATCAAGGGAAAAGGGGGTCTTATATAATGCAAGCGCATCCTTAACCCTTTCGGATAACCCAGAGCAGAACTGACTCCTGAGAGCCGGGTCGGTCCATTGGGTATCCGTAGCCCACCTACGGAAGTCAGAGCAATACTCCTCTACCGGCCGCTCTCCTTGTAGGAGTCTCCGTAATCTTGATTCAGCCAGTGCGACTCGGTCAGGGTCGTCATATATGAGACCCAAGGCCCCGAAAAACTCATCCACAGACCGAAGAGCCTGGGAATCAGTGGGTAAAGAGAATGCCCAGGACTGCGGGTCCCCCTGCAGCAGGGAAATAACAACCCCCACCCGCTGTTCTTCATTACCAGAGGAGTAAGGGCGCAGCTTAAAATATAATTTACAGGCCTCATGGAACGTCAAAAACTTGTCCCTTCCCCCAGAAAATCTGTCAGGGAGAGGGACCTTGGGTTCAGCAACAACCTGGTTACCAGTAGCAACCGCTGGGCTTGCGGTCTGTTGTAATTGCTGCTGTTGCTGGAGGACCGACGCCTTCAATCCTGCCACCTCTAAAGACAGGCCTTGAAGTTGTTTGGACAGAGCAGCAATTGGATCCATACTGGATTCTAAGTAGGTAAAAAATTTTTTTTTTTTTTTACCTACACAAAATAAGGGCCAGATATAATGTAATGACCGGCGTCACGCAAAGGGAGGGAAAAGGGAAAGCCCTGCCCAAGGGAGAGGGAAAGGTGGTGACCCCTGACTCACCTTGCGGCTGGCACCTGACTGCCCTGAAGTCCCTAGACGGGTTCCTCACCCGTGCGGCGATCACGTGCCTAAACCCTGGCTTTCCCTAAGATGAGCCCTAGATAGTGAACGGGCCGGTGGGATCGCTAGTCCGCACCACTGACACTAAGAGGAAAACACCAAGGAGAGGACAGACAACACAGACAAACACATACACCCAGGTGGGCGACAACAGCAGACCACAAAGGCCCAACAGGGATCCGGAGGGTAACGTTCTGGACCAACTACCAGAGAACGCAGCAACACAGCTCCAGAGGGTCAGAATAGATGTCCAGGCAGGAAGCTCTATATCTGGCAACCAGAGGAGTGTGAGAGGGGAATATAAGGAGGTTGGGAGTGCTGGACAAGGAACAGCTGAGGAGAAGGAGCTACGGATCCCTGAGTGAGCCAAAAAGGGTTGCAAAGCAAACCCAGAAAGCTACCATAAGGAAACAGCCCTATCTTACATAGAGCGCGCAGCCAACCGCTGTGACTTCCTGACCCCGGGTATAACGGAGTCAGGCGTGGGACTTGACACCCTCGTGACACCCACAGGAATGAACTATAACCCGCACAGGCCACTGGGAGAAGGAGGAATAAATAACCTTGCTAACAATCAACCCAGTACACCTGAAGGAAGGTGGATCGAGCTCAAACCCAAACCAAAACAAAGAGAAGAGTCAGACATGTGCAGCCAGCCTGGCAGATCTCTGCACATTCAGAGGGCAAGGCGTGACATGCAGTCTCTGTTGACCTGTCCCACAGCAGCCAGGAAAAATCACTTTATAGTCCCTGTAGCTCTGTCCCACAACAGCAGACTCTCTCTGTACACCTCGGCAAGGACGCAGCCTCCCGCTCTCTAAGCCCGGGAACTTGAACTCCTCCTACATCCTCTGGAACAACAACTTAATTTCTTTCTTTCTTTCTGAAAGACACAGTGGCCTCTTGTGGCTAGAAGAAGGCATAACAGTCTGTGTGAAATATTATCACTGGAGATGCACTTGATAATTCTAGGGGCTGACCCTTACAGCAGCACAGATGCTCCATGTGGCTGGGATATACCTGATTTATAATTCGTGCTGAATCGAAATTTTAAAACTTTGCCCATCACTAATTATGGCAGTTGTGAGGCAGTGACAGGCCTCATGGATGTTAGGGGAGGTGTATGTCAGGATTTTCCATATCTTCCCCATCAGTTGCAAGGCCTGAGGCAATACCAGGTGCCACAATCACCTGAGAATAAAGGAAACTTCAGAGTGAGCGAGGGTAGAGAGTGGGATCCTGGGAAGTGTGATCCTGGAGAGTGTGTAAGCAGAGTCTGGCAGAGGCTCTGGATGTGTGGTCAGGAGGCTGAGAGACCACAAGGCTGGGAGAAAGCCTGGAGTTGGGGGACAAAGCAACGCCTGGGGGGGTCGCAGGGCCATAGTTAGGCAGACTACTGAGCCTTAATCCCCCACAAGAGACATTGGACTTGAGACAGTAGGTGTACTCGACGCGCTCCATGACGTCTGTAAGCGCCGCGCATGCGCGGTGCGCAGATGTGGATGCGCTGAGAGATGGCGCCGCGTACCATGGGGCTTCCCGCGCCCGATCGTGTGGTCCGCAGATGTGCCGCATCCAGGTAATTCTCCTCCATCGTCCCACCCCCACTATACTCTATATATACCCTGCTCATGTATTACATAGTACCTCCTGACGAAGCCGCTGAGGTGAAACGCGCGTCGAGGTCTCGCGCTCAGGGTCTGTCATTCATCTCACCACCATGTCTTCAGGTACGTCCCGTTACTAGCACGGTTCCACGCTGCGTGCAGGGCACCCTCGTATGTATCCACATTGGGTCCTCTGTACTTAGGCGCACGTTGGTTATTTTGATTCTAGCCAGTGTTTAATATTTATTGTGTTACCTTTATTGGCTGATTGTAGTGCCTATACCATTCGTGCATGTCTGCTACGGCCTTGGGTTTACCATAATTGGTCTGTGGTACCCCCGATACTCCACCCGAATTGGGAGACATTATATGTGAAACCTATCTGGTTATCCCAGAGCTTTAGCTTTATCTTTTGGTCGTACCCATCTGCGCCATATATTGCGCAGTTCCATGGTGGTGTTCTTGATGTTACTGGCCTTGTGCTTCTCCGTGTACTGTATAACATCCCGTTGTTCTCCAGATCTTTTATATTTTATAATAAATGACATTTTTTGATACAATATTCCACTTGTTTGGTTTTTAGTTCCTGGAAATGTCTGTTTGTTGGAAGTGGTGTAACAAGCATAGGAACCCTGAGCTTTTAGTAAATTATGGTTTAGGGTTAGGGTTATGGGTGGTTGGATGCCACGTCCAGGAAGGACCGCCTTAGAGGTCGCCCACAATAACATTTTCCTAATGTACATTTTGATCGTCTAGGAAGTTTGCACAGTGGATTTTAGGATAGTTTCTATACTTGTCAGAATTGTATATGTTCACAGCCTTATAATCTGGGATTCCATACCTTGTAGGGTCAGTGTAATTGGTGCACGGTCTGAGATCATTATGGCTAGAATGGACATGTCACTAATATGTTCAAAAAGAGGCAAGGAAGAAATCTCGCGTAGGCCAAACCATTAGAGGTATATTCCCAGGAGACACCGCTCCATAAGAAAGACCTACATCTGTATGTACCTGCGGAAGAAGGGATCTGTCTCCCTTGTCAATGAGTTCTTCCTCCATGGAAAATGGCAAACCTTTACAGAAAAGGATCGCCACTATGGATGAACAAACGTGTGAAAGTTTGGGCTCAATGGGTTCACAATTCAGTTTGGGTACCTGAACTTGATCCAAACTTGAACCCATAGAAGTCATTGTAGACCCGAACTTTGGTGCTGTAAACTGGCCGTAAAATTGTTGTAGTAAGGGCTAGACGGCTGCAAAAGGAAGCAAAATGGGGGTAAGAGCAAGACAGTTACCCTACAAACAAATGTGGACAGGAAAGGACTTAAAATAACATAAAATAGAAAGAAAAAAAATAACAATCTTGAACTAGGAGGCGGAGGTCAAAGTGGAGTAGGAGGTTGAGGAGGCTGTGCACGTGGTGGTGGAAGTGGCGGAGAAAGAAGCCAACACTGTTTTTGTATTTTTTATTTTCTTAACTTTTTTTTATTTTTATTTGTGGAGGCCCCAAAACATTGGGAAATGGCAAAGAGAACGCACAAAGTGCGCTGGAATATAACAATGGCTGGGTGCAGCCGGTATACTTGTCTACTCAGCACAAGGTACAGACAAGTCCTGTGGGATCCAGGCCTGGTTTATTTTAATGACCATGAGCTTGTCCTCGTTGGCTGTGGACAGGCGGCTGCGCTTGTCTGTGATGACGCCTCCTGCCGTGCTAAACACACGTTCAGACAATACACCGGCTGCAGGGCAGGCCAGCACATTCAAGGCGTAAAGGGCAAGCTCAGGCTATGTGCCCAATTTGGAGACCATGTTGCTGAAATGCTGCCTCCTGCTAAGACGTTCCGTATCAGCTGGTGGTGCTGGTTGTTGTGGCGTGCTGACAAAGTTTTTCCACCTTTCGGCCATGCTTACCCTGCCTTCTAAAGTGCTGACGGAGGCCACGCTGTCAGGTGGGAATGCCATCAGTAGAGCCTCTACCAGCGTGCGCTTGTACTCGCGCATCTTCCGATCACGCTCCAGTGACGGAAGTAAGGATGGCACGTTGTCCTTGTAACGGGGATCCAGCAGCGTGGCCACCCAGTAATCAGCACAGGTTAGAATGTGGGCAACTCGGTGGTCGTTGCGGAGACACTGCAGCATGTAGTCGCTCATGTGTGCCAGGCTGCCCAGAGGCAACGAGAAGCTGTCCTCTGTGGGAGGTGTATCGTCTGTGTCCTCTGTATCCCCCCAGCCACGCACCAGTGATGGCCATGAGCTGATTTGGGTACCACTCTGCTGTGATCCTTTTCCTCGTCATCATCATCCTCCTCATCTCCCAAAACTCTTCCCTGGCTGGACAGTTGGGTACCTGGCTGCTGTTGGTGCAGGAACCTACCCTCAGAGCTACCTGTGGATGACTGGCCTGATAACCATGGGAATAATCCCTGTTCCTCCTCTTCTTCCTCCTGTGTCACATCCTCGTCTATCGGCGCCTGAAGCGTTTTTTCAAGGTCATAGAAGTAGGATAGTAAGGCTGAGGACGGCGTCATCACCGCTGGCCATATTGATGGAGTACTTGAAACAGCGCAACACGTCCCACACGTCCCACATGGAGGCCCACTCGGTGAAATGCTGCTGTTCCGCAGAGCGACTGACCCATGCGTGCTGCAGCTGAAACTCCACTATCGCCTGCTGCTGTGCGAACAGACGCCCCGCACTTTTTGCAGCAGCTCTGACATGTCGGGGTAATTTTTCAGGAATCTCTGCACCACCAAATTCAGCGCATGCGCCAGGCAAGGGATGTGCGTCAAACCGGCTAGTCCCAGAGCTGCTACGAGATTTCTCCCATTGTCGCACACCACCAGGCCGGGCTTGAGGCTCAGCGGCACCAACCACTCATCGGTCTGTTCTTCCATGCCCGCCCACAGCTCCTGCGCGGTGTGGGGTCTTTCCCCCAAACATATGAGTTCCAGCTGTCAGCTATATATCGACGTGGAAAGCGCATTTATGACTATCACGAGAATATTATCACTATCTTGTCAGTTATTATCTGATTTATTCTATTTGTAGTGTCTGGGTGCTTAGTGTGGGGTAAATATCTATTTGGGTGATGTATTTAGTTTGCCATTTTTGTCCTGTTATTTTGCTTATTGTTTTATCATGCGCGGCTCGATCACTAACTTGTGGGTTTCATCTGGTTGTTTTTCTGGGGCTTTTGTGGTGGCTGTCTCCATTTTAGAGTACAGGCACCCTCTAGTTAGGTGACTGTTTCTTCCTATTCACATGAATCCTTCTTATACCTGATAATGTTATCCAGTGTTCCTTGACGAGTTCTCCCGTCACGTAGATGGGACTCTTCTGGCAGGTGCGGCCCTGTGGATTACGCTTTAGAATGCACATGGCTCCAGTCACGTGGGCAGAACATCCTTGATTAGCGCGACATTGCCGCTTACCCGCTTCTAACATTTCTCTTTTTGTACTCTGCGTTTAGTTATGGTAGTGTATATCTAATATACCCTGTTATTGTACAGGTTAAGTATGTACTTTTTTATCTATTACGCGACCAGGTTTATTAGAATGATAGAGGTCATGTGACAAGTAGAGAGGTCATGTGACAAGTAGCCAGGTCATGTGACAAGTAGCGAGGTCATGTGACAAGTAGAGAGGTCATGTGACAAGTAGCGAGGTCATGTGACAAGTATGAGAGGTCATGTGACAAGTAGAGAGGTCATGTGACAAGTATGAGAGGTCATGTGACAAGTAGAGAGGTCATGTGACAAGTAGTGATGTCATGTGACAAGTATGAGAGGTCATGTGACAAGTAGAGAGGTCATGTGACAAGTAGAGAGGCTGCAATTGGTCACCTATTCCTGCCCTCTTTTGAATCGGCGAGTTTGCCTGACACGTTAGCGGCTATCTTGCTCACAGGAGCCCCCTTTCCCTGCATTGACTGGCGCACGTGCGTGGTCCTCTGGACCGTATCTAGTTCCATCTGTAGTCCTGTGGATTTATCTAATCTAAGCGATGTTGTAAGAAGGGATTTTATCATTTTTTGTGGGTGTCTGTGTTCTTCACCACCACGGCCACACTATCTGCATGTTTATTTTGCCCTCTATCAATCCCCTGATGAACCATTGGTGTGAAAAAATATTTTTGGGGAAACGCGTCGGGGTTGTACTTAGGGTGTTGGTATGACTTTATATTGTTGCTAGGGCAAATAGGGGTATTTTCAGGCATAAGTACAGGGACAGAGGGCATCTACCATCAAGGTGTTTCTCTGGGCTGAGTCAGCAATAGGGACGTCTCAGGGAAAGATTCCACGTTACCCTGCCATGATTTATTTCCTATTCCCCTTGCCCCATATTGCTTACTAGCTGAAGGACGGATGTATTTCATCTATTTCATTTACTGTACATAGTATCCCACATAACTGTGACATCTACAGCACCCCCCCCTTAATAGTGACCTCCACAGCCCCCCACAGTGACCCCCTCCACAGCCCCCCACAGTCACCCCCCCCCCCACAGCACCACACCCCCTTAACACTGACCATAGGTTATAGTCCCCTAAACTGTGACCTCCACCATTCCCGGCCCCTTTAACAGTGACTGCCACAGTACCCCGCTCTCTGAAAAGTGACCTCTACTGTACCCCGCCTTTTATAACTTGATGTATATTAAAAGTTACATTTTATTGGTTCACGCTTTCTATGATTCATATTTGACTTTGCATGACCTTTATGAATAGATCCAATACTATGGTCTATGGGTTCCCCCTGGCTGTGCTGAAGTTGCTGGTGCAGGTGTCGCGCTGACCGGATGAGGAGGCGGAAGAGGAAGAACCGGAGGTGCAGCGTCCTGCTATGAAGGTGGGCACTGCAAAGTTATCATATTGTGTTTTGTGTCATATTTCATATTATGTCCTGCTGTATTTCATTCATAGTAAGATCCCTGTTAGCAGGCTGTGAGGTGCAGTACATACATCCACCACTAGATGGAGATAGCACTAGGATATATATACCTCAGTTCAGGCCTAGTTAGGCGGTGGAGAAGAAGTTAGTAGTTAGGAGATGTGCAGCGTCCCACTCAAGTAACCGTGGGCCCCGCAAACGTGTTTTTACCATGTATTAATGTCATGTGATATGCCTGTATTTTGTATTTTATCTCCTGTCATATTCTCCATGTCACAATGTGATTTTACATGCAAGTATCCTTCATACCGGCCTAGTCAGGGTGCACTACACTCGATTCTCCACAGGATGGAGCAGTGTCAGTGTATAAATAGCTTAGCTCAGACCTAAGTTAGGCTGTGCAGTCCTGTGCAGTGCAGTCCTGTGTTCTGTGCAGTCATGTGTCCTGTGCAGTTCTGTGCCGTGCAGTCATGTGTTCTGTGCAGTGCAGTCATGTGTTCTGTGCAGTCCTGTGCAGTGCAGTCATGTGTTCTGTGCAGTGCAGTCATGTGTTCTGTGCAGTCCTGTGCAGTGCAGTCATGTGACCTGTGCAGTCATGTGTTCTGTGCAGTGCAGTCATGTGTTCTGTGCAGTCCTGTGCAGTGCAGTCATGTGTTCTGTGCAGTGCAGTCATGTGTTCTGTGCAGTCCTGTGCAGTGCAGTCATGTGACCTGTGCAGTCATGTGTTCTGTGCAGTGCAGTCATGTGTTCTGTGCAGTCCTGTGCAGTGCAGTCATGTGTTCTGTGCAGTGCAGTCATGTGTTCTGTGCAGTCCTGTGCAGTGCAGTCATGTGTTCTGTGCAGTCCTGTGCCGTGCAGTCATGTGTCCTGTGCAGTTCTGTGCCGTGCAGTCATGTGTTCTGTGCAGTGCAGTCATGTGTTCTGTGCAGTCCTGTACAGTGCAGTCATGTGTCCTGTGCAGTCCTGTGCAGTGCAGTCATGTGTCCTGTGCCGTGCAGTCCTGTGCAGTGCAGTCATGTGACCTGTGCAGTCCTGTGCAGTGCAGTCATGTGTTATGTGCAGTCCTGTGCAGTGCAGTCATGTGTTCTGTGCAGTGCAGTCATGTGTTCTGTGCAGTCCTGTGCAGTGCAGTCATGTGTCCTGTGCAGTCCTGTGCAGTGCAGTCATGTGACCTGTGCAGTCCTGTGCAGTGCAGTCATGTGTTCTGTGCAGTCCTGTGCCGTGCAGTCCTGTGCAGTGCAGTCATGTGACCTGTGCAGTCCTGTGCAGTGCAGTCCTGTGCAGTGCAGTCATGTGTTCTGTGCAGTCCTGTGCCGTGCAGTCCTGTGCCGTGCAGTCATGTGACCTGTGCAGTGCAGTCATGTGTTCTGTGCAGTCCTGCGCAGTACTGTGCAGTGCAGTCATGTGTTATGTGCAGTCGTGTGCCGTGCAGTCATGTGTTCTGTGCAGTGCAGTCATGTGTTATGTGCAGTGCAGTCATGTGTTCTGTGCAGTGCAGTCATGTGTCCTGTGCAGTCCTGTGCAGTCGAGTCCTGTGTTCTGTGCAGTCCTGTGCAGTGCAGTCATGTGTTCTGTGCAGTCCTGTGTTCTGTGCAGTCCTGTGCAGTGCAGTCGTGTGTTCTGTGCAGTCCTGTGCAGTGCAGTCCTGTGTTCTGTGCAGTCCTGTGCAGTGCAGTCCTGTGTTCTGTGCAGTCCTGTGCAGTGCAGTCATGTGTTCTGTGCAGTCCTGTGCAGTGCAGTCATGTGTTCTGTGCAGTCCTGCGCAGTCCTGTGCAGTGCAGTCCTGTGCCCTGCAGTCATGTGTCCTGTTCAGTCCTGTGTAGTGCAGTCATGTGTTTTGTGCAGTCCTGTGCAGTGCAGTCATGTGTTCTGTGCAGTCCTGCGCAGTGCAGTCATGTGTCCTGTGCAGTGCAGTCATGTGTCCTGTGCAGTCCTGCGCAGTGCAGTCATGTGTTCTGTGCAGTCCTGTGCCGTGCAGTCATGTGTCCTGTGCAGTGCAGTCATGTGTTCTGTGCAGTCCTGTGCAGTGCAGTCATGTGTTTTGTGCAGTCCTGCGCAGTCCTGTGCAGTGCAGACCTGTGTTCTGTGCAGTCCTGTGCCGTGCAGTCCTGTGCAGTCATGTGACCTGTGCAGTCCTGTGCAGTGCAGTCATGTGTTATGTGCAGTGCAGTCATGTGTCCTGTGCAGTGCAGTCATGTGTTCTGTGCAGTGCAGTCATGTGTTCTGTGCAGTCCTGTGCAGTGCAGTCATGTGTTCTGTGCAGTCCTGTGCAGTGCAGTCATGTGTCCTGTGCAGTGCAGTCATGTGTTCTGTGCAGTCCTGTGCAGTGCAGTCATGTGTTCTGTGCAGTCCTGTGCAGTGCAGTCATGTGACCTGTGCAGTGCAGTCATGTGTTCTGTGCAGTCCTGTGCAGTGCAGTCATGTGTTCTGTGCAGTCCTGTGCCGTGCAGTCCTGTGCAGTGCAGTCATGTGACCTGTGCAGTCCTGTGCCGTGCAGTCATGTGTTATGTGCAGTCGTGTGCCATGCAGTCATGTGTTCTGTGCAGTCATGTGTCCTGTGCAGTCCTGTGCAGTGCAGTCATGTGACCTGTGCAGTCCTGTGCAGTGCAGTCATGTGTTCTGTGCAGTCCTGTGCCGTGCAGTCCTGTGCAGTGCAGTCATGTGACCTGTGCAGTCCTGTGCAGTGCAGTCATGTGTTCTGTGCAGTCCTGTGCAGTGCAGTCATGTGTTCTGTGCAGTCCTGTGCCGTGCAGTCCTGTGCAGTGCAGTCATGTGACCTGTGCAGTCCTGTGCCGTGCAGTCATGTGTTCTGTGCAGTGCTGTGACGTGCAGTCATGTGTTCTGTGCAGTGCAGTCATGTGTTCTGTGCAGTCCTGTGCAGTGCAGTCATGTGTTCTGTGCAGTCCTGTGCGGTGCAGTCCTGTGCAGTGCAGTCATGTGACCTGTGCAGTCCTGTGCAGTGCAGTCATGTGTTCTGTGCAGTCCTGTGCAGTGCAGTCATGTGTTTTGTGCAGTCCTGCGCAGTGCAGTCATGTGTTCTGTGCAGTCCTGTGCAGTGCAGTCCTGTGCAGTCATGTGACCTGTGCAGTCCTGTGCAGTGCAGTCATGTGTTATGTGCAGTGCAGTCATGTGTTCTGTGCAGTCCTGTGCAGTGCAGTCATGTGTTATGTGCAGTGCAGTCGTGTGTCCTGTGCAGTCCTGTGCAGTGCAGTCATGTGTTCTGTGCAGTGCAGTCATGTGTTCTGTGCAGTCCTGTGCAGTCGAGTCCTGTGTAGTCCTGTGCAGTGCAGTCATGTGTTCTGTGCAGTCCTGTGTTCTGTGCAGTCCTGTGCAGTGCAGTCATGTGTCCTGTGCAGTGCAGTCATGTGACCTGTGCAGTCCTGTGCAGTGCAGTCATGTGTTCTGTGCAGTCCTGTGCAGTGCAGTCATGTGACCTGTGCAGTCCTGTGCAGTGCAGTCATGTGTTCTGTGCAGTGCAGTCATGTGTTCTGTGCAGTCCTGTGCCGTGCAGTCATGTGTTATGTGCAGTCGTGTGCCATGCAGTCATGTGTCCTGTGCAGTCCTGTGCAGTCGAGTCCTGTGTTCTGTGCAGTCCTGTGCAGTGCAGTCATGTGTTCTGTGCAGTCCTGTGTTCTGTGCAGTCCTGTGCAGTGCAGTCGTGTGTTCTGTGCAGTCCTGTGCAGTGCAGTCCTGTGTTCTGTGCAGTCCTGTGCAGTGCAGTCCTGTGTTCTGTGCAGTCCTGTGCAGTGCAGTCATGTGTTCTGTGCAGTCCTGTGCAGTGCAGTCATGTGTTCTGTGCAGTCCTGCGCAGTCCTGTGCAGTGCAGTCCTGTGCCCTGCAGTCATGTGTCCTGTTCAGTCCTGTGTAGTGCAGTCATGTGTTTTGTGCAGTCCTGTGCAGTGCAGTCATGTGTTCTGTGCAGTCCTGCGCAGTGCAGTCATGTGTCCTGTGCAGTGCAGTCATGTGTCCTGTGCAGTCCTGCGCAGTGCAGTCATGTGTTCTGTGCAGTCCTGTGCCGTGCAGTCATGTGTCCTGTGCAGTGCAGTCATGTGTTCTGTGCAGTCCTGTGCAGTGCAGTCATGTGTTTTGTGCAGTCCTGCGCAGTCCTGTGCAGTGCAGACCTGTGTTCTGTGCAGTCCTGTGCCGTGCAGTCCTGTGCAGTCATGTGACATGTGCAGTCCTGTGCAGTGCAGTCATGTGTTATGTGCAGTGCAGTCATGTGTCCTGTGCAGTGCAGTCATGTGTTCTGTGCAGTGCAGTCATGTGTTCTGTGCAGTCCTGTGCAGTGCAGTCATGTGTTCTGTGCAGTCCTGTGCAGTGCAGTCATGTGTCCTGTGCAGTGCAGTCATGTGTTCTGTGCAGTCCTGTGCAGTGCAGTCATGTGTTCTGTGCAGTCCTGTGCAGTGCAGTCATGTGACCTGTGCAGTGCAGTCATGTGTTCTGTGCAGTCCTGTGCAGTGCAGTCATGTGTTCTGTGCAGTCCTGTGCCGTGCAGTCCTGTGCAGTGCAGTCATGTGACCTGTGCAGTCCTGTGCCGTGCAGTCATGTGTTATGTGCAGTCATGTGTTCTGTGCAGTCATGTGTCCTGTGCAGTCCTGTGCAGTGCAGTCATGTGACCTGTGCAGTCCTGTGCAGTGCAGTCATGTGTTCTGTGCAGTCCTGTGCCGTGCAGTCCTGTGCAGTGCAGTCATGTGACCTGTGCAGTCCTGTGCAGTGCAGTCATGTGTTCTGTGCAGTCCTGTGCAGTGCAGTCATGTGTTCTGTGCAGTCCTGTGCCGTGCAGTCCTGTGCAGTGCAGTCATGTGACCTGTGCAGTCCTGTGCCGTGCAGTCATGTGTTATGTGCAGTTGTGTGCCGTGCAGTCATGTGTTCTGTGCAGTGCAGTCATGTGTTCTGTGCAGTCCTGTGCAGTGCAGTCATGTGTTCTGTGCAGTCCTGTGCGGTGCAGTCCTGTGCAGTGCAGTCATGTGACCTGTGCAGTCCTGTGCAGTGCAGTCATGTGTTCTGTGCAGTCCTGTGCAGTGCAGTCATGTGTTTTGTGCAGTCCTGCGCAGTGCAGTCATGTGTTCTGTGCAGTCCTGTGCAGTGCAGTCCTGTGCAGTCATGTGACCTGTGCAGTCCTGTGCAGTGCAGTCATGTGTTATGTGCAGTGCAGTCATGTGTCCTGTGCAGTCCTGTGCAGTGCAGTCATGTGTTCTGTGCAGTGCAGTCATGTGTTCTGTGCAGTCCTGTGCAGTCGAGTCCTGTGTAGTCCTGTGCAGTGCAGTCATGTGTTCTGTGCAGTCCTGTGTTCTGTGCAGTCCTGTGCAGTGCAGTCATGTGTCCTGTGCAGTGCAGTCATGTGACCTGTGCAGTCCTGTGCAGTGCAGTCATGTGTTCTGTGCAGTCCTGTGCAGTGCAGTCATGTGACCTGTGCAGTCCTGTGCAGTGCAGTCATGTGTTCTGTGCAGTGCAGTCATGTGTTCTGTGCATTCCTGTGCCGTGCAGTCATGTGTTATGTGCAGTCGTGTGCCATGCAGTCATGTGTCCTGTGCAGTCCTGTGCAGTGCAGTCCCGTGTTCTGTGCAGTCCTGTGCCGTGCAGTCCTGTGCAGTGCAATCATGTGACCTGTGCAGTCCTGTGCCGTGCAGTCATGTGTTATGTGCAGTCGTGTGCCATGCAGTCATGTGTCCTGTGCAGTCCTGTGCAGTGCAGTCCCGTGTTCTGTGCAGTCCTGTGCAGTGCAGTCATGTGACCTGTGCAGTCCTGTGCAGTGCAGTCATGTGTTATGTGCAGTCGTGTGCCATGCAGTCATGTGTCCTGTGCAGTCCTGTGCAGTGCAGTCCCGTGTTCTGTGCAGTCCTGTGCAGTGCAGTCATGTGACCTGTGCAGTCCTGTGCAGTGCAGTCATGTGTTCTGTGCAGTCCTGTGCAGTGCAGTCATGTGTTCTGTGCAGTCCTGTGCCGTGCAGTCCTGTGCAGTCATGTGACCTGTGCAGTCCTGTGCAGTGCAGTCATGTGTTCTGTGCAGTCCTGTGCAGTGCAGTCATGTGTTTTGTGCAGTCCTGCGCAGTCCTGTGCAGTGCAGTCATGTGTTCTGTGCAGTCCTGTGCAGTGCAGTCATGTGTCCTGTGCAGTCCTGTGCAGTGCAGTCATGTGTCCTGTGCAGTCCTGTGTCCTGTGCAGGGCAGTCATGTGTCCTGTGCAGTCCTGTGCAGTGCAGTCATGTGTGCCGTGCAGTCCTGTGCAGTGCAGTCATGTGTCCTGTGCAGTCCTGTGCAGTGCAGTCATGTGTCCTGTGCAGTGCAGTCATGTGTTTTGTGCAGTCCTGCACAGTGCAGTCATGTGTTCTGTGCAGTCCTGTGCAGTGCAGTCATGTGTCCTGTGCAGTCCTGTGTCCTGTGCAGTCATGTGTCCTGTGAAGTGCAGTCATGTGTCCTGTGCAGTCCTGTGCAGTGCAGTCATGTGTTCTGTGCAGTCCTGTGCAGTGCAGTCATGTGTCCTGTGCAGTGCAGTCATGTGTTCTGTGCAGTCCTGTGCAGTGCAGTCCTGTGTCCTGTGCAGTCATGTGTCCTGTGCAGTCATGTGTTTTGTGCAGTCCTGCGCAGTCCTGTGCAGTGCAGTCATGTGTTTTGTGCAGTCCTGTGCAGTCATGTGTTCTGTGCAGTCCTGCGCAGTGCAGTCATGTGTTCTGTGCAGTCCTGTGCAGTGCAGTCATGTGTTCTGTGCAGTCATGTGCAGTGCAGTCATGTGTTCTGTGCAGTCATGTGTTCTCTGCAGTCCTGTGCAGTGCAGTCCTGCGCAGTGCAGTCATGTGTTCTGTGCAGTCATGTGCAGTGCAGTCATGTGTTCTGTGCAGTCACGTGTTCTCTGCAGTCCTGTGCAGTGCAGTCATGTGTTCTGTGCAGTCATGTGTTCTGTGCAGTCATGTGTTCTGTGCAGTCCTGTGTTCTGTGCAGTCATGTGTTCTCTGCAGTCCTGTGCAGTGCAGTCATGTGTTCTGTGCAGTCATGTGTTCTCTGCAGTCCTGCGCAGTGCAGTCATGTGTTCTGTGCAGTCATGTGTTCTGTGCAGTGCAGTCATGTGTTCTGTGCAGTCATGTGTTCTCTGCAGTCCTGCGCAGTGCAGTCATGTGTTCTCTGCAGTCCTGTGCAGTGCAGTCATGTGTTCTGTGCAGTCATGTGTTCTGTGCAGTCATGTGTTCTCTGCAGTCCTGCGCAGTGCAGTCATGTGTTCTGTGCAGTCATGTGTTCTCTGCAGTCATGTGTTCTCTGCAGTCATGTGTTCTGTGCAGTCATGTGTTCTCTGCAGTCCTGCGCAGTGCAGTCATGTGTTCTGTGCAGTCATGTGTTCTGTGCAGTGCAGTCATGTGTTCTGTGCAGTCATGTGTTCTCTGCAGTCCTGCGCAGTGCAGTCATGTGTTCTGTGCAGTCATGTGTTCTCTGCAGTCCTGTGCAGTGCAGTCATGTGTTCTGTGCAGTCATGTGTTCTGTGCAGTCATGTGTTCTCTGCAGTCCTGTGCAGTGCAGTCATGTGTTCTGTGCAGTCATGTGTTCTGTGCAGTCATGTGTTCTCTGCAGTCCTGTGCAGTGCAGTCATGTGTTCTGTGCAGTCATGTGCAGTGCAGTCATGTGTTCTGTGCAGTCATGTGTTCTGTGCAGTCATGTATTCTCTGCAGTCCTGTGCAGTGCAGTCATGTGTTCTGTGCAGTCATGTGTTCTCTGCAGTCCTGCGCAGTGCAGTCATGTGTTCTGTGCAGTCATGTGTACTCTGCAGTCCTGTGCAGTGCAGTCATGTGTTCTGTGCAGTCATGTGTTCTGTGCAGTCATGTGTTCTCTGCAGTCATGTGTTCTCTGCAGTCATGTGTTCTGTGCAGTCATGTGTTCTCTGCAGTGCAGTAATGTGTTCTGTGCAGTCATGTGTTCTCTGCAGTCCTGTGCAGTGCAGTCATGTGTTCTGTGCAGTCATGTGTTCTGTGCAGTCATGTGTTCTCTGCAGTCCTGTGCAGTGCAGTCATGTGTTCTGTGCAGTCATGTGTTCTGTGCGTCATGTGTTCTCTGCAGTCCTGCGCAGTGCAGTCATGTGTTCTGTGCAGTCATGTGTTCTGTGCAGTCCTGTGCCGTGCAGTCCTGTGCAGTCATGTGACCTGTGCAGTCCTGTGCAGTGCAGTCATGTGTTCTGTGCAGTCCTGTGCAGTGCAGTCATGTGTTTTGTGCAGTCCTGCGCAGTCCTGTGCAGTGCAGTCATGTGTTCTGTGCAGTCCTGTGCAGTGCAGTCATGTGTCCTGTGCAGTCCTGTGCAGTGCAGTCATGTGTCCTGTGCAGTCCTGTGTCCTGTGCAGGGCAGTCATGTGTCCTGTGCAGTCCTGTGCAGTGCAGTCATGTGTGCCGTGCAGTCCTGTGCAGTGCAGTCATGTGTCCTGTGCAGTCCTGTGCAGTCATGTGTCCTGTGCAGTGCAGTCATGTGTTTTGTGCAGTCCTGCACAGTGCAGTCATGTGTTCTGTGCAGTCCTGTGCAGTGCAGTCATGTGTCCTGTGCAGTCCTGTGTCCTGTGCAGGGCAGTCATGTGTCCTGTGCAGTCCTGTGCAGTGCAGTCATGTGTGCCGTGCAGTCCTGTGCAGTGCAGTCATGTGTCCTGTGCAGTCCTGTGCAGTGCAGTCATGTGTCCTGTGCAGTGCAGTCATGTGTTTTGTGCAGTCCTGCACAGTGCAGTCATGTGTCCTGTGCAGTCCTGTGTCCTGTGCAGGGCAGTCATGTGTCCTGTGCAGTCCTGTGCAGTGCAGTCATG
Source organism: Bufo bufo (assembly GCF_905171765.1). NCBI lineage: Eukaryota > Metazoa > Chordata > Amphibia > Anura > Bufonidae > Bufo > Bufo bufo. The sequence continues at coordinate 566,301,676 of NC_053393.1, forward strand.
TGTGCCGTGCAGTCCTGTGCAGTGCAGTCATGTGTCCTGTGCAGTCCTGTGCAGTGCAGTCATGTGTCCTGTGCAGTGCAGTCATGTGTTTTGTGCAGTCCTGCGCAGTGCAGTCATGTGTTCTGTGCAGTCCTGTGCAGTGCAGTCATGTGTCCTGTGCAGTCCTGTGTCCTGTGCAGTCATGTGTCCTGTGCAGTCCTGTGCAGTGCAGTCATGTGTTCTGTGCAGTCCTGTGCAGTGCAGTCATGTGTCCTGTGCAGTGCAGTCATGTGTTCTGTGCAGTCCTGTGCAGTGCAGTCCTGTGTCCTGTGCAGTCATGTGTCCTGTGCAGTCATGTGTTTTGTGCAGTCCTGCGCAGTCCTGTGCAGTGCAGTCATGTGTTTTGTGCAGTCCTGTGCAGTCCTGTGCAGTGCAGTCATGTGTTCTGTGCAGTCATGTGTTCTCTGCAGTCCTGTGCAGTGCAGTCCTGCGCAGTGCAGTCATGTGTTCTGTGCAGTAATGTGCAGTGCAGTCATGTGTTCTGTGCAGTCATGTGTTCTCTGCAGTCCTGTGCAGTGCAGTCATGTGTTCTGTGCAGTCATGTGCAGTGCAGTCATGTGTTCTGTGCAGTCATGTGTTCTGTGCAGTCATGTGTTCTCTGCAGTCCTGCGCAGTGCAGTCATGTGTTCTGTGCAGTCATGTGTTCTGTGCAGTCATGTGTTCTCTGCAGTCATGTGCAGTGCAGTCATGTGTTCTGTGCAGTCATGTGTTCTCTGCAGTCCTGCGCAGTGCAGTCATGTGTCCTGTGCAGTCATGTGTTCTCTGCAGTCCTGTGCAGTGCAGTCATGTGTTCTGTGCAGTCATGTGTTCTCTGCAGTCCTGTGCAGTGCAGTCATGTGTTCTGTGCAGTCATGTGTTCTGTGCAGTCATGTGTTCTCTGCAGTCCTGCGCAGTGCAGTCATGTGTTCTGTGCAGTCATGTGTTTTCTGCAGTCCTGTGCAGTGCAGTCATGTGTTCTGTGCAGTCATGTGTTCTCTGCAGTCCTGTGCAGTGCAGTCATGTGTTCTGTGCAGTCATGTGTTCTCTGCAGTCCTGTGCAGTGTAGTCATGTGTTCTGTGCAGTCATGTGTTCTGTGCAGTCATGTGTTCTCTGCAGTCCTGCGCAGTGCAGTCATGTGTTCTCTGCAGTCATGTGTTCTCTGCAGTCATGTGTTCTCTGCAGTCATGTGTTCTGTGCAGTCATGTGTTCTCTGCAGTCCTGCGCAGTGCAGTCATGTGTTCTGTGCAGTCATGTGTTCTGTGCAGTGCAGTCATGTGTTCTGTGCAGTCATGTGTTCTCTGCAGTCCTGCGCAGTGCAGTCATGTGTTCTGTGCAGTCATGTGTTCTCTGCAGTCCTGTGCAGTGCAGTCATGTGTTCTGTGCAGTCATGTGTTCTGTGCAGTCATGTGTTCTCTGCAGTCCTGTGCAGTGCAGTCATGTGTTCTGTGCAGTCATGTGTTCTGTGCGTCATGTGTTCTCTGCAGTCCTGCGCAGTGCAGTCATGTGTTCTGTGCAGTCATGTGTTCTGTGCAGTCCTGTGCCGTGCAGTCCTGTGCAGTCATGTGACCTGTGCAGTCCTGTGCAGTGCAGTCATGTGTTCTGTGCAGTCCTGTGCAGTGCAGTCATGTGTTTTGTGCAGTCCTGCGCAGTCCTGTGCAGTGCAGTCATGTGTTCTGTGCAGTCCTGTGCAGTGCAGTCATGTGTCCTGTGCAGTCCTGTGCAGTGCAGTCATGTGTCCTGTGTCCTGTGCAGGGCAGTCATGTGTCCTGTGCAGTCCTGTGCAGTGCAGTCATGTGTGCCGTGCAGTCCTGTGCAGTGCAGTCATGTGTCCTGTGGAGTCCTGTGCAGTGCAGTCATGTGTCCTGTGCAGTGCAGTCATGTGTTTTGTGCAGTCCTGCACAGTGCAGTCATGTGTTCTGTGCAGTCCTGTGCAGTGCAGTCATGTGTCCTGTGCAGTCCTGTGTCCTGTGCAGGGCAGTCATGTGTCCTGTGCAGTCCTGTGCAGTGCAGTCATGTGTGCCGTGCAGTCCTGTGCAGTGCAGTCATGTGTCCTGTGCAGTCCTGTGCAGTGCAGTCATGTGTCCTGTGCAGTGCAGTCATGTGTTTTGTGCAGTCCTGCACAGTGCAGTCATGTGTTCTGTGCAGTCCTGTGCAGTGCAGTCCTGTGTCCTGTGCAGTCATGTGTCCTGTGCAGTCCTGTGCAGTGCAGTCATGTGTTCTGTGCAGTCCTGTGCAGTGCAGTCATGTGTCCTGTGCAGTGCAGTCATGTGTTCTGTGCAGTCCTGTGCAGTGCAGTCCTGTGTCCTGTGCAGTCATGTGTCCTGTGCAGTCATGTGTTTTGTGCAGTCCTGCGCAGTCCTGTGCAGTGCAGTCATGTGTTTTGTGCAGTCCTGTGCAGTGCAGTCATGTGTTCTGTGCAGTCATGTGCAGTGCAGTCATGTGTTCTCTGCAGTCCTGTGCAGTGCAGTCCTGCGCAGTGCAGTCATGTGTTCTGTGCAGTCATGTGCAGTGCAGTCATGTGTTCTGTGCAGTCATGTGTTCTCTGCAGTCCTGTGCAGTGCAGTCATGTGTTCTGTGCAGTCATGTGCAGTGCAGTCATGTGTTCTGTGCAGTCATGTGTTCTGTGCAGTCATGTGTTCTCTGCAGTCCTGTGCAGTGCAGTCATGTGTTCTGTGCAGTCATGTGTTCTCTGCAGTCCTGCGCAGTGCAGTCATGTGTTCTGTGCAGTCATGTGTTCTCTGCAGTCCTGTGCAGTCATGTGTTCTGTGCAGTCATGTGTTCTGTGCAGTCATGTGTTCTCTGCAGTCCTGTGCAGTGCAGTCATGTGTTCTGTGCAGTCATGTGTTCTGTGCAGTCATGTGTTCTCTGCAGTCCTGCGCAGTGCAGTCATGTGTTCTTTGCAGTCATGTGCAGTGCAGTCATGTGTTCTGTGCAGTCATGTGTTCTGTGCAGTCATGTGTTCTCTGCAGTCCTGCGCAGTGCAGTCATGTGCTCTGTGCAGTCATGTGTTCTGTGCAGTGCAGTCATGTGTTCTGTGCAGTCATGTGTTCTCTGCAGTCCTGTGCAGTGCAGTCATGTGTTCTGTGCAGTCATGTGTTCTGTGCAGTCATGTGTTCTGTGCAGTCATGTGTTCTCTGCAGTCCTGCGCAGTGCAGTCATGTGTTCTGTGCAGTCATGTGTTCTCTGCAGTCCTGCGCAGTGCAGTCATGTGTTCTGTGCAGTCATGTGTTCTGTGCAGTGCAGTCATGTGTTCTGTGCAGTCATGTGTTCTCTGCAGTCATGTGTTCTGTGCAGTCATGTGTTCTCTGCAGTCCTGCGCAGTGCAGTCATGTGTTCTGTGCAGTCATGTGTTCTGTGCAGTGCAGTCATGTGTTCTGTGCAGTCATGTGTTCTCTGCAGTCATGTGTTCTGTGCAGTCCTGCGCAGTGCAGTCATGTGTTCTGTGCAGTCATGTGTTCTCTGCAGTCCTGTGCAGTGCAGTCATGTGTTCTGTGCAGTCATGTGTTCTGTGCAGTCATGTGTTCTCTGCAGTCCTGTGCAGTGCAGTCATGTGTTCTGTGCGTCATGTGTTCTCTGCAGTCCTGTGCAGTGCAGTCATGTGTTCTGTGCAGTCCTGTGCAGTGCAGTCATGTGTTCTCTGCAGTCCTGTGCAGTGCAGTCATGTGTTCTGTGCAGTCCTGCGCAGTGCAGTCATGTGTTCTGTGCAGTCCTGTGCAGTGCAGTCATGTGTTCTGTGCAGTCCTGTGCAGTGCAGTCATGTGTTCTGTGCAGTCCTGTGCAGTGCAGTCATGTGTTCTGTGCAGTCCTGTGCAGTGCAGTCATGTGTTCTGTGCAGTCCTGTGCAGTGCAGTCATGTGTTCTCTGCAGTCCTGTGCAGTGCAGTCATGTGTTCTGTGCAGTCCTGTGCAGTGCAGTCATGTGTTCTGTGCAGTCCTGTGCCGTGCAGTCATGTGTTCTGTGCAGTGCAGTCATGTGTTCTGTGCAGTCATGTGTTCTCTGCAGTCCTGTGCAGTGCAGTCATGTGTTCTGTGCAGTCATGTGTTCTCTGCAGTCCTGCGCAGTGCAGTCATGTGTTCTGTGCAGTCATGTGTTCTCTGCAGTCATGTGTTCTCTGCAGTCATGTGTTCTCTGCAGTCCTGTGCAGTGCAGTCATGTGTTCTCTGCAGTCCTGCGCAGTGCAGTCATGTGTTCTGTGCAGTCCTGCGCAGTGCAGTCATGTGTTCTGTGCAGTCCTGTGCAGTGCAGTCATGTGTTCTGTGCAGTCCTGTGCAGTGCAGTCATGTGTTCTGTGCAGTCCTGTGCCGTGCAGTCATGTGTTCTGTGCAGTGCAGTCATGTGTTCTGTGCAGTCCTGTGCAGTGCAGTCATGTGTTCTGTGCAGTCCTGTGCCGTGCAGTCATGTGTTCTGTGCAGTGCAGTCATGTGTTCTGTGCAGTCCTGTGCAGTGCAGTCATGTGTTCTATGCAGTCCTGTGCAGTGCAGTCATGTGTTCTGTGCAGTCCTGCGCAGTGCAGTCATGTGTTCTGTGCAGTCCTGTGCAGTGCAGTCATGTGTTCTGTGCAGTCCTGTGCAGTGCAGTCATGTGACCTGTGCAGTCCTGTGTAGTGCAGTCATGTGTTCTGTGCAGTGCAGTCATGTGTCCTTTGCAGTCCTGTGCCATGCAGTCATGTGTTGTGTGCAGTCCTGTGCCATGCAGTCATGTGTTGTGTGCAGTCCTGCGCAGTGCAGTCATGTGTTCTGTGCAGTCCTGCGCAGTGCAGTCATGTGTTCTGTGCAGTGCAGTCATGTGTCCTGTGCAGTCCTGTGTAGTGCAGTCATGTGTTCTGTGCAGTCCTGCGCAGTGCAGTCATGTGACCTGTGCAGTCCTGTGTAGTGCAGTCATGTGTTCTGTGCAGTGCAGTCATGTGTCCTGTGCAGTCCTGTGCCATGCAGTCATGTGTCCTGTGCAGTCCTGCGCAGTGCAGTCATGTGTTCTGCACAGTCCTGTACAGTTCTCTCATGAGCCTAGTCAGAAAGCAGCAGCCATGTAGCTGAACACCTGGCGGAGGCCTCTTTCTACCCTCTCTGCTCTGTCCCTGTCGGCTCCACAGTCCAGGGTTAAGGCCTACAAGTATTCTACCTAGAGGTGAGCCATCCACTGCTATAGATCGCTCCTCCAGGGTGACCAATGTCCAACCTGTATGCGGCCGAGTATATAAGGAATTATCACGTTTATTTAGGACAAAGGATTAGCAGGACGGCCATTCCCTGAGGACTAATTAGGCACCTTTGTACCAGGTGTAGGAGACGGCATGGAGCATCCACACCTCCAGTGTAAACCCTGAGGACAGTCCGGCCGACTGTCAGAACAGCATCGGAGTAGAAGTTCCAGGATTCAGAGAAGCAGCTTTATTCCAGGATTAGGGTCAGGCCAGAGATGTGACCAGTGTCAGACGTCCATTATCACCAGTAAGAGAAAGACAGGGCTCGCACTCAATAGTATTATATATGTATAAACTTTATTAGCGTCTCCATACGAGACAAATCACAGTAAAAACACATAGAAAACAATGGATGGTGGAAAAAAGGAGCACACAAGATGACATGGAGCGCGACTGACACCTGGAATGGCAAATGAATACAAACAATAAATGTGTAAATATATCACACATGTGCATGAGTCAGTCAGGACTATAACAGCTTAGTAAAGATCTCGTACATTGTAACCAGGATATAAATATAAAGTGCAAATATCGCAGAGTACACGGATAACTACAGCTAAATGGTTCACTATGACGCCATGAACAAAAATACCTGTGTAATGCTCCAGCAACCCCAACGTACGTTTCCCGCAAGCTTCTTCGGGGGGAGGTGTGTGTGAGGAGGGGGCTGATAGGGTGACTTCTATAGCCAAGGGAATTACTAGAAAATAGAGAGCAGCTGCAAACAGGGAGAAAGCACATGTGTGGCCACACAAGGAAGGGAGACGAGTGCGCTCCAAGCTGGAGCGCATCGCGTCACTTCCGGTTCCTGTAGGTGAACCGCATGGTGGAACGCAAAGCGCTACTTCCGGGATTCAGGCAAAGTAAAGCAAAGATAAAACCTATGAAGTGTATCGCTCGAACAAGACAGTGGAGCCTGGCTTTGACATAGGGGGGCAAACAGGACTAGTATTGGGAACCCGTGCAGAGTACAGCAAGTGACACATCACATGACACAGTGAAGAGCGGCCACCAGAAAGTCCACGTACAGCGCTACAATATTAATCATACAAAATGAATTAGGTACATAGAAACAAGATAATATTACCACAGTGGTGCCTATAACAATATATGTGTATATTGACTGCTCCAGTGAATAAAGTAACAGACAACGCTGTAGCATGTGTGAATAGAAAACGTAGTAGTGTGTATGCGTGCATGTGGACGCGCTAGAGCAGGTATGAGATCTTTACTAAGCCGTTATAGCCTGACTCCTGCTTGGCCGACATGCACATGTCTGCTATATTTACACATTTATTGTTTGTATTCATTTGCCATTCCAGGTTTTAGTCGCGCTCCATGTCATCTTGTGTGCTCCTTTTTTCCACCATCCATTGTTTTCTATGTGTTTTTACTGTGATTTGTCTCGTATGGAGACGCTAATAAAGTTTATACATATATAATACTATTGAGTGCGAGCCCTGTCTTTCTCTTTTTGGTGTACTACTATACGTGCTGGCTTTGCACGAGTACTCATTTTTGTGAGTCATTTATCATTGGTGCTTATTGTCCATTATCACCAGTCTGAGCAGCGGCTTCTTATCTATTACACGAGCCTGGACGTCACTGAGGACTTGCATTTCCCTTTCCCCGTCTGTACGGGAGATTGTGCTTAATGCCGGATTGTATCCAGAGACTGTTTAATGCCTGTGGATGTGCTGTAATCAGGAGTCATCATCAGTAAAGTTCCACCTTTAGTTTCACCCTGCTTGCCTCAGACTCAATTCCTCTATTAACACTATGGTAAATGGTTGTACCTCCATCCAAAAGGTACTGGCGTCACGATTACAAGGGACATTGCCACTGGCACATTAATACAGACCATCAAGGGCACCTCAAACCACCATCTGGCCAGTGTCCCTTACACCAGAGTGTGCCCCAGAGAATCCTTGTGCCGTTCTCCTCATCACTTATGCGAGCCTGCCCAGGGACGACGTAACTGTGAGTAACCAGAACTGTACTTACCTCGGCCCACCTACTGCTCACACCGTGACCTCACACATAATTCCCCTGCAAGGTCTGGCATACAGCAGATGTAGCTGGAGTGAGGAGCAGGGTTAGGACAGAGACCCCCCTCCTCTCAGCCCCCTCTTCCCCCCCTCTTCCCCCCCTCTTCCCCCCTCTTCCTCCTCTCAGCCCCCTCTTCCCCCCTCTTCCTCCCTCTTCCCCCCCTCTTCCTCCTCTCAGCCCCCTCTTCCCCCCTCTTCTCCCCGTCTTCCCCCCCTCTTCCCCCCCTCTTCCTCCTCTCAGCCCCCCCTTCCCCCCTCCCCCCCCCCCCCCTCTCCCCCCCTCTTCCTCCCTCTTCCCCCCTCTTCCCCCCTCTTCCCCCCCTCTCCCCCCTCTTCCCCCCCTCTTCCCCCCTCTCCCCCCCCTATTCCCCCCTCTTCCCCCCCTCTTCCCCCCCCTCTTCCCCCCCTCTTCCTCCCTCTTCCCCCCTCTTCCTCCCTCTTCCTCCCTCTTCCCCCTCTTCCCCCCCTCTCCCCCCCTCTCCCCCCTCTTCCCCCCCTCTCTCCCCTCTTCCCCCCCTCTTCCCCCCTCTTCCCCCCTCTTCCCCCCTCTTTCCCCCCTCTTCCTCCCTCTTCCCCCTCTTCCCCCCCTCTCCCCCCCCTCTCCCCCCCTCTTCCCCCCCTCTTCCCCCCTCTTCCCCCCCTCTTCCCCCCTCTTCCCCCCTCTTCCCCCTCTTCCCCCCTCTTCCCCCCCTCTTCCCCCCTCTTCCCCCCCCCTCCCCCCCCTCTTCCCCCCTCTTCCCCCCCTCTTACTCCCTCTTCCCCCCTCTTCCTCCTCTCAGCTCCCTCTCTGAGGCCCCACGGTCCAGAGGAGCCAAGTGATCTTTTCCCATGTTTTAGGCCAAGAAGTAAGGCTGAGGTGAGACCTCCTTCTGCAGTCTACCCCTCCGGGAGGACATGTGAAAATTGTGTTTTGACTACAAAAGAGACAAAGGAAGATAACCGCCATCTTATTAGGCTTAAGGGCTTCTTTGAATTGGGTGTAGGACATCCTAGCTACAGGCAGCCTCATCGGTATATAGAAGACAGAAAGGCCAATCTGTTATGTCATTTATGTGGAAGGAAGGATCAGAAACCCCCGTTACTGGGATTAGAATAAGGCAAGGAGCTAGATACCGGCCAGTTAGATTTCCACTAACATAACTGAACTTTAATCTGAAGTTCTTATCTACAAGAAGCCTGTTACCTGGGATTACAATCTATTACCTCTGCACACAAGAGAGACTGTGTTATCTGTCAATGTCATTGCTACTGAGAAGCAGCAAAACAGTAAAAGTTGTGGATTTAACTGCTGTCTTACTCCTTAATTCAACTATGTGATGGACTGAACCGTCACTGGGGCTGCTGGAGAAGCCTGAGGGCCAGCCTCCTTCCTACAGACTATGGACCCAGAACTATGGAGACCCCCTCAGACCTTTTGGGGTTACAAGGAACTATGAACCCTGATTTATGTGTGGAATTTATATGCAAAGGCATGGTGTGGATTCAGCAACACAAAAAGGGTTAACTCTGCACTGAGACTCCCACTGATTGTGTTAGTGATGGGATTAAGATAGCTGATTATAATAGCAGCCGACTCCTAGATGAGTAGATCACCATATGATACACTCAGGAGATAATCCCATCACATGTGTCTCCTCCCTCCCTATTCATTCATTATGGAGGGGGTGAAGATGTCTGTTTGCATGTTATTCATTGTTTATTGCGTCAAAGGCAATGCCATTGTGTTTGTGGAATAGGGTTAGTTTTTGTGTTTAAACCGTAAAGCTGTAAAGGATTGGCTGCTAGGTCATGTCCTCAGTTCACAACCAGGTCCACGGGGGTGGTACCCTTGTTGGAAAATGTGTATATAAGTCAATGCTTGTGTGTTCAATAAAGAGTTCCTGTTTTACATTCAACATAGAGCCTCGTCTCATGTGTGTGGGGATTGCTATACACTGTATACTCCCCTGGCTATAACCCCTAGCTCTTGTAAGAGCTGTTCCTGTTCCTTGTTCCTATGGTGGTTACAGTGTCGAGCGGAGTGCTTGGAGCCCTCAGGAAGCACTAGGAGCATCCATCAACAGAGGTACCCAGTCGGGGTGCCAGGAGATCCGTTACAAACTACTACTCTCACCATTTTTGTACCACGACGGTACTGGCGTCTCGACTAAAGGGACCTAGCCATAAGCACATAAAGCCAAGTTACCACCAAGGGCACCTCAGCCACCATCTGGCCTGTGTCCCTCTCATCAGAGTGTGCCCCGGATAAATCCAGTGCTGTTCTCCCCTTCACTGCACTGCTAGCCCAGGGAGGCATCTGTTAACCGTGAGTACCCGATGAACTGTTGTACCCTTTCGGCCCATGCAGTACACCAGTCCTTCAGAGGGAGCGAATGTGAGGTCACGGGGATCAGTTAACAGACCTGGTTGCTCTTTGTACTCACAGTTTTTAGTATACCCTGGGCAGGCGTACAGCAGTGATGGAGAGGCTGGCACGTAGATCCTCTGCGGCACTCTCTGGATATAGGGACCAGGCCAGGTGATAGATGAGGTGCCCTGGGTGTTGAAAGTTTAGCGTGCCTGTGGCAAGATCCCTTACAGTTCGTGACGCCAGTGCCGGTAACGGTGGCACACCGATTTGTTGGAGGAATAATTGAGGTACACACGATTATGGTGAATTAGAACTCCTCTTTACTGAACAGTTCAACTATATACAGGCTTCAGACAGTTCCATATGAAGTAGATTTGGTAACAGGCAGGCTTTACATAAATGGCAGGTATAATCCTGGCAAGATAACTCAGAGGGAATAAACTCACAGATCAGGCTGTACTTTCTGCAGAATCCTGTCTGACTTTCTCCAAGGCCCGGATGCCTAATAGCTGGCTTTATCCTTGGGTAGGGAAACCTTCCTCTGGTATAAATCCTCTTGCTGTACAATAAACTTCTGCCCTTCAGCTTTCTACTTGGCTGGATACAATTAGCACTGCTATGTACTTTGCTTGATACAGAATAACTTCAGGAGGGCATTTCTTCTCCTAAAAGCAGGTTAGGATCCTGGGCTATCTAGCTGCATGTTAGAAGCTGGACCTCAGCTCCTGCCTGGCTGAAGTCAATCTTGGCTTCTCCACACACCCCTCTCCTGGACTGGACCTGACTATATATACTAGGGGGTTCCCTAGCTCCCTCTACAGCTTGGGAGGAGAAACTACACCCCCAGAAGGCCTGGTACACAGGAATTTACATGAACATATGCATTACAATACAATATAAAATACCATAACCATGTTCCACAGGAGGTGAAGAACAACATGACCCAATTGACCCTTGAGTAGTGCCCACCTTTACGTAGCGGGACACTACTCCCACCGTGAACCTCACGTGTTCTCCCCTGCGGACAGGCACGTTGAAGAGGCACCAATAAACCTCCAGCAATCCTCTGTGGTGGTAGGACATGCTCCAAAACCCTGTCCGCCTCAGGCCCAGCCGCCACTGCATTTGCCTAGTGGGCAGTTGTGGCGAAACCAACCTCGCCACTGGGTTTTGGAGAGGCCTGTTTACCAGCCTCTTGCCCTACGACTATGGCCCCGGGACATATTACCCTTCAAGAACAGTGTAACAGAACTATGCCGCATGTCTGGACTGTTAATAGGACCGAACGCGGTCAGCGGTGTATACTAAAGATTCTGTGGAACTAAAATCAGATGCGCAAATACACGAACACCGCTGACCCTTACCTTCTTCCATACGGAACTTTCAGCTCCAGAGACTAAGTCCCGTTCGAAGATGGGACTTAGTCGTTTTTCTGCATGAAATTGACCGACCGCACAGCCCAAATCTATGGAACTGTTTTGGGCAGGAAATTGTGCTTGCGGTCGGTCATAAAGGACTTCCACGTAACTTTTGATCCGCTGGAGGGATTTGTGTGATTTTTGGAAGTGGTTATATTTGATGTATGCTGAGTTTAAATATGTAATTTTTATGGAGATGGAATGTATGGTTTTAAAGTTATAGAGTATGTTTAAAAACTGTATTTTTACTGTCTGTGATAGTTATGTTAATCCATAATTATATCACAGACAGAAGGTAGGATTTTGTGTGTTTGGGTGGGGATTCCTGTCCTGTTGTTCCACATGTGTATTGGCGATTTCCCTTTGTCCTGAGAGATAATTGGATTACTCCCCGGTTGTCTCCAGGACAGAGAGGAGGAAACCATGATGCATTGTGGGGATGTGTTGTAATATATTGATTGGTTGTATTTCAAAACCCTGTGGGCAGTACTATGTTTTTGGTTTGTGAATAAAAGAGGATGTACGTGAAGTACAGTCAATTCCTGTTTTATACCTTCATGAAGTCTTGGCTCATGTTTGGGGGATGGAATAACTACACTCTTGGGGATTGCTATATCACAATACTCCCCTGAGTATAAGCTCTTGTAAGAGCTTGCTCCTGGTTCCTGTCTCTGGATTTAGGAGAGGTTCACCCACTGGAGCCTGGAGCCTTGTCGTAGGTCCAGGGTGGGTAGGAGACGGCGAGAGCTCCACCAAGCTTCGGCGGTTCGTGGGGTCTGCAGTGCTGACGGTGTCTAGTGGAGTGCTTGGAGTCCTCTAGAAGCACTAGGAGCATCTATCGACGGAGGTACCCGGTCGGGGTGCTAGGCGTTCCGTTACATTGGTGGCAAGCAGTGGGATGGCGTCCTAGTGTGAGGAGAAGCAGCTCGGAGACACCGTTCGTGGAGTATATTGAGGGCAACGCTAGTATCCGTACAGCGCCCCTGGCTACAGCAATTTGGATGCCGTTGGTTCCTGCACAGCATTCCATGAGGAAGATGACCCGGATTACAGGGATGCAGAGCGGAAAGGCGTATGGCACCAGGCCCTGGAGGAAGTGCAGCGTCGGAGGGGTAAGAGTCTTCCCAGTGAGGAGCAGAGATTGCGAATGCGATTGGCGCTGCGACTACCTCTACTGGGAGAGCAACCATTGACGGAGTGGGTGTCAGAGCTTGAGACACTGGTATGGCAGGAAACCTGGCTGGATGACGCTTACCAAGCACTATGGTGGGACACAGTACGACAGTCTCCATGGATGGAGGAGTACGCCAAGCCCGAAGGTGAGGAATATAATTGCCCTGGGTTATTGTGGGAGTCTTTTGAAGACATTGACTTTGGGAGCACAGACGAATCTAGATTTTGGGACATTACTGACTACAGGGGGGACTTGCACAATTGGCCTACAACTAGTGGGGTGAGGGCAGATCTGACCTTTCTGGTCCAAAGGGAGTGGGAGCTGGAGCAAGATTATCAACATTTGTTTCGCTCCATTCAAGCCCAGTGCAAGATACAAGACAGTTGGATACCAGGCCCAGACCTACAGCCCTACCCCTGGCAAGTCACAGCTGAGGAATCCCCTACTTCCTCACCAACTGTGGAAGTAGGGGACTTCATAGACTGGTACTGGGAGGAACCCCAGTCGGCAGGTGGAGATGGGACCGTAGTCACTCCACCGTCCCAACAGGGTGGCTGGGCAGGCGGCCCAGATCCCCAACTGCCACTGGGAGTACAGGGAGAGGAGATTGTCGGTCCCTCATCTCTGCAACAACCAGAATCACTGGTAGTGGAGACAGCCGGTCTCACTACCCAGCGGCAGTATACTCTACAGGGAGAGGAGACAGTTGGTCTCTCTCCCCAGCGGAAGATGGGGTATCCAGAGGAGGAGGTAAGCAATTCCTCCTCTCCACAGCCGATCTGCAATAAGGTCCTGGGGATAGGATTCCCTGACCACATCCCAGCGGAAGAGCTGGCATCTGGGCAGAGCGCAGTCGGCCTCTTCCCTCCTCTATCCTCTTCTCCAGAGGCTGACTTTCCACAGGCTACCCCAGTGGAAGCGCTGGCATCTGGGCAGAGCGCAGTCGGCCTCTGCCCTCCCCTATCCTCTTCTCCAGAGCCGGACTTCCCACAGGCTACCCCAGCGGAAGAGCTGGCATCTAGGCAGAGCGCAGTCAGCCTCTGCCCACCAAGTACCTACAGCTCCAAGCTGGAGAACCACAAGGAAGCAAGGAGTAGCAGATGCCCACTCAACAGCTGGGGACATACAGAACAAAGCCAGGCCCCAAGATTCAACAGGTCCAGTATTGGGTTGTGGGTGGACTGCCAGACTAACTCAGGTACTGACCGTGAGGTCAGGTATCTGGTTAGTCTTCCCTGGGAGGGGGAGATGTCTGGCGAAACCAACCTCGCCACTGGGTTTTGGAGAGGCCTGTTTACCAGCCTCTTGCCCTACGACTATGGCCCCGGGACATATTAACCTTCAAGAACAGTGTAACAGAACTATGCCGCATGTCTGGACTGTTAATCGGACCGAACGCGGTCAGCGGTGTATACTAAAGATTCTGTGGAACTAAAATCGGATGCGCAAATACACGAACACAGCTGACCCTTACCTTCTTCCATACAGAACTTTCAGCTCCAGAGACTAAGTCCCGTTCGAAGATGGGACTTAGTCGTTTTTCTGCATGAAATTGACCGACCGCACAGCCCAAATCTATGGAACTGTTTTGGGCAGGAAATTGTGCTTGCGGTTGGTCATAAAGGACTTCCACTTAACTTTTGATCCGCTGGAGGGATTTGTGTGATTTATGATATGGTTTTAAAGTTATAGAGTATGTTTAAAACTGTATTTTTACTGTCTGTGATAGTTATGTTAATCAATAATTATATCACAGACAGAAGGGAGGATTTTGTGTGTTTGGGTGGGGATTCCTGTCCTGTTGTTCCACATGTGTATTGGCGATTTCCCTTTGTCCTGAGAGATAATTGGATTACTCCCCGGTTGTCTCCAGGACAGAGAGGAGGAAACCATGATGCATTGTGGGGATGTGTAGTAATATATTGATTGGTTGTATTTCAAAACCCTGTGGGCAGTGCTATGTTTTTGGTTTGTGAATAAAAGAGGCTGTACGTGAAGTACAGTCAGTTCCTGTTTTATACCTTCATGAAGTCTTGGCTCATGTTTGGGGGATGGAATAACTACTACACTCTTGGGGATTGCTATATCACAATACTCCCCTGAGTATAAGCTCTTGTAAGAGCTTGCTCCTGGTTCCTGTCTCTGGATTTAGGAGAGGTTCACCCACTGGAGCCTGGAGCCTTGTCGTAGGTCCAGGGTGGGTAGGAGACGGCGAGACCTCCATCAAGCTTCGGCGGTTCGTGGGGTCTGCAGTGCTGACGGTGTCGAGTGGAGTGCTTGGAGTCCTCTGGAAGCACTAGGAGCATCTATCGACGGAGGTACCCGGTCGGGATGCTAGGCGTTCCGTTACAGCAGTTAGGGAGAAATAACATCCCTGCCTGTACTTACTGGTCCACGTGTCTAGTGGTTATATGGACTTTGCCACTGAAGGCGTTGCACAGTGCTCTTCTGATTTTTTCCGCCACTTGTTCAGGCAGGGCGGTCCGCCTTTAAAAGTAGTGGCGGCTGGGAACCACGTACCGTGGGACAACTGCCGCCATTATATTTTTAAAACTCTCCATCTCACCAGACAGAATGGCAGTATTTCAAAGGCCAGGAATTTTAAAATGCTGGCATTCAGGGCCAGGGCTCGCGGGTCGGTAAGGGGCGGGGGGGGGGGGGGTGTACTTCCTCTTTCTTATCAGTGTTTGGGGGATGGACAGCTGAACACTTCTATGGGAAAGTGTGGAGATACTTGGTGATGGTGGGGTTGCAGCCACATCCTCTGTTTGCGGGGTGGAAGGTGCCACTGTCACTCCAGAGGGTAGGAAGAGGCCAAGACCGCAGCAAAAGAGGGAGCAAGAGGAACCTCTGATCTTTCATGGTTCTTCAGGTGTCTACTCCACGTCAGCTTGTGCATTGCGATTAGATCCTGGTCATGCAGGTTGTGCTCAGGTTGAGAACATTTATGCCTCGCTTCAGGCTCTGATTGCACAGCGTGCAAACCAGTCATCAGCACACTGCCTGAGGAACTACCAGGGAACTCCTTTGCCCCGGCTTTGATGTGCTCAGTTCCAGTGAGGCTGTACTGGACGCCAGTTAGGGGAGGCCGACATGAGGGGTTTTGGCGGGAGGGGGCCGGTAGTGTAAGGGTTAAGTGGAGAGAGGAATTCGGTGGGTGGAGTGAAAAAGGGGGTGGGCTAGAGAGGTTATATTATGAGGAGAGTGTCGGCGCCATTTTAGATTTGAGAGAAAAGAGAAGGAGCGAACTTACAAGATGCAGGCGGTGGAAGCTTTGATCGAGCAGTTGCGGGCAGCGGCGGAGGCCCGGGGACCCGAATGGCTGCAAGATCAGGTGGCTGGCGTTCTGCAGGGGGTGGCGGTGAGTGCTGTCAGCTCACCGCCAACTGTTAGACGGCAGCGGCCTAAAACCGGACGTCTGGCCACCCTAATGGGGGCTGGGGGTAGTAGGGGAACGGCCAGTGTGGCGAGCAGGGCAGGCGAGTCGGTGTCAGTGCAGACGCAGGTTGGGGGGGAGGAGGATAGGCCGAAAGTGGACGACGCAGCGCGTGGGGAAGTGTATGTTTGCTTTGAGAGACCGTTGGGGGCGCATTTGAAATTGGAGGTGCGGGAACGCATTTGGAAGGGGGAGTATGTGGAAATATTTTCCTTGCTCCCCCTGGAAAGGTTTAATTTAGATAGGGGGGGAAAAGGAGGACGGTAAGAAGGAGGAGGATGAAAAACTGAGGTTTCGCCTAATTCCACGTACGTTTTCTAATTGGCTCCAGGCATTTTCTATTTTAGCCAGTGTGATAGGGGAGAAGAAGCCAGAGTGTTGTTCGGCTCTTTTTTGTAATAAGGATGCGATTGGGGAAGCGTTCCGGGTTTACGGGTGGACGGGCTGGTTGCGCAGTAACATTAGATGGGATCATAAAGATATCGTGTTATGGATGTGGGTGATGGCTCCGGTGCGGACGGGGCAGTCCTTTCGGGGGGAGTCGGGTGGAGCAGGACAATCAACGTTTTCAGTGGCGTCAGCAAAAGGGCTTTGCTTCCTCTTTAACGAGGGCAACTGCAGGTTTGGGGCAAAATGTTGATTTAAGCATGAATGTTCAGCCTGCGGCGGTAATCATGGATTCAATCGTTGTTTTAGAGGGGGTAGGAAAAAGGGGGGGGGGAGGCCGGTGGAAAAGGGTCTGACTCCGGTACGGGTGGAAGAGATGGGGCCCTATCTAAATAGATACCCTGATCGAGGGATGGCAGAATTTCTGAGGGTCGGGTTTACTGAGGGTTTTTGCATCCCTTCGGCGCCCTTGCCGGTGGTTGCGGGGAAAAAAAATTTGCGTTCGGCACTTGAACATCCGGAGGTGGAGTCTGAAAAATTGGCGAAGGAGGTATCTTTGTGGCGTATGGATGGCCCCTTTTTGAGGCCGCCTTTGGACAATTTGAGGATATCACCTTTGGGAATTGTTCCTAAGAAGGAGCCGAATAAGTTTCGGCTGATTCATCATTTGTCCTATCCTAAGGGAGCGTCGGTCAATGAAGGTATTGATCCAGAACTCTGTTCGGTAGTATACACTTCATTTGATGCGGCTGTGGATTGGGTGCAGAAGTTGGGGGTGGGGGCGTTGTTAGCTAAAACGGATATTGAGGCTGCGTTCCGGTTGTTGCCAGTTAATCCGGATAGTTTACATTTGTTGGGATGTTATTGGCAAGGGGGTTATTTTGTGGATAGGTGCTTACCGATGGGGTGTTCAGTGTCATGCGCATATTTTGAAGCATTCAGTTCGTTTTTGGAGTGGGCCGTTAGGGACGTTTCAGGTTGTTCATCCATTATTCATTATTTGGATGATTTTCTTTGTTTGGGCCCAGCGGGGTCTCGGGTTTGTTCTTTGTTACTAAGCACCTTGGAGTCTGTTTTTGGTTTATCTGGGGTGCCATTGGCGGTTGGTAAAACGGTGGGTCCCACTACGGAAAGGATGGAATGTCGGTTGCCTGAGGATAAAGTGTAGGATTTACGTATGGTGGTGGAAAGGGCAAGGAAGGCGGCAAAGATCAGATTGAAGGACTTGCAGTCGCTGCTTGGAAAACTCAACTTCGCGTGTCAGATTATGCCAATGGGGGGAATTTTTTGTCGACGATTGGCGGGGGCTACGGCGGGGGCTATGGCGGGGGTTACGGCCCCGCATAATTTTATTAGGTTGGGGAGGGAATTAAAAGGGGACTTGGCGGTGTGGGCGGAATTTCTGCAGCATTTTAATGGTAGGACATTGGTTTTGGGGGCAGCTGTGGATAATTTTGATTTTGAGTTATTTTCGGACGCGGCAGGCGGTTCAGGCTTCAGCGTGTACTGTCATGGGCAATGGTGTGCGGGCAGGTGGCCGGTGGCTTGGGTGGAGAAGGGATAGGTTCGGAACTTGGCGCTGTTAGAACTTTTTCCAATTGTGTTAGCAATGGTGTTGTGGGGGGATCGGTTTAGAGATAAAAAAATTTGTTTTCATTGTGATAATTTGGGGGTAGTGCAGGCCATTAATAGTATGACGGCGTCGCCGCCGCCGGTGGTTCGTTTGTTGCAGCATTTAGTTTTAGTCTGTTTGTCGCGTAATGCTTGGGTGGTAGCGGTGCATGTGCCAGGTGTTTTTAATAGTATTGCAGATGCCCTTTCTCGTTCGCAGTGGGAGCGGTTTCGGCAGTTGGCGCCGGAAGCGGATGCCGAGGGATTGGAGTGTCCGGAGTCCATGTGGGAGCTGTTGGAGGTACCATAGACAGGCTGCTGCGGGATTCAATGAGTACCGGGACGTGGTTGGCTTACGGTAAAGTGTGGGAAGAGTGGCAGCGGTGGTGTGAGGAGTTGGGTGCTCAAGTGAATGAGGGGGATATCCCGTTATTATTGTTTCTGGGCCATGTTAAGGAGCTGGGTTGGTCGGTGGCGAAATTGAATAAGTGGATGGTGGGGCTGGCTTTTGGTTTCAAATTGAGGGGTTGGCCGGATGTGACAAAGATGTTCTTAGTGAGGCAGGTGTTGCGGGGTTGGCGGCGCGGGAAGAAGGTTGCGGACAGAAGGAGACCAGTCTCTTTTGAGCTGTTATTGAACCTGGGTTCGCAGTTGGAATTGGTTTGTAGTTCGAGTTGGGAGGTGAAGTTGTTTAGGGCAGCTTTTTCTTTAGCGTTTTTTGGGGCGTTTCGGTTAGGTGAGTTGGTGTGTCAAAGCGTGCGGGCTATTGGCGGGGGGTTGTTAAGGGAGGATGTGGTGCTTTCGGAGGACAGGGTGGTGATAAAAATCCGTAGGTCAAAAACAGATAGGGAAGGTAGGGGGAGTTATGTTAGGTTGTTTGAGGTGCCTGGTTGTTCACTTTGTCCAGTACGGTGTGGCAGAGGTAGGACCGTTGTTGAGACACATGGATGGATCGAATTTATCGCGTTACCAGTTTCTGGCAGTGTTTAGGCGTTGTTTACAGAAGCTGGGTATTGCAGCGGGGGATTTTACGGGGCACTCGTTCAGGATAGGGGCGGCTACAGAGGCGGCTAGGTTGGGAATGAGTGACGAAGTGATCAAGAGAATTGGAAGATGGGAGTCGATTAGGTTTAGGTCCTATATTCGGGTGAGATTGTTGTAGAAGTTACTTGGACTGATGTGTTCTTGTGTTTGCTTTGTCATATTTTTCAGGTTCCAGCTCTGCGTTGGTTTGGATACTGGGGCACTCATTCGTGTTCTGGGGCGCTTTGAGGGCAGATGTTCGTCATGAGGGTCGGCAGTTGGGGTTTGACAGGGACATCGCGGTTGTTCGATGGTTGGGGGTGAGAGGTATGTTGTGGAAAGGGGTGTTAAGGGAAGTTCATCGTTATGTACGGTTGAGTAGGGCGCCGGATGTGTTGGTGCTTCATGTGGGGGGAAACGGCTTGGGGGTTAGGCCTGTGAGAGAGCTGTTACGGGATATTAAGTTTGATTTGTTACGTTTGTGGTCTTCATTCCTGGGCATGGTAACGGTATGGTCTGACATAGTGCCTCGACAGGTGTGGCGTGGGGCACGGTCAGTGGAACGCCTTAATAAAGCAAGGATTAAAGTGAATAGGGCGTTGGGTAAGTTTATGGCCAGGAATGGGGCGGTGGCGGTGCGGCATTCAGAGTTGGAGCCAGGTGTGGGGGCATTTTGGAGGGCGGATGGTGTGCATCTGAATGGCGTAGGTATTGACTTGTGGTCGTTGGGGCTACAAGGAGGAATTGGGCGAGCATTGGGGGTGTGGAGGAACGCGCAACTCTGAGGGTGATGAGTCAGGTTGCGCGTCGTTGGCGGTGGGAGGTCCTCGAAGTTGGTGGTACGGATGCTTCAGGAGAATGGGAGGGCCTCAATGGTGGGGCTGGACTCCCATGGTTGGACAGTTGGCTCGGATGAAAGGCGTCCGTCAGGTGGTCTCCGAGCTGGTGCTTTACGGCTGGAGGCAAGATGGATGTGCCAGTTTTGGGGAGTTGTGTTTAAACTAATTTTGGCCTTCAAGGTCCTCCCTCGTCAGGGGTAAAAAACTGTGATGGTTTTTATGGTTATTGTATTAATGTTAATAAACGGCTGCTGTGGCCATTATAATCCAAATTTGGTCTCTGTGTTTTATTCGGGGAGTCTAGGGTAATAAGTGGGGTCAGAGCAGTTAGGAGAGGCCCCCGAGGAAATAGCCAAACACCTACTCATGGGTGCGGTGGGCAGTAGCAGGCGTACTGGCTGGGGTACAGCCGCTCTGCTTTTGCAGCCTGCTCCCTCTTTTGCTATGCGGCTGGTGCTGTGTGACCACCAGCTCTTCCTCCGAACTGCACATGTCACTGGCATGACCTGGATGCCATGTGGGGTCTAGGACCTCATCATCCTCCTCCCACTCTTCACCCACTCTTCACCGCTGCCCTCCTGGCCGGTCTGCACACGGCAGAAAGCTGCAGCAGTTGGCACCTGTGTTTTGTCATCATCAGAGACGTGCTGCGGTGGTCTTCCCATGTCCTCATCCTGAAACATAAGTAGTTGGGCATCAGTGCACTCAATCTCTTCCACTTCTGGGGCAGGGCTAGGTGGACGGCCCACGGAAACACTGCTAGCAGAGTCATCAAAAAGCATAAGTGACTGCTGCATGACGTGGGGCTCAGACTGCTTGGCTGATGTGTGTAGCGATTACCCCCCAAAGCATAGAGGGGTTTCCACCGCTGGAGGGTGTCCTTTTCCAGATCGTTGAGGAGTCTGCTCAGCATCCAGTAGTGATCCAAGGGAAGAAGCTCTTCCAAGCGCTAGTGTGATAGCTGTATATATGTTACCCCCAATAAGAGACAAGACTCTAGATTGAGGGTGAAGAACTCTCTTTATTGATGGCCACAGCTCGGCCTTGTATGCAGGAACACAAACTACAGCAACCAATCAATATACAGTAACAGAATATGCACTCACAAACAGGTGCAGTGACCAGGAACGGGATACGCTGATGCCACTTATGCAGTGGGTTAGGATATGGGTGGATAATAGTTTGTAGTTTGTTCGTGACGCCAATTGCAGCGTGCGCAGGGTACTACCCCAGGGCCCTCCCAAGGTGTTATAACGCACCTCCCAGGTTAGGAATGCCAGAGTGGTGTAATGGTCTATAATGCCTCTGTATGGTGGTTATAATCGTGTCAACGGTGTCTCCTACCTGGGTGCGGCTGGACTCCTGGATCCTGGCTCACTTGCAATAAATTGAGAGTAGTGATAGTAGAAATAATAGAGGAATTTTGCAGCAGAAATTGATGTCCAGACCTTTAGGTGAAATTCAAACTTGTCTTTACTGAAGATAACTTTCATCCAAGCAAAATACAGCTTTGGTCTTTGGTCCCAGCAGGTTTTGACAGTGGTTGGCAGGAATAAATCTTCTGCACTATAACTCTAGAGCTTGCAGGAAAAGACGTCTGCTTGTTAGCTCTGTAACTGTGGCAGGAATTTAGCTTCTGCACTTCTCTTTACCTTCTGCTGTATGGGGACTGACTAGCTGAGGAGGAATATGGCTTCTCCTAGGTCTCTGGACTTTACTCACAGATAGACTCTCAGGGAATTCTTTTGTCCTGGAACTCTGGAGGTTGTCTGCTTTCTTGTCATCCAACTGAGGCTGCAGGGCTCAGGCTGGGGGTTGTGATCAATGTCTCAGCCGAGACAAGATCCTGTCTTTCTTCCCTATACAGGGGATCTCCTGACACACACACCCTACCCCTAGCAGGGGGTGGGCTATACTACTACCTAACTTCCGTCTCCACCCAAGGTCTAGGATGTGGGAACAGTCCACACCTCCACAGAGGGGGAGCTAAGCTGGAATGAACCATTCCAGCCTAGATGTACTAAACTGAAACTAATTCCTTACCAATCCATTGTTGCCACCTGCTGGTAAACATGGAAAATTACAAGGAAATTTACATTTAACATAGTTTTGGATGCACATTAGTGAAGACATGAGCAGAATCATATCAGATGACAATATAAAGGCTCTTAGGAGATAGTAGCGGGGTAGAGGCGTGTAGTAACACAACTCTGGGGTGTTACATTCTCCCTTACTTTGAGTTAAGCCGCCCTTAGCTTATGATTAGGAGAGGAGGAATTAGCTCTGGGGTACCCAAATAAATACAAAGTGCTGCATGTATTACATATAAAGACAAACAAAGACAAACACAAAACGGCTACCCTGAGGTTCCTGCCCACGTGAGTAGGGGGTCCTAAGTAACAGTTTCCCTTTCGGTATAACCAGTGAACCAAAGGTCTGCACTAAGCAATCACTACTGACTGACTTTGAAGTATTGTCCACCGATACCAAAGAAAGCATGAGGGTGTCTTTACTCTGTAATCCCACCATTGTGTAATGAAATGCCTGCAAATGGAAGGGTTGGCTTTATCCTGTATTCCTTTCCCTGCACCAAAGTCAAAATATAAGGCTTATAGCACGATCACTATGGTGACTATGGGTAGCTAAAAGTGGCTCTACAGTTGAGGCCTACACCTTAGGCAAAGGCACAGAAGGGGAGGTATCAGCTTCTCCAGGCACTTCTCGCAGTCACAGGAGGAGGGTATAGTAATCCCATGGAACTTCTGGAAGACACCTCAGGATGGGAGCAATCCTGAACAAATAACAAACGGGAAGGAGGGGTCAAAAACTCCTCTAACCATTCCCGAAGAAGCGGGGTTCATGAAGGTCACATTGCGGCACTTGTGATACTTGAACGTTGCTTAACCTGTAAACATTAGTGCAAAAACATAGTGCAATAATATTAGTGCAATCAATACTCAATAATACGCTCAAATATGACTTGAGTCCTTTTCTCTTTGAAGTGCTTGATGTAGAATCCTCTGGAAACAAAAAAAAGTCACGTGTAATCCACGGGAACAATAGAGTTAATTGTAATCCACACAAGGTAGTGGGTAATTGCCACAGTGGGTAGTTTTCCTCACAGGAAAGTCTGGAAATCTTCCTCCTGGGTCCCATATTTGAGGACGCAAAAGTTCTTCTTTGAACTGTATGATCTCAGCAGCTGCAACTCCAGCAGAAACTTCATCTGTGATCTCCTGGTGACTTTCTGTGGCAGAACTTGGGACTGCAACTTCACCCTCTTCTGAAGGATCCTCTGTAGGCCTTGGACTTTTCCTTGTAGGTGACAGGTTCTCTGGACAGCAATAAAGGACGGACCCCTGGTCTTTCATAGCAAGAAGCTCCGGATACGGTGGTGGCTCTGGAGTGCGTGAAGTAGTATCAGTGGACTCCTCACTGGTAGGTAGGTCATTTTCAATAATTGGAGGTTCTGGTAGAGTCATATCAGGTGTGCTGTCTTCAGTGGGCGGCTGAGAAGAAGACTTGGAGGCTTCATACAATTCCTTTTCTCTGTGCTCTTTTTCCTCCACAATTTCTTTGTATGTTTTTATGCGTTTTCTTCTTTCTGACAAGTCATCTTCTCCACTAAACATCCTCTCTATCTTTTTCTGTTCTTCCGCTCTCTTTAGCAAGTCCTGTAATGTACTCCACCTGCGGGTTTTCCATTGGGCAAGGTCATCCTGCCAGGTGACCTCTTCATCACTGCTGGAACTGTTGAGGAACACAAGAGGGCGCTCCTGCATCTTGTAGTTTAGGCTGGCTGCTGTGATGGAGCTGCACTGACCTCTGGTGGTGGTTCCTGGTACTGTCTCCCCTCCAATTCCTCTCCACCTTTTCTAAAACACTAAACTTTAAGCCCGCCGGATTTTTACCATGCGCTAGCTTGAAGTGTAGTGGAACACTATGATCCTCTTTGCCCTTCCTAATGTTCCCTATATGCTCCTGCAGTCGGCTCTTCAGTTTCCGAAGAGTTCTGCCTACATACTGGAGCCCACAAGGGCACTCAAGCACGTACACAACCCCCATCGTCTCACAGGACATTTCGCCTTTGATCTTATATGTCTGTTCCACTACACTTCAAGCTAGCGCATGGTAAAAATCCGGCGGGCTTGAAGTTTAGTGGTTTAGAAAAGGTGGAGAGGAATTGGAGGGGAGGGGATCCTGTTGCTAATATCAACCGCAAGGAAGTTGGTTGGATATATAAATTAGGAACCTTAAAACCAGCGGGACTCAATGTCGAGTTCGATCTGAAGCCGTGTTTGGTGGAATAAAGAGAAATTGCTAGGGGTTGTGTCGCTGTCACTATTGACCCATTTAGATTACTATGCAAGGGTAGTGGGTGGATTTCTTTGAGGCATTGTCAAGGTATAAGGGGTTAAGTTGTGGGGGGGGGGTGGTTTGTCGCGGCTTTTCTTGGATGCCTTGTGTATAGGCTCTGGGAGGTCATGTGATCGGAACGCTGCTATGTGTTTCTTTCATGAATGGAGAATAGGGGGATAGCAGTGTATGTGAATTCTATGCTCCGTTGAGTTGAGGTATTCTTCTATTTTGTTTTAATACCGCTGGCCCTTGCGGGCTTTAGGAATTATGTTCAGTATTTTTATTGCTTGAGGTTGAATTAATGGGCGGTCTTTGGAAGAGACCATGGCTCAATAAATACTGCACCTGTGAAGGTGCACACTATCGCCCCTGACGAAGCTGGACTGGCGAAACCCGGGTTGGGTGGATCTCTGATGAAAGCAATTAGATTTTAGGCTTGAATTTTATACAATAAAACCTGTTGGTTGCGGAACTACCTGGTGGAACTTCACTATTTGCGCTATAACTTCCCTCTAGGGTGCTGTTGTAGGTGAGCGCACCAGCCTCTGGTTACCGATTGTTTGGCTACAAGGTGGATTAACCTGAACATTGGAAAGAAGGGTCTGAGATTGGAACTCTACACTCAGAAGGCAGCGCCATCAACATTTTCTGGAACTTTGACTGTGAAGCGAACTTTACCCACGACGCTTGGTGGATCTGCAGCGCCGATAAGTAACCACAAAGACTAGAGACTGCTTGTATTTTATATAGTACTAAGTTATTTATTTGTACCACCTGTAGAGTTGAGGCCGTTCAGGGATCACTATGGGGACCTCCCGGGTCTGGTGACCTGTTCCGAGACCACCGAGGCGCGGTGTAGGGGCAGCTGCGGGCTGGACCGAGGCCTCAAGGAATGGGTTGGTTACTGCCTGAAATTGCGGTCGGGTGGCCGGTTCCAGTGCCTCGTCCTGCTGTCATTGCAGACACGGCCGCAGCTTTATCCGGTGCTGTCGCGCTGGTCCCTGGGTCAGGCGGTGAAGGCTCAAGTATAGTTGTCCCCACTGGGGCCTTCTCAGTTGGAGTCGTTGCCTCAGCGGAAGTGGGCTTGAGTGCGGCGGCCATATTGGTTTCCAGGGTGGTGGTCATCTTTCTTGCTTCCCCTGTCATGATGAGTGCAGGAGGTAAGGGTGGAGCCTCTGGGGAGGAGTCTTCACTCCTTTGGCTCACATTGCAAAGTTCTTGGTGGGCAGTCTTTAGTTTTCCCGATTCTAGGGGGGGCATAGTCGTCATTTTCGCGCTCCTGAGAGGGCGTTCTTGAGCTTTCCCGCTTCCAAAGGGCATAAAGAAGCGGTGCCTTTACAGAAATATGGCGGATTAACCCTTGGAATGCTGGTGCACACGTTTTAGCGTTTTCTGGCACCGCAATAAAGGCAATTTTCAGGATTTTGGCACAGTCTGTAGGCCTTGTAGCAGGGATAGGTACACAATCCAATCCTGTTGTAGCAGGGATAGGCACACAATCTGATCCTGTTATGGCACACAGTTCGATCCTGGTGAGGCACACAATTCGATCCGATCCTGTTCTAGTGACGCCACTTTATGCAGTGACCAGGAACGGGGTACGCTGATGCCACTTATGCAGTGGATCAGGATATGGGTGGATAATACTTTGTAGTTTGTTCGTGACGCCAATTGCAGCGTGCGCAGGGTACTACCCCAGGGCCCTCCCAAGGTGTTATAACGCACGTCCCAGGTTAGGAATGCCAGAGTGGTGTAATGGTCTATAATGTCTCTGTATGGTGGTGATAATGGTGTCAACGGTGTCTCCTACCTGGGTGCGGCTGGACTCCTGGATCCTGGCTCACTTGCAATAAATTGAGTGTAGTGATAGTAGGAGTAATAGAGGAATTTTGCAGCAGAAATTAATGTCCAGACCTTTAGGTGAAATTCAAACTTGTCTTTACTAAAGATAACTTTCATCCAAGCAAAATACAGCTTTGGTCTTTGGCCCCAGCAGGTTTTGACAATGGATAAAGAGAGGTGACGCGCTGGATTTAGAGCAGATTATGGTAGAGGTGCTCTCAGTAAAAAGGAATCACCCTTCCTTTGATAAAATGTGCAAATGAAAAAAGATACTGGGCACTCTCTAGAATAAAAGGAACCTCACACTTTATTATCAATAAGACATATAAACATATAGACAGTTCATTTAATACCATTAAAACACCATAACATAAAATCCGGATAAATATACTAAAATATAGATATAAAACTAGATTCCTAATAGTCTAAAAAATATATAGGAATAAGATCGCCTCTGATTGTTCGGGGATAAAAAGTCTTATAAATAAATGTTCCTCCAACTTTTGAGTTTGGGTATACTGTAGAAATATTCTTTAGGGTATTGATAGCCCAAATATAACTTCTCCTCCACAAATGAAATGAAATCTCAGTTTTTCAATACAGTGATTTAGTTGTGCGGCGTCCCGCTTTACTCACTGTTCAGTGGAAATGCTTTATTCCGCTGCTGTGCCGGTACTTTGAGTTCAGGGATATCACATATGAGTTTCGTTCCCCTCTCTGTCTCGTAGGCGCCGCTCTATCAGTAGAAGAGCCGGCGCTCGATGGATATTGCAGGCTCCTTTTTCTGCGCTGGATTTGATTTATGGATGAGGGTGTGATACTCCTCAGAAAAATCCTTTTGGAGTGCGCATAAGGTCTGCAGTGAGACACAGTTGATCCGGGTATCTGTGATACTTTAGCACGGAAAATCAATGTCCATCAGGGGGGATCCTAGCACCAAACGCGTTTCAGGGTCTGTTATCACCCCTTCCTCAGTGGACCACCGGCTCTTCAACTGATAGAGCGGCGCCTTGTGGAGGAGAAGTTATATTTGGGCTATCAATACCCTAAAGAATATTTCTACAGTATACCCAAACTCAAAAGTTGGAGGAACATTTATTTATAAGACTTTTTATCCCCGAACAATCAGAGGCGATCTTATTCCTATATATTTTTTAGACTATTAGGAATCTAGTTTTATATCTATATTTTAGTATATTTATCCGGATTTTATGTTATGGTGTTTTAATGGTATTAAATGAACTGTCTATATGTTTATATGTCTTATTGATAATAAAGTGTGAGGTTCCTTTTATTCTAGAGAGTGCCCAGTATCTTTTTTCATTTGCAGGTTTTGACAATGGTTGGCAGGAATAAATCTTCTGCACTATAACTCTGGAGCTTGCAGGAAAAGACGTCTGCTTGTTAGCTCTGTAACTGTGGCAGGAATTTAGCTTCTGCACTTCTCTCTATCTTCGGCTGTATGGGGTCTCTGGACTTTACTCACAGATAGACTCTCAGGGAATTATTTTGTCCTCCAACTCTGGAGGTTGTCTTCTTTCTTGTCATCCAGCTGAGGCTGCAGGGCTCAGGCTGGGGGTTGTGATCAATGTCTCAGCCGAGACAAGATCCTGGCTTTCTTCCCTATATCGGGGAGCTCCTA
The DNA here is from genome assembly GCF_905171765.1 of Bufo bufo. NCBI lineage: Eukaryota > Metazoa > Chordata > Amphibia > Anura > Bufonidae > Bufo > Bufo bufo. Next base: position 566,329,024 of record NC_053393.1, read on the forward strand.
ACACACACACCCTACCTCTAGCAGGGGGTGGGCTACATTACTACCTAACTTCCTTCTCCACCCAAGGTCTAGGATGTGGGAACAGTCCACACTTTCACAGAGGGGGAGCTAAGCTGGAATAAACCATTACAGCCTAGATGTACTAAACTGAAACTAATTCCTTACCAATCCATTGCTGCCACCTGCTGGTGAACATGGAAAATTACAAGGAAATTTATATTTAAAATAGTTTTGGATGCACATTTGTGAAGACATGAGCAGTATCATATCAGATGACAATAAAAAAGGCTCTTAGGAGATAGTAGCGGGGTAGAGGCGTGTAGTAACACAACTCTGGGGTGTTACACAGGGGCTTGGACACAGTTTACAAGTAGACACTGTGTCTTTACCCAGACAATAGACCAGAGTGTTATCTTGTGTATTGTAATTAAGTAGGTCAGTCTTGTGGTTAGAGCAGACTGAATGTCTGGAAGTGTGTCTACACCTATGTCCCTGATACACACAGATGTCTGCTCCATGGTTAAAAGTAGGTATCCAGGGTCATAGCTAAAAACCATCTTTAACTTTAAACATGAGGATCTGTTACAGACACTACTAGAGCGCAATATAGGGTCAGATAACACTACTAGAGCGCTGTAGAGGGTCAGATAACAGTACTAGAGCGCAATATAGGGTCAGATAACACTACTAGAGTGCTGTAGAGGGTCAGATACCAGTACTAGAGTGCTGTAGAGGGTCAGATGACAGTACTAGAGCGCTGTAGAGGGTCAGATGACACTACTAGAGCGCTGTAGAGGGTCAGATAACAGTACTAGAGCGCAATATAGGGTCAGATAACACTACTAGAGCGCTGTAGAGGGTCAGATGACACTACTAGAGCGCTGTAGAGGGTCAGATAAGAGTACTAGAGTGCTGTAGAGGGTCAGATGACAGTACTAGAGCGCAATATAGGGTCAGATAACACTACTAGAGTGCTGTAGAGGGTCAGATACCAGTACTAGAGTGCTGTAGAGGGTCAGATGACAGTAATAGAGTGCTGTAGAGGGTCAGATAACAGTACTAGAGCACTGTAGAGGGTCAGATACCAGTACTAGAGTGCTGTAGAGGGTCAGATAACAGTACTAGAGCGCTGTAGAGGGTCAGATAACAGTACTAGAGCGCTGTAGAGGGTCAGATAACAGTACTAGAGCGCTGTAGAGGGTCAGAAAACAGTACTAGAGCGCTGTAGAGGGTCAGATAACAGTACTAGAGCGCTGTAGAGGGTCAGATAACAGTACTAGAATGCTGTAGAGGGTCAGATGACGCTATTAGAGCGCTGTAGAGGGTCAGATAACAGTACTAGAATGCTGTAGAGTGTCAGATAACAGTACTAGAGTGCTGTAGAGGGTCAGATAACAGTACTAGAGCGCAATATAGGGTCAGATAACACTACTAGAGTGCTGTAGAGGGTCAGATACCAGTACTAGAGTGCTGTAGAGGGTCAGATGACAGTAATAGAGTGCTGTAGAGGGTCAGATAACAGTACTAGAGCACTGTAGAGGGTCAGATACCAGTACTAGAGTGCTGTAGAGGGTCAGATAACAGTACTAGAGCGCTGTAGAGGGTCAGATAACAGTACTAGAGCGCTGTAGAGGGTCAGATAACAGTACTAGAGTGCTGTAGAGGGTCAGATAACAGTACTAGAGCGCTGTAGAGGGTCAGATAACAGTACTAGAGCGCTGTAGAGGGTCAGATAACAGTACTAGAATGCTGTAGAGGGTCAGATGACGCTATTAGAGCGCTGTAGAGGGTCAGATAACAGTACTAGAATGCTGTAGAGGGTCAGATAACAGTACTAGAGCGCTGTAGAGGGTCAGATAACAGTACTAGAATGCTGTAGAGGGTCAGATAACACTACTAGAGCGCTGTAGAGGGTCAGATGACAGTACTAGAGCGCTGTAGAGGGTCAGATAACAGTACTAGAGCGCTGTAGAGGGTCAGATAACACTACTAGAGCGCTGTAGAGGGTCAGATAACAGTACTAGAGCATTGTAGAGAGTCAGATGACACTATTAGAACGCTGTAGGGGGTCAGATAACACTACTAGAGCGCTGTAGAGGGTCAGATGACACTACTAGAGTGGTGTAGGGGGTCAGATAACACTAATAGAGCGCTGTAGAGGGTCAGATAACAGTACTAGAGCGCTGTAGAGGGTCAGATGACAGTACTAGAGCGCTGTAGAGGGTCAGATAACAGTACTAGAGTGCTGTAGAGGGTCAGATAACAGTACTAGAGCGCTGTAGAGGGTCAGATAACAGTACTAGAGCGCTGTAGAGGGTCAGATAACACTACTAGAGCGCTGCAGAGGGTCAGATGACAGTACTAGAGTGCTGTAGAGGGTCAGATAACAGTACTAGAGCGCTGTAGAGGGTCAGATAACAGTACTAGAGCGCTGTAGGGGGTCAGATAACAGTACTAGAGCGCTGTAGAGGGTCAGATAACACTACTAGAGCGCTGTAGAGGGTCAGATAACAGTAGTAGAGCGCTGTAGAGGGTCAGATAACAGTACTAGAGCGCTGTAGAGGGTCAGATAACAGTACTAGAGCACTGTAGAGGGTCAGAGAACAGTACTAGAGCGCTGTAGAGGGTCAGATAACAGTACTAGAGCGCTGTAGGGGGTCAGATAACAGTACTAGAGCGCTGTAGAGGGTCAGATAACACTACTAGAGCGCTGTAGAGGGTCAGATAACAGTAGTAGAGCGCTGTAGAGGGTCAGATAACAGTACTAGAGCGCTGTAGAGGGTCAGATGACAGTACTAGAGCACTGTAGAGGGTCAGAGAACAGTACTAGAGCGCTGTAGAGGGTCAGATAACAGTACTAGAGCGCTGTAGAGGGTCAGATAACACTACTAGAGCGCTGTAGAGGGTCAGATAACAGTACTAGAGCGCTGTAGAGGGTCAGAAAACACTACTAGAGCGCTGTAGAGGGTCAGATAACAGTACTAGAGCATTGTAGAGGGTCAGATGACACTATTAGAACGCTGTAGGAGGTCAGATAACACTACTAGAGCGCTGTAGAGGGTCAGATAACACTAATAGAGCGCTGTAGAGGGTCAGATAACAGTACTAGAGCGCTGTAGAGGGTCAGATGACAGTACTAGAGCGCTGTAGAGGGTCAGATAACAGTACTAGAGTGCTGTAGAGGGTCAGATAACAGTACTAGAGCGCTGTAGAGGGTCAGATAACAGTACTAGAGCGCTGTAGAGGGTCAGATAACACTACTAGAGCGCTGCAGAGGGTCAGATGACAGTACTAGAGTGCTGTAGAGGGTCAGATAACAGTACTAGAGCGCTGTAGAGGGTCAGATAACAGTACTAGAGCGCTGTAGGGGGTCAGATAACAGTACTAGAGCGCTGTAGAGGGTCAGATAACACTACTAGAGCGCTGTAGAGGGTCAGATAACAGTAGTAGAGCGCTGTAGAGGGTCAGATAACAGTACTAGAGCGCTGTAGAGGGTCAGATAACAGTACTAGAGCACTGTAGAGGGTCAGAGAACAGTACTAGAGCGCTGTAGAGGGTCAGATAACAGTACTAGAGCGCTGTAGGGGGTCAGATAACACTACTAGAGCGCTGTAGAGGGTCAGATAACACTACTAGAGCGCTGTAGAGGGTCAGATAACAGTACTAGAGCGCTGTAGAGGGTCAGATAACACTACTAGAGCGCTGTAGAGGGTCAGATAACACTATTAGAGCGCTGTAGAGGGTCAGATAACAGTACTAGAGCGCTGTAGAGGGTCAGATAACAGTACTAGAGCGCTGTAGAGGGTCAGATAACAGTACTAGAGTGCTGTAGAGGGTCAGATAACAGTACTAGAGCGCTGTAGAGGGTCAGATAACAGTACTAGAGCGCTGAAGAGGGTCAGATAACACTACTAGAGCGCTGTAGAGGGTCAGATGACAGTACTAGAGTGCTGTAGAGGGTCAGATAACAGTACTAGAGCGCTGTAGAGGGTCAGATAACAGTACTAGAGCGCTGTAGGGGGTCAGATAACACTACTAGAGCGCTGTAGAGGGTCAGATAACAGTACTAGAGCGCTGTAGAGGGTCAGATAACAGTACTAGAGTGCTGTAGAGGGTCCGATAACAGTACTAGAGCGCTGTAGGGGGTCAGATAACAATATTAGAGCGCTGTAGAGGGTCAGATAACAGTACTAGAGTGCTGTAGAGGGTCAGATAACAGTACTAGAGTGCTGTAGAGGGTCAGATAACAGTACTTGAGCGCTGTAGAGGGTCAGATAACAGTACTAGAGCGCTGTAGAGGGTCAGATAACAGTACTAGAGCGCTGTAGAGGGTCAGATAACAGTACTAGAGTGCTGTAGAGGGTCAGATAACAGTACTAGAGCGCTGTAGAGGGTCTGATAACAGTACTAGAGCGCTGTAGAGGGTCAGATAACAGTACTAGAGCGATGTAGGGGGTCAGATAACACTACTAGAGCGCTGTAGAGGGTCAGATAACACTACTAGAGCGCAGTAGAGGGTCAGATAACAGTACTAGAGCGCTGTAGAGGGTCAGATAACACTACTAGAGCGCTGTAGAGGGTCAGATAACAGTACTAGAGCGCTGTAGGGGGTCAGATAACACTACTAGAGCGCTGTAGAGGGTCAGATAACACTACTAGAGCGCTGTAGAGGGTCAGATAACAGTACTAGAGCGCTGTAGAGGGTCAGATAACACTACTAGAGCGCTGTAGAGGGTCAGATAACACTATTAGAGCGCTGTAGAGGGTCAGATAACAGTACTAGAGCGCTGTAGAGGGTCAGATAACAGTACTAGAGCGCTGTAGAGGGTCAGATAACAGTACTAGAGTGCTGTAGAGGGTCAGATAACAGTACTAGAGCGCTGTAGAGGTACAGATAACAGTACTAGAGCGCTGAAGAGGGTCAGATAACACTACTAGAGCGCTGTAGAGGGTCAGATGACAGTACTAGAGTGCTGTAGAGGGTCAGATAACAGTACTAGAGCGCTGTAGAGGGTCAGATAACAGTACTAGAGCGCTGTAGGGGGTCAGATAACACTACTAGAGCGCTGTAGAGGGTCAGATAACAGTACTAGAGCGCTGTAGAGGGTCAGATAACAGTACTAGAGTGCTGTAGAGGGTCCGATAACAGTACTAGAGCGCTGTAGGGGGTCAGATAACAATATTAGAGCGCTGTAGAGGGTCAGATAACAGTACTAGAGTGCTGTAGAGGGTCAGATAACAGTACTAGAGTGCTGTAGAGGGTCAGATAACAGTACTTGAGCGCTGTAGAGGGTCAGATAACAGTACTAGAGCGCTGTAGAGGGTCAGATAACAGTACTAGAGCGCTGTAGAGGGTCAGATAACAGTACTAGAGTGCTGTAGAGGGTCAGATAACAGTACTAGAGCGCTGTAGAGGGTCAGATAACAGTACTAGAGCGCTGTAGAGGGTCAGATAACAGTACTAGAGCGATGTAGGGGGTCAGATAACACTACTAGAGCGCTGTAGAGGGTCAGATAACACTACTAGAGCGCAGTAGAGGGTCAGATAACAGTACTAGAGCGCTGTAGAGGGTCAGATAACACTACTAGAGCGCTGTAGAGGGTCAGATAACAGTACTAGAGCGCTGTAGGGGGTCAGATAACACTACTAGAGCGCTGTAGAGGGTCAGATAACACTACTAGAGCGCTGTAGAGGGTCAGATAACAGTACTAGAGCGCTGTAGGGGGTCAGATAACACTACTAGAGTGCTGTAGAGGGTCAGATAACAGTACTAGAGTGCTGTAGAGGGTCAGATGACGCTACTAGAGTGCTGTAGAGGGTCAGATAACAGTACTAGAGCGCTGTAGAGGGTCAGATAACACTACTAGAGCGCTGTAGAGGGTCAGATAACACTACTAGAGCGCTTTAGAGGGTCAGATAACAGTACTAGAGCGCTGTAGAGGGTCCGATAACAGTACTAGAGCGCTGTAGAGGGTCAGATAACACTACTAGAGCGCTGTAGAGGGTCAGATAACAGTAGTAGAGCGCTGTAGAGGGTCAGATAACAGTACTAGAGCGCTGTAGAGGGTCAGATAACAGTACTAGAGCACTGTAGAGGGTCAGAGAACAGTACTAGAGCGCTGTAGAGGGTCAGATAACAGTACTAGAGCGCTGTAGGGGGTCAGATAACACTACTAGAGCGCTGTAGAGGGTCAGATAACACTACTAGAGCGCTGTAGAGGGTCAGATAACAGTACTAGAGCGCTGTAGAGGGTCAGATAACACTACTAGAGCGCTGTAGAGGGTCAGATAACACTACTAGAGCGCTGTAGAGGGTCAGATAACAGTACTAGAGCGCTGTAGAGGGTCAGATAACAGTACTAGAGCGCTGTAGAGGGTCAGATAACAGTACTAGAGTGCTGTAGAGGGTCAGATAACAGTACTAGAGCGCTGTAGAGGGTCAGATAACAGTACTAGAGCGCTGAAGAGGGTCAGATAACACTACTAGAGCGCTGTAGAGGGTCAGATGACAGTACTAGAGTGCTGTAGAGGGTCAGATAACAGTACTAGAGCGCTGTAGAGGGTCAGATAACAGTACTAGAGCGCTGTAGGGGGTCAGATAACACTACTAGAGCGCTGTAGAGGGTCAGATAACAGTACTAGAGCGCTGTAGAGGGTCAGATAACAGTACTAGAGTGCTGTAGAGGGTCCGATAACAGTACTAGAGCGCTGTAGGGGGTCAGATAACAATATTAGAGCGCTGTAGAGGGTCAGATAACAGTACTAGAGTGCTGTAGAGGGTCAGATAACAGTACTAGAGTGCTGTAGAGGGTCAGATAACAGTACTTGAGCGCTGTAGAGGGTCAGATAACAGTACTAGAGCGCTGTAGAGGGTCAGATAACAGTACTAGAGCGCTGTAGAGGGTCAGATAACAGTACTAGAGTGCTGTAGAGGGTCAGATAACAGTACTAGAGCGCTGTAGAGGGTCAGATAACAGTACTAGAGCGCTGTAGAGGGTCAGATAACAGTACTAGAGCGATGTAGGGGGTCAGATAACAGTACTAGAGCGCTGTAGAGGGTCAGATAACACTACTAGAGCGCAGTAGAGGGTCAGATAACAGTACTAGAGCGCTGTAGAGGGTCAGATAACACTACTAGAGCGCTGTAGAGGGTCAGATAACAGTACTAGAGCGCTGTAGGGGGTCAGATAACACTACTAGAGCGCTGTAGAGGGTCAGATAACACTACTAGAGCGCTGTAGAGGGTCAGATAACAGTACTAGAGCGCTGTAGGGGGTCAGATAACACTACTAGAGTGCTGTAGAGGGTCAGATAACAGTACTAGAGCGCTGTAGAGGGTCAGATGACAGTACTAGAGTGCTGTAGAGGGTCAGATAACACTACTAGAGTGCTGTAGAGGGTCAGATGACGCTACTAGAGTGCTGTAGAGGGTCAGATAACAGTACTAGAGCGCTGTAGAGGGTCAGATAACACTACTAGAGCGCTGTAGAGGGTCAGATAACACTACTAGAGCGCTTTAGAGGGTCAGATAACAGTACTAGAGCGCTGTAGAGGGTCCGATAACAGTACTAGAGCGCTGTAGAGGGTCAGATAACAGTACTAGAGCGCTGTAGAGGGTCCGATAACAGTACTAGAGCGCTGTAGGGGGTCAGATAACACTACTAGAGCGCTGTAGAGGGTCAGATAACACTACTAGAGCGCTGTAGAGGGTCAGATAACAGTACTAGAGCGCTGTAGAGGGTCAGATAAAAGTACTAGAGTGCTGTAGAGGGTCCGATAACAGTACTAGAGCGCTGTAGAGGGTCAGATAACAGTACTAGAGCGCTGTAGAGGGTCAGATAACAGTACTAGAATGTTGTAGAGGGTCAGATGACAGAATAAGAACGCTGTAGAGGGTCAGATAACAGTACTAGAATGCTGTAGAGGGTCAGATAACAGTACTAGAGCACGGAAGAGGGTCAGATAACACTACTAGAGCGCTGTAGAGGGTCAGATAACAGTACTAGAGCGCTGTAGAGGGTCAGATAACACAACTAGAGTGCTGTAGAGGGTCAGATAACAGTACTAGAGCGCTGTAGAGGTTCAGATAACAGTACTTGAGCGCTGTAGAGGTTCAGATAACAGTACTAGAGCGCTGTAGAGGGTCAGATGACACTACTAGAGCGCTGTAGGGGGTCAGATAACACTACTAGAGCGCTGTAGAGGGTCAGAAAACAGTACTAGAGCGCTGTAGAGGGTCAGATAACACTACTAGAGCGCTGTAGAGGGTCAGATAACAGTACTAGAGTGCTGTAGAGGGTCAGATAACACTACTAGAGCGCTGTAGAGGGTCAGATAACAGTACTAGAGTGCTGTAGAGGGTCAGATAACAGTACTAGAGCGCTGTAGAGGGTCAGATAACAGTACTAAAGCGCTGTAGAGGGTCAGATAACACTACTAGAGCGCTGTAGAGAGTCAGATGACAGTACTCGAGCACCATAGAGGGTCAGATGACACTACTAGAGCACTGTAGAGAGTCAGATAACAGTACTCGAGCACCATAGAGGGTCAGATAACACTACTAGAGCGCTGTAGGGGGTCAGATAACACTACTAGAGCGCTGTAGAGGGTCAGATAACAGTACTAGAGCGCTGTAGAGGGTCAGATAAAAGTACTAGAGTGCTGTAGAGGGTCCGATAACAGTACTAGAGCGCTGTAGAGGGTCAGATAACAGTACTAGAGCGCTGTAGAGGGTCAGATAACAGTACTAGAATGTTGTAGAGGGTCAGATGACAGAATAAGAACGCTGTAGAGGGTCAGATAACAGTACTAGAATGCTGTAGAGGGTCAGATAACAGTACTAGAGCACGGAAGAGGGTCAGATAACACTACTAGAGCGCTGTAGAGGGTCAGATAACAGTACTAGAGCGCTGTAGAGGGTCAGATAACACAACTAGAGTGCTGTAGAGGGTCAGATAACAGTACTAGAGCGCTGTAGAGGTTCAGATAACAGTACTTGAGCGCTGTAGAGGTTCAGATAACAGTACTAGAGCGCTGTAGAGGGTCAGATGACACTACTAGAGCGCTGTAGGGGGTCAGATAACACTACTAGAGCGCTGTAGAGGGTCAGATAACAGTACTAGAGCGCTGTAGAGGGTCAGATAACACTACTAGAGCGCTGTAGAGGGTCAGATAACAGTACTAGAGTGCTGTAGAGGGTCAGATAACACTACTAGAGCGCTGTAGAGGGTCAGATAACAGTACTAGAGTGCTGTAGAGGGTCAGATAACAGTACTAGAGCGCTGTAGAGGGTCAGATAACAGTACTAAAGCGCTGTAGAGGGTCAGATAACACTACTAGAGCGCTGTAGAGAGTCAGATGACAGTACTCGAGCACCATAGAGGGTCAGATGACACTACTAGAGCGCTGTAGAGAGTCAGATAACAGTACTCGAGCACCATAGAGGGTCAGATAACACTACTAGAGCGCTGTAGGGGGTCAGATAACACTACTAGAGTGCTGTAGAGGGTCAGATAACAGTACTAGAGCGCTGTAGAGGGTCAGATAACAGTACTAGAGCGCTGTAGAGGGTCAGATAACACTACTAGAGCGCTGTAGAGGGTCAGATAACAGTACTAGAGTGCTGTAGAGGGGTCAGATAACAGTACTAGAGTGCTGTAGAGGGTCAGATAACAGTACTAGAGCGCTGTAGAGGGTCAGATAACAGTACTAGAGCGCTGTAGAGGGTCAGATAACACTACTAGAGCGCTGTAGAGGGTCAGATAACAGTACTAGAGCGCTGTAGAGGGTCAGATGACACTACTAGAGCGCTGTAGAGGGTCAGATAACAGTACTAGAGCGCTGTAGAGGGTCAGATAACAGTACTAGAGCGCTGTAGGGGGTTCAGATAACACTACTAGAGCGCTGTAGAGGGTCAGATAACACTACTAGAGTGCTGTAGAGGGTCAGATAACAGTACTAGAGCGCTGTAGGGGGGTCAGATAACAGTACTAGAATGCTGTAGAGGGTCAGATAACAGTACTAGAGTGCTGTAGAGGGTCAGATAACAGTACTAGAGCGCTGTAGAGGGTCAGATAACAGTACTAGAGTGCTGTAGAGGGTCAGATAACAGTACTAGAGCGCTGTAGAGGGTCAGATAACAGTACTAGAGCGCTGTAGAGGGTCAGATGACACTACTAGAGCGCTGTAGGGGGTCAGATAACACTACTAGAGCGCTGTAGAGGGTCAGATAACAGTACTAGAGCGCTGTAGAGGGTCAGATAACACTACTAGAGCGCTGTAGAGGGTCAGATAACAGTACTAGAGTGCTGTAGAGGGTCAGATAACACTACTAGAGCGCTGTAGAGGGTCAGATAACAGTACTAGAGTGCTGTAGAGGGTCAGATAACAGTACTAGAGCGCTGTAGAGGGTCAGATAACAGTACTAAAGCGCTGTAGAGGGTCAGATAACACTACTAGAGCGCTGTAGAGAGTCAGATGACAGTACTCGAGCACCATAGAGGGTCAGATGACACTACTAGAGCGCTGTAGAGAGTCAGATAACAGTACTCGAGCACCATAGAGGGTCAGATAACACTACTAGAGCGCTGTAGGGGGTCAGATAACACTACTAGAGTGCTGTAGAGGGTCAGATAACAGTACTAGAGCGCTGTAGAGGGTCAGATAACAGTACTAGAGCGCTGTAGAGGGTCAGATAACACTACTAGAGCGCTGTAGAGGGTCAGATAACAGTACTAGAGTGCTGTAGAGGGGTCAGATAACAGTACTAGAGTGCTGTAGAGGGTCAGATAACAGTACTAGAGCGCTGTAGAGGGTCAGATAACAGTACTAGAGCGCTGTAGAGGGTCAGATAACACTACTAGAGCGCTGTAGAGGGTCAGATAACAGTACTAGAGCGCTGTAGAGGGTCAGATGACACTACTAGAGCGCTGTAGAGGGTCAGATAACAGTACTAGAGCGCTGTAGAGGGTCAGATAACAGTACTAGAGCGCTGTAGGGGGTTCAGATAACACTACTAGAGCGCTGTAGAGGGTCAGATAACACTACTAGAGTGCTGTAGAGGGTCAGATAACAGTACTAGAGCGCTGTAGGGGGGTCAGATAACAGTACTAGAATGCTGTAGAGGGTCAGATAACAGTACTAGAGTGCTGTAGAGGGTCAGATAACAGTACTAGAGCGCTGTAGAGGGTCAGATAACAGTACTAGAGTGCTGTAGAGGGTCAGATAACAGTACTAGAGCGCTGTAGAGGGTCAGATAACAGTACTAGAGCGCTGTAGAGGGTCAGATAACAGTACTAGAGCGCTGTAGAGGGTCAGATAACAGTACTAGAGCGCTGTAGAGGGTCAGATAACACTACTAGAGCGCTGTAGAGGGTCAGATAACACTACTAGAGCGCTGTAGAGGGTCATATAACAGTACTAGAGCGCTGTAGAGGGTCCGATAACAGTACTAGAGCGCTGTAGGGGGTCAGCTAACACTACTAGAGTGCTGTAGAGTGTCAGATAACACTACTAGAGCGCTGTAGGGGGTCAGATAACAGTACTAGAGTGCTGTAGAGGGTCAGATAACAGTACTAGAGCGCTGTAGAGGGTCAGATAACAGTACTAGAACGCTGTAGAGGGTCAGATAACAGTACTAGAGCGCTGTAGAGGGTCAGATAACAGTACTAGAGCGCTGTAGAGGGTCAGATGACAGTACTAGAGTGCTGTAGAGGGTCAGATAACAGTACTAGAGCGCTGTAGAGGGTCAGATAACAGTACTAGAGCGCTGTAGAGGGTCAGATGACAGTACTAGAGTGCTGTAGAGGGTCAGATAACAGTACTAGAGCGCTGTAGAGGGTCAGATAACAGTACTAGAGTGCTGTAGAGGGTCAGATAACAGTACTAGAGCGCTGTAGAGGGTCAGATAACAGTACTAGAGCGCTGTAGAGGGTCAGATGACACTACTAGAGCGCTGTAGAGGGTCAGATGACAGTACTAGAGTGCTGTAGAGGGTCAGATAACAGTACTAGAGCGCTGTAGAGGGTCAGATAACAGTACTAGAGCGCTGTAGGGGGTCAGATAACACTACTAGAGCGCTGTAGAGGGTCAGATGACAGTACTAGAGTGCTGTAGAGGGTCAGATAACAGTACTAGAGCGCTGTAGAGGGTCAGATAACAGTACTAGAGCGCTGTAGAGGGTCAGATGACAGTAATAGAGTGCTGTAGAGGGTCAGATAACAGTACTAGAGCGCTGTAGAGGGTCAGATAACAGTACTAGAGCGCTGTAGACGGTCAGATAACAGTACTAGAGCGCTGTAGAGGGTCAGATAACAGTACTAGAGTGCTGTAGAGGGTCAGATAACAGTACTAGAGCGCTGTAGAGGGGCAGATAACAGTACTAGAGCGCTGTAGAGGGTCAGATAACACTACTAGAGCGCTGTAGAGGGTCAGATGACAGTACTAGAGTGCTGTAGAGGGTCAGATAACAGTACTAAAGCGCTGTAGAGGGTCAGATAACAGTACTAGAGCGCTGTAGGGGGTCAGATAACACTACTAGAGCGCTGTAGAGGGTCAGATAACAGTGCTAGAGCGCTGTAGAGGGTCAGATAACAGTACTAGAGCGCTGTAGAGGGTCATATAACAGTACTAGAGCACTGTAGAGGGTCAGAGAACAGTACTAGAGCGCTGTAAAGGGTCAGATAACAGTACTAGAGCGCTGTAGGGGGTCAGATAACACTACTAGAGCGCTGTAGAGGGTCAGATAACACTACTAGAGCGCTGTAGGGGGTCAGATAACAGTACTAGAGCGCTGTAGGGGGTCAGATAACACTACTAGAGTGCTGTAGAGGGTCAGATAACAGTACTAGAGCGCTGTAGAGGGTCAGATGATAGTACTAGAGTGCTGTAGAGGGTCAGATAACACTACTAGAGTGCTGTAGAGGGTCAGATGACGCTACTAGAGCGCTGTAGAGGGTCAGATAACACTACTAGAGCGCTGTAGAGGGTGAGATAACAGTACTAGAGCGCTGTAGAGGGTCAGATAACAGTACTAGAGTGCTGTAGAAGGTCAGATAACAGTACTAGAGCGCTGTAGAGGGTCAGATAACAGTACTAGAGCGCTGTAGAGGGTCAGATAACACTACTAGAGCGCTGTAGAGGGTCAGATGACAGTACTAGAGTGCTGTAGAGGGTCAGATAACAGTACTAGAGCGCTGTAGAGGGTCAGATGACAGTACTAGAGTGCTGTAGAGGGTCAGATAACAGTACTAGAGCGCTGTAGGGGGTCAGATAACACTACTAGAGCGCTGTAGAGGGTCAGATAACAGTACTAGAGCGCTGTAGAGGGTCAGATAACACTACTAGAGTGCTGTAGAGGGTCAGATAACAGTACTAGAGCGCTGTAGAGGGTCAGATGACAGTACTAGAGCGCTGTAGAGGGTCAGATAACACTACTAGAGTGCTGTAGAGGGTCAGATGACGCTACTAGAGTGCTGTAGAGGGTCCGATAACAGTACTAGAGCGCTGTAGAGGGTCAGATAACAGTACTAGAGCGCTGTAGAGGGTTAGATAACACTACTAGAGCGCTGTAGAGGGTCAGATAACAGTACTAGAGCGCTGTAGAGGGTCAGATGACAGTACTAGAGTGCTGTAGAGGGTCAGATAACACTACTAGAGTGCTGTAGAGGGTCAGATGACGCTACTAGAGTGCTGTAGAGGGTCCGATAACAGTACTAGAGCGCTGTAGAGGGTCAGATAACAGTACTAGAGCGCTGTAGAGGGTTAGATAACACTACTAGAGCGCTGTAGAGGGTCAGATAACAGTACTAGAGCGCTGTAGAGGGTCCGATAACAGTACTAGAGCGCTGTAGAGGGTCAGATAACAGTACTAGAGCGCTGTAGAGGGTCCGATAACAGTACTAGAGCGCTGTAGGGGGTCAGATAACACTACTAGAGCGCTGTAGAGGGTCAGATAACACTACTAGAGCGCTGTAGAGGGTCAGATAACAGTACTAGAGCGCTGTAGAGGGTCCGATAACAGTACTAGAGCGCTGTAGAGGGTCAGATAACAGTACTAGAGCGCTGTAGAGGGTCAGATAACACTACTAGAGCGCTGTAGAGGGTCCGATAACACTACTAGAGCGCTGTAGAGGGTCAGATAACAGTACTAGAGCGCTGTAGAGGGTCAGATAACAGTACTAGAGCGCTGTAGAGGGTCCGATAACAGTACTAGAGCGCTGTAGGGGGTCAGATAACACTACTAGAGCGCTGTAGAGGGTCAGATAACACTACTAGAGCGCTGTAGAGGGTCAGATAACACTACTAGAGTGCTGTAGATGGTCAGATAACAGTACTAGAGCGCTGTAGAGGGTCCGATAACAGTACTAGAGCGCTGTAGAGGGTCAGATAACAGTACTAGAGCGCTGTAGAGGGTCAGATAACACTACTAGAGCGCTGTAGAGGGTCCGATAACAGTACTAGAGCGCTGTAGGGGGTCAGATAACACTACTAGAGCGCTGTAGAGGGTCAGATAACACTACGAGAGCGCTGTAGAGGGTCAGATAACAGTACTAGAGCGCTGTAGAGGGTCCGATAACAGTACTAGAGCGCTGTAGAGGGTCAGATAACAGTACTAGAGCGCTGTAGAGGGTCAGATAACACTACTAGAGCGCTGTAGAGGGTCCGATAACACTACTAGAGCGCTGTAGAGGGTCAGATAACAGTACTAGAGCGCTGTAGAGGGTCAGATAACAGTACTAGAGCGCTGTAGAGGGTCCGATAACAGTACTAGAGCGCTGTAGGGGGTCAGATAACACTACTAGAGCGCTGTAGAGGGTCAGATAACACTACTAGAGCGCTGTAGAGGGTCAGATAACACTACTAGAGCGCTGTAGAGGGTCCGATAACAGTACTAGAGCGCTGTAGAGGGTCAGATAACAGTACTAGAGCGCTGTAGAGGGTCAGATAACACTACTAGAGCGCTGTAGAGGGTCAGATAACACTACTAGAGCGCTGTAGAGGGTCAGATAACACTACTAGAGCGCTGTAGAGGGTCAGATAACAGTACTAGAGCGCTGTAGAGGGTCAGATAACACTACTAGAGCGCTGTAGAGGGTCCGATAACACTACTAGAGGGCTGTAGAGGGTCAGATAACAGTACTAGAGCGCTGTAGAGGGTCAGATAACAGTACTAGAGCGCTGTAGAGGGTCCGATAACAGTACTAGAGCGCTGTAGGGGGTCAGATAACACTACTAGAGCGCTGTAGAGGGTCAGATAACACTACTAAAGCGCTGTAGAGGGTCAGATAACAGTACTAGAGCGCTGTAGAGGGTCAGATAACAGTACTAGAGCGCTGTAGAGGGTCAGATAACACTACTAGAGCGCTGTAGAGGGTCAGATAACACTACTAGAGCGCTGTAGAGGGTCAGATAACACTACTAGAGCGCTGTAGAGGGTCAGATAACAGTACTAGAGCGCTGTAGAGGGTCAGATAACACTACTAGAGCGCTGTAGAGGGTCCGATAACACTACTAGAGGGCTGTAGAGGGTCAGATAACAGTACTAGAGCGCTGTAGAGGGTCAGATAACAGTACTAGAGCGCTGTAGAGGGTCCGATAACAGTACTAGAGCGCTGTAGGGGGTCAGATAACACTACTAGAGCGCTGTAGAGGGTCAGATAACACTACTAAAGCGCTGTAGAGGGTCAGATAACACTACTAGAGTGCTGTAGATGGTCAGATAACAGTACTAGAGCGCTGTAGAGGGTCCGATAACAGTACTAGAGCGCTGTAGAGGGTCAGATAACAGTACTAGAGCGCTGTAGAGGGTCAGATAACACTACTAGAGCGCTGTAGAGGGTCAGATAACACTACTAGAGCGCTGTAGAGGGTCAGATAACACTACTAGAGCGCTGTAGAGGGTCAGATAACACTACTAGAGCGCTGTAGAGGGTCAGATAACAGTACTAGAGCGCTGTAGAGGGTCAGATAACACTACTAGAGCGCTGTAGAGGGTCAGATAACAGTACTAGAGCGCTGTAGAGGGTCAGATAACACTACTAGAGCGCTGTAGAGGGTCAGATAACACTACTAGAGCGCTGTAGAGGGTCAGATAACAGTACTAGAGCGCTGTAGAGGGTCAGATAACAGTACTAGAGCGCTGTAGAGGGTCAGATAACAGTACTAGAGCGCTGTAGAGGGTCAGATAACACTACTAGAGCGCTGTAGAGGGTCCGATAACACTACTAGAGCGCTGTAGAGGGTCAGATAACAGTACTAGAGCGCTGTAGAGGGTCAGATAACAGTACTAGAGCGCTGTAGAGGGTCCGATAACAGTACTAGAGCGCTGTAGGGGGGTCAGATAACACTACTAGAGCGCTGTAGAGGGTCAGATAACACTACTAGAGCGCTGTAGAGGGTCAGATAACACTACTAGAGTGCTGTAGATGGTCAGATAACAGTACTAGAGCGCTGTAGAGGGTCCGATAACAGTACTAGAGCGCTGTAGAGGGTCCGATAACAGTACTAGAGCGCTGTAGGGGGTCAGATAACACTACTAGAGCGCTGAAGAGGGTCAGATAACACTACTAGAGCGCTGTAGAGGGTCAGATAACAGTACTAGAGCGCTGTAGAGGGTCAGATAACAGTACTAGAGCGCTGTAGAGGGTCAGATAACAGTACTAGAGCGCTGTAGAGGGTCAGATAACACTACTAGAGCGCTGTAGAGGGTCCGATAACACTACTAGAGCGCTGTAGAGGGTCAGATAACAGTACTAGAGCGCTGTAGAGGGTCAGATAACAGTACTAGAGCGCTGTAGAGGGTCCGATAACAGTACTAGAGCGCTGTAGGGGGTCAGATAACACTACTAGAGCGCTGTAGAGGGTCAGATAACACTACTAGAGCGCTGTAGAGGGTCAGATAACACTACTAGAGTGCTGTAGATGGTCAGATAACAGTACTAGAGCGCTGTAGAGGGTCCGATAACAGTACTAGAGCGCTGTAGAGGGTCCGATAACAGTACTAGAGCGCTGTAGGGGGTCAGATAACACTACTAGAGCGCTGAAGAGGGTCAGATAACACTACTAGAGCGCTGTAGAGGGTCAGATAACAGTACTAGAGCGCTGTAGAGGGTCAGATAACAGTACTAGAGCGCTGTAGAGGGTCAGATAACACTACTAGAGCGCTGTAGAGGGTCCGATAACACTACTAGAGCGCTGTAGAGGGTCAGATAACAGTACTAGAGCGCTGTAGAGGGTCAGATAACAGTACTAGAGCGCTGTAGAGGGTCCGATAACAGTACTAGAGCGCTGTAGGGGGTCAGATAACACTACTAGAGCGCTGTAGAGGGTCAGATAACACTACTAGAGCGCTGTAGAGGGTCAGATAACACTACTAGAGTGCTGTAGATGGTCAGATAACAGTACTAGAGCGCTGTAGAGGGTCCGATAACAGTACTAGAGCGCTGTAGAGGGTCAGATAACAGTACTAGAGCACTGTAGAGGGTCAGATAACACTACTAGAGCGCTGTAGAGGGTCAGATAACACTACTAGAGCGCTGTAGAGGGTCAGATAACACTACTAGAGCGCTGTAGAGGGTCAGATAACAGTACTAGAGCGCTGTAGAGGGTCAGATAACACTACTAGAGCGCTGTAGAGGGTCCGATAACACTACTAGAGCGCTGTAGAGGGTCAGATAACAGTACTAGAGCGCTGTAGAGGGTCAGATAACAGTACTAGAGCGCTGTAGAGGGTCAGATAACAGTACTAGAGCGCTGTAGGGGGTCAGATAACACTACTAGAGCGCTGTAGAGGGTCAGATAACACTACTAGAGCGCTGTAGAGGGTCAGATAACACTACTAGAGTGCTGTAGATGGTCAGATAACAGTACTAGAGCGCTGTAGAGGGTCCGATAACAGTACTAGAGCGCTGTAGAGGGTCAGATAACAGTACTAGAGCGCTGTAGAGGGTCAGATAACACTACTAGAGCGCTGTAGAGGGTCAGATAACACTACTAGAGCGCTGTAGAGGGTCAGATAACACTACTAGAGCGCTGTAGAGGGTCAGATAACACTACTAGAGCGCTGTAGAGGGTCAGATAACAGCACTAGAGCGCTGTAGAGGGTCAGATAACACTACTAGAGCGCTGTAGAGGGTCAGATAACAGTACTAGAGCGCTGTAGAGGGTCAGATAACACTACTAGAGCGCTGTAGAGGGTCAGATAACACTACTAGAGCGCTGTAGAGGGTCAGATAACAGTACTAGAGCGCTGTAGAGGGTCAGATAACAGTACTAGAGCGCTATAGAGGGTCAGATAACAGTACTAGAGCGCTGTAGAGGGTCAGATAACACTACTAGAGCGCTGTAGAGGGTCCGATAACACTACTAGAGCGCTGTAGAGGGTCAGATAACAGTACTAGAGCGCTGTAGAGGGTCAGATAACAGTACTAGAGCGCTGTAGAGGGTCCGATAACAGTACTAGAGCGCTGTAGGGGGTCAGATAACACTACTAGAGCGCTGTAGAGGGTCAGATAACACTACTAGAGCGCTGTAGAGGGTCAGATAACACTACTAGAGTGCTGTAGATGGTCAGATAACAGTACTAGAGCGCTGTAGAGGGTCCGATAACAGTACTAGAGCGCTGTAGAGGGTCAGATAACAGTACTAGAGCGCTGTAGAGGGTCAGATAACACTACTAGAGCGCTGTAGAGGGTCAGATAACACTACTAGAGCGCTGTAGAGGGTCAGATAACACTACTAGAGCGCTGTAGAGGGTCAGATAACACTACTAGAGCGCTGTAGAGGGTCAGCTAACAGTACTAGAGCGCTGTAGAGGGTCAGATAACACTACTAGAGCGCTGTAGAGGGTCAGATAACACTACTAGAGCGCTGTAGAGGGTCAGATAACAGTACTAGAGCGCTGTAGAGGGTCAGATAACACTACTAGAGTGCTGTAGAGGGTCAGATAACAGTACTAGAGCGCTGTAGAGGGTCAGATAACACTACTAGAGCGCTGTAGAGGGTCAGATAACACTACTAGAGCGCTGTAGAGGGTCAGATAACACTACTAGAGCGCTGTAGAGGGTCAGATAACAGTACTAGAGCGCTGTAGAGGGTCAGATAACAGTACTAGAGCGCTGTAGAGGGTCAGATAACACTACTAGAGCGCTGTAGAGGGTCAGATAACAGTACTAGAGCGCTGTAGGGGGTCAGATAACAGTACTAGAGCGCTGTAGAGGGTCAGATAACACTACTAGAGCGCTGTAGAGGGTCAGATAACAGTACTAGAGCGCTGTAGAGGGTCAGATAACACTACTAGAGCGCTGTAGAGGGTCAGATAACACTACTAGAGCGCTGTAGAGGGTCAGATAACACTACTAGAGCGCTGTAGAGGGTTCGATAACAGTACTAGAGCGCTGTAGAGGGTCCGATAACAGTACTAGAGCGCTGTAGGGGGTCAGATAACACTACTAGAGCGCTGTAGAGGGTCAGATAACAGTACTAGAGCGCTGTAGGGGGTCAGATAACAGTACTAGAGCGCTGTAGAGGGTCAGATAACACTACTAGAGCGCTGTAGAGGGTTCGATAACAGTACTAGAGCGCTGTAGGGGGTCAGATAACACTACTAGAGCGCTGTAGAGGGTCAGATAACAGTACTAGAGCGCTGTAGAGGGTCCGATAACACTACTAGAGCGCTGTAGAGGGTCAGATAACAGTACTAGAGCGCTGTAGAGGGTCCGATAACACTACTAGAGCGCTGTAGAGGGTCAGATAACACTACTAGAGCGCTGTAGGGGGTCAGATAACAGTACTAGAGCGCTGTAGAGGGTCAGATAACACTACTAGAGCGCTGTAGAGGGTTCGATAACAGTACTAGAGCGCTGTAGGGGGTCAGATAACACTACTAGAGCGCTGTAGAGGGTCAGATAACAGTACTAGAGCGCTGTAGAGGGTCCGATAACAGTACTAGAGCGCTGTAGAGGGTCAGATAACAGTACTAGAGCGCTGTAGAGGGTCAGATAACAGTACTAGAGCGCTGTAGAGGGTCAGATAACACTACTAGAGCGCTGTAGAGGGTCAGATAACAGTACTAGAGCGCTGTAGAGGGTCAGATAACACTACTAGAGCGCTGTAGAGGGTCCGATAACAGTACTAGAGCGCTGTAGAGGGTCAGATAACAGTACTAGAGCGCTGTAGAGGGTCAGATAACACTACTAGAGCGCTGTAGAGGGTCAGATAACAGTACTAGAGCGCTGTAGAGGGTCAGATAACAGTACTAGAGCGCTGTAGAGGGTCAGATAACACTACTAGAGCGCTGTAGAGGGTTCGATAACAGTACTAGAGCGCTGTAGGGGGTCAGATAACAGTACTAGAGCGCTGTAGAGGGTCAGATAACAGTACTAGAGCGCTGTAGAGGGTCCGATAACAGTACTAGAGCGCTGTAGAGGGTCAGATAACAGTACTAGAGCGCTGTAGAGGGTCAGATAACAGTACTAGAGTGCTGTAGAGGGTCCGATAACAGTACTAGAGCGCTGTAGACAGTTCCCTCTGAACAGCAGTCTAGGGGCCTTGTTGCAGCCAGGGCCGGGCATTTTGGGAATGTCCCCTCAGGAGATGAGGAGGAGCCTCCGACCAATCAGGACGCAGCACGTCACAGGCGGATAACCGCGGAGTCTTCCACAGCTCACAGAATGCCGTTTTGAAAACTCTGGCACGGCAGCCAGTGACGTCATTGAACACTGCCACGCCTTTTAGTGACGTATTTCCAGTACATAAGATGGCGACCGCTCTAACCGCATTGATGTAGATGCATCATCGAAGATGAACGGGTCCCGAAAACCGTGAACCGAGCTGCCCGTTCTAAAGATGGCGGAGGAGCGCGCGTCATATGACGAAGGCGGGAAGTTTAAATCCTGGGAGGAACCGGAAGTTAAAGTAGTGGATCCGAGGCGCAGAGAAGTGGTGAGTATTGACGGGTGAGACCGGAGGCCGCACTTTACTGTCCTGTGCTGGAGCCCCCTCCCCCCCCCCGTGTAGGAAATAGTGTGTCTGCCGACGTCATATCCCCCCTGTAATATGTACATACAGGTTATATCCCCCCCTGTAATATGTACATACAGGTTATATCCCCCCTGTAATATGTACATACAGGTTATATCCCCCGTGTAATATGTAGATACAGGTTATATCCCCCCCTGTAATATGTACATACAGGTTATATCCCCCCTGTAATATGTAGATACAGGTTATATCCCCCGTGTAATATGTAGATACAGGTTATATCCCCCGTGTAATATGTACATACAGGTTATATCCCCCCTGTAATATGTACATACAGGTTATATCCCCCCTGTAATATGTACATACAGGTTATATCCCCCTGTAATATGTACATACAGGTTATATCCCCCCTGTAATATGTACATACAGGTTATATCCCCCCTGTAATATGTACATACAGGTTATATCCCCCCTGTAATATGTACATACAGGTTATATCCCCCCTGTAATATGTACATACAGGTTATATCCCCCCTGTAATATGTACATACAGGTTATATCCCCCCTGTAATATGTACATACAGGTTATATCCCCCCTGTAATATGTAGATACAGGTTATATCCCCCCTGTAATATGTAGATACAGGTTATATCCCCCCTGTAATATGTAGATACAGGTTATATCCCCCCTGTAATATGTAGATACAGGTTATATCCCCCCTGTAATATGTACATACAGGTTATATCCCCCCTGTAATATGTACATGCAGGTTATATCCCCCGTGTAATATGTAGATACAGGTTATATCCCCCGTGTAATATGTACATACAGGTTATATCCCCCGTGTAATATGTACATACAGGTTATATCCCCCCTGTAATATGTACATACAGGTTATATCCCCCCTGTAATATGTACATACAGGTTATATCCCCCCTGTAATATGTACATACAGGTTATATCCCCCCTGTAATATGTAGATACAGGTTATATCCCCCCTGTAATATGTAGATACAGGTTATATCCCCCCTGTAATATGTAGATACAGGTTATATCCCCCCTGTAATATGTACATACAGGTTATATCCCCCCTGTAATATGTACATACAGGTTATATCCCCCCTGTAATATGTAGATACAGGTTATATCCCCCCTGTAATATGTACATACAGGTTATATCCCCCCTGTAATATGTAGATACAGGTTATATCCCCCCTGTAATATGTAGATACAGGTTATATCCCCCCTGTAATATGTACATACAGGTTATATCCCCCCTGTAATATGTAGATACAGGTTATATCCCCCCTGTAATATGTAGATACAGGTTATATCCCCCCTGTAATATGTACATACAGGTTATATCCCCCCTGTAATATGTACATACAGGTTATATCCCCCCTGTAATATGTACATACAGGTTATATCCCCCCTGTAATATGTACATACAGGTTATATCCCCCCTGTAATATGTAGATACAGGTTATATCCCCCCTGTAATATGTAGATACAGGTTATATCCCCCCTGTAATATGTAGATACAGGTTATATCCCCCCTGTAATATGTAGATACAGGTTATATCCCCCCTGTAATATGTAGATACAGGTTATATCCCCCCTGTAATATGTAGATACAGGTTATATCCCCCCTGTAATATGTACATACAGGTTATATCCCCCCTGTAATATGTAGATACAGGTTATATCCCCCCTGTAATATGTACATACAGGTTATATCCCCCCTGTAATATGTACATACAGGTTATATCCCCCCTGTAATATGTACATACAGGTTATATCCCCCCTGTAATATGTACATACAGGTTATATCCCCCTGTAATATGTACATACAGGTTATATCCCCCCTGTAATATGTAGCTATATATGTAACGAGAGTTCAGGGCAGCACACCTTGTAACAAGGACTGGGTGACAGCGGTGTCGACTCTCTACCTCAGTGTCAAAATATAAAATAAATAAATACACGGCAGCACTTCCATGGATGTGCTGCCGTGTATTTATTTTATATATATATATATATACACATACATTCAGGTTATATCCCCCGTATAATAAATAATTTGTCTGCAGACGTCATATCCTCCATATTATATATAAATATAGAGGTCATATCCCCTGTGTAATATGTAGATATAGAGGTGTTATATCCCCGTGTAATAAAGAATATGTCTGTGGACGTCATATCCTCCATATTATATACATATACAGTCCTGATGAAAAGTTTAAGACCACTTGATAAATGGCAGACAATCCTCTGTATCATGGCCGGATCTTCACAAGGTTCCAAGTGGAGCTTCAACGTCCAACAAGAAGAGATGGGAGGAGACAGGACAATTTTTTGAGCATTAAATTTAATGAAAACAACGAATAAACTGAAACAGGCTGTTTTTCAGCTGATCCAAAGTTTAGGACCACACCTCCAAAAAAAAACTAAACCCCCCCAAAACAGAAATCCACCCTCCAAACATGAGCTCAGTAATGAGTAGCTCCGCCGTTATTGTTTCGGCATGCTTGATGCAAGCGTTTCCATGAGGTGAGTGGGAACATTTCTCCAAGTGGTGAAGACGCACGAAGGCCATCTACTGTCTGGGACTGGTGTCCATTTTTGTAAACTTCCCTTGCCATCCATCCCCAAAGGTTCTCAATTGGATTTAGATCAGGGGCACACGCAGGATGGGCCAAAAGAGGGATGTTATTCTCCTGGAAGAAGCCCCTTGTCCTGCGGGCATTGTGTCCTGTAGCGTTGTCCTGTTACCACCCAGACGAGGGCCCTCAGCCATGAGGAATGCTCTCTGCAACATCTGGACATAGCCAGCGGCCGTTTGACGCCCCTGTACTTCCTGAAGCTCCATTGTTCCACTGAAGGAAAAAGCCCCCCAGACCATTATGGCGCCCCCTCCTCTGTGGCGCGTAGAAAACATCTCAGGTGGGATCTGCTTGTCATGCCAGTAACGTTGGAAACCATCAGGACCATCAAGGTTACATTGTTTCTCATCAGAGAATAAAACTTTCTCCACCTTTGAATGTCCCATGTTTGCTGCTCTCTTGCAAAGTCCAAACGAGCAGTTCTGTGGCGTTCAAGGAGACGAGGTCTTTGAAGACGTTTTTTGTTTTTGAAGCCCTTCAGTCTCAGATGCCGTCTGATAGTTATGGGGCTGCAGTCAGCACCAGTAACGGCCTTCATTTGGGTCGAAGATCGTCCAGTGTCTTGACGGACAGCCAATTGGATCCTCCGGCTCAGTGTTGGTGACATTTTTTGGGGTCTTCCACTTGACTTTTTTGTTCCATAACCCTCAGGATCATTTAAGAAATTCCAAATGACTGTCTTCCTGCGTCCCACCTTAGCAGCGATGGCGGCTGTGAGAGACCCTGCTTATGCAGCTCAACAACCCGACCACCTTCAAAAAGGGAGAGTTTTTTTGCCTTTGCCATCACAACGTGCGACTACCCGACAGAAGATGACAAGGAATCCACATCTTTCCACAGATTTGGCCTTTTAAAGGCATGTGGCCCTAAAAACAGCCTGTTTTAGTTTATTCGTTATTTTCAATTAATTGAATGCTCAAAAAATGTTCTCCCTCCCATTTCTTCTTGTTGCAGGTTGAAGCTCCACTTGGAACCTGGTTAACCCCTTCCCGACTCCAGTCCGTTTATATACGTGCTATTTGCACCTGCCCCGTGCAGCTCCCACGTGTATAGACGTCAGGCAGCTCTTTAATCCAAGCGCTTGTCACGGACAGCATACAGTTCAGTAATGCCGGCAAGGGACCAATCAGAGTGGCCCCTTGCCGGCAATCGATCTGATTGGTTAGTCTGCATAGACTAACCAATCAGATCGCGGCAGTGTTAAAATGCCAGTTTCAGGCTCTGATCTGCGCTCTGAAATCAGGTAGTGTCCTCGTGCCCCCCGATCTGTGCGCCTCCAAGCCCCCCCCTTGTCCCCGCCTGCCGCTTATGCAGTTCCCCCCGCTCCCATCCACATTCATGCAGCCTGCCCTGATGCGGTTCGCCCCCTTCCTGCCCCCATACATTCCTGCTGCCTCCCTCAATGCTGGCCGTACCTTCCCCCTCCCTCTTTCCCGCGCTGCCCTGATGCGGTTCGCCCCCTTCCTGCCCCATACATTCCTGCTGCCTCCCTCAATGCTGGCCGTGCCTTCCCCCTCCCTCTTTCCCGCGCTGCCCCTGATGCGGTTCGCCCCCTTCCTGATCCCATACATTCCTGCTGCCTCCCTCAATGCTGGCCGTGCCTTCCCCCTCCCTCTTTCCCGCGCTGCCCCTGATGCGGTTCGCCCCCTTCCTGATCCCATACATTCCTGCTGCCTCCCTCAATGCTGGCCGTGCCTTCCCCCTCCCTCTTTCCCGCGCTGCCCCTGATGCGGTTCGCCCCCTTCCTGCCCCATACATTCCTGCTGCCTCCCTCAATGCTGGCCGTGCCTTCCCCCTCCCTCTTTCCCGCGCTGCCCCCGATGCGGTTCGGTCCCCCTGCTGTGTTTGGCAGCGGCTCCATTCCTGAGCCGCCGCCATCAGCAGAGAGTGTCACCCTGGTCATGAAAGGGTTAAGATCCAGCAATGTAAAATAGGATTTTTTTTGCCATTTTTCAAGTGGTCTAAACCTTTGATCAGGATTGTGTGTGTGTATATATGTCATATCCCGCGGGGTGATGGATTATACCGGGGGGGGGGGTCCTGGATGTGTATTTGATCCCACTTTGTCATTACACACGTATTAGGTACTTTCACACTAGCGTTTTTCTTTTCCGGTATTGAGTTCCGAAAAGAAAAAAGCTTCTAGATATTCAAATTTTAGTTCACCAAAAAATTGTATCCAAAATAGCAGAAGGTTGAAATGGTTCTTATTAAAACGTAACATTTAATTGATATCAGGATAGAAAAAAGTCCCTAAATACAGACAAAATAACAAATGGGCGCGGCGGCACCTGCGAGTGTAACCGCTTGTCCTACCGTAACCCAGGTGTCACCCGGTCGTGGTGGATGTCGGTAGGCACTGGACATGGCTGACGGAGGGCTCGAAGTCCCTATTTCACCCTAGGACAGGGATACTGATCTGTCCCTGGCGTCCTGACCACGGAGCGCTCGTCGGGAGCCTTACCCTGACACTACGTGGCCCTGTTGTGCCCTAGTGCCTGCATGTTTCATGTACAAATCATCAGGGGACTGCTGTGCAGCCGGGCAGGAATCACCTGGGATGTTACTCCAGGTTGGTTCTATTCAAGTATTGCAGAGTGAGTGGGGGACACTTACAGATAATGGGCCCCTGGTGTGGGATCCACTGCTGATGTGCAGCTCCCTGTAGCACCGCGCCGCGGTATGTGCTGAGGTTATGGTGCAGGGGCTCAATACCAGAAAAGAACTCATCCGTCATATCCCCAGGCATTCTGAATGGAGAGGGATGCGTTCAGGATGCGTCAGGACGTCTTCCTCTCCGTGACTGATCATGCTACGGTTTTATCTCCGGCGAAAAAAAACTGAAGACTTGCCTGAATGCCGGATCTGCCGTTTTCCCCATAGGAATGTATTAGTGCTGGATCCTGCAGTCTGGCTTGCGCATGCGCAGACCGGTAAAAATGTGAAAAAAAAATACAAGATGGAGCCGTCTGTCCGCATGACAAGCGTAGAGACGGATCCATTCTTAAAATTCATTTGTGAGACGGATCGCACTGCGCCACCAATGATTATACTTAATAATAGTGGGGGGGGGTGCACTGCGCCACCAATGATTATACTTAATAATACTGGGGGGGGGTGCACTGCGCCACCAATGATTATACTTAATAATACTGGGGGGGGTGGGGGGGGGGGTGCACTGCGCCACCAATGATTATACTTAATAATACTGGGGGGGGGGGGGGGGTGTGCACTGCGCCACCAATGATTATACTTAATAATACTGGGGGGGGGGGGGGTGCACTGTGCCACCAATGATTATACTTAATAATACTGGGGGGGGTGCACTGTGCCACCAATGATTATAATTAATAATACTGGGGGGGGGGTGCACTGTGCCACCAATGATTATACTTAATAATACTGGGGGGGGGGGTGTGCACTGCGCCACCAATGATTATACTTAATAATACTGGGGGGGGTGCACTGCGCCACCAATGATTATACTTAATAATACTGGGGGGGGTGCACTGTGCCACCAATGATTATACTTAATAATACTGGGGGGGCACTGTGCCACCAATGATTATACTTAATAATACTGGGGGGGGGTGCACTGTGCCACCAATGATTATACTTAATAATACTGGGGGGGGGGGGGTGTGCACTGCGCCACCAATGATTATACTTAATAATACTGGGGGGGGTGCACTGTGCCACCAATGATTATACTTAATAATACTGGGGGGGCACTGTGCCACCAATGATTATACTTAATAATACTGGGGGGGGTGCACTGCGCCACCAATGATTATACTTAATAATACTGGGGGGGGGGGTGTGCACTGCGCCACCAATGATTATACTTAATAATACTGGGGGGGGGGGGGGTGTGCACTGCGCCACCAATGATTATACTTAATAATACTGGGGGGGGGGGGGGGGGTGTGCACTGCGCCACCAATGATTATACTTAATAATACTGGGGGTGGTGCACTGTGCCACCAATGATTATACTTAATAATACTGGGGGGGGGGGGTGCACTGTGCCACCAATGATTATACTTAATAATACTGGGGGGGGTGCACTGTGCCACCAATGATTATACTTAATAATACTGGGGGGGGGGGGTGCACTGTGCCACCAATGATTATACTTAATAATACTGGGGGGGGGGGGTGCACTGTGCCACCAATGATTATACTTAATAATACTGGGGGGGGGGGGTGCACTGTGCCACCAATGATTATACTTAATACTGGGGGTGGGGGGGCACTGTGCCACCAATGATTATACTTAATAATACTGGGGGGGGGGGGGGGGGTGCACTGTGCCACCAATGATTATACTTAATAATACTGGGGGGGGGGGGGGGGTGTGCACTGCGCCACCAATGATTATACTTAATAATACTGGGGGGGGGGGGTGTGCACTGCGCCACCAATGATTATACTTAATAATACTGGGGGGGGTGCACTGCGCCACCAATGATTATACTTAATAATACTGGGGGGGGGGGGTGCACTGCGCCACCAATGATTATACTTAATAATACTGGGGGGGCACTGTGCCACCAATGATTATACTTAATAATACTGGGGGGGGGTGCACTGTGCCACCAATGATTATACTTAATACTGGGGGTGGGGGGGGTGCACTGTGCCACCAATGATTATACTTAATAATACTGGGGGGGGGGGGGGTGTGCACTGCGCCACCAATGATTATACTTAATAATACTGGGGGGGGGGGGTGTGCACTGCGCCACCAATGATTATACTTAATAATACTGGGGGGGGGGGGTGCACTGTGCCACCAATGATTATACTTAATAATACTGGGGGGGGGGGGTGTGCACTGTGCCACCAATGATTATACTTAATAATACTGGGGGGGGTGCACTGTGCCACCAATGATTATAATTAATAATACTGGGGGGGGGTGCACTGTGCCACCAATGATTATACTTAATAATACTGGGGGGGGGTGCACTGTGCCACCAATGATTATACTTAATAATACTGGGGGGGGGGGGTGCACTGTGCCACCAATGATTATACTTAATAATACTGGGGGGGGGGGTGTGCACTGTGCCACCAATGATTATACTTAATAATACTGGGGGGGGTGCACTGTGCCACCAATGATTATAATTAATAATACTGGGGGGGGGTGCACTGTGCCACCAATGATTATACTTAATAATACTGGGGGGGGGTGCACTGTGCCACCAATGATTATACTTAATAATACTGGGGGGGGGGGTGCACTGCGCCACCAATGATTATACTTAATAATACTGGGGGGGGGGGGGGTGTGCACTGTGCCACCAATGATTATACTTAATAATACTGGGGGGGGTGCACTGTGCCACCAATGATTATACTTAATAATACTGGGGGGGGGGGTGCACTGTGCCACCAATGATTATACTTAATAATACTGGGGGGGGTGCACTGCGCCACCAATGATTATACTTAATACTGGGGGTGGGGGGGGGGCACTGTGCCACCAATGATTATACTTAATAATACTGGGGGGGGGGTGCACTGCGCCACCAATGATTATACTTAATAATACTGGGGGGGGGGGGGTGCACTGCGCCACCAATGATTATACTTAATACTGGGGGTGGGGGGGGGTGCACTGTGCCACCAATGATTATACTTAATAATACTGGGGGGGGGGGGGGGGGTGCACTGCGCCACCAATGATTATACTTAATAATACTGGGGGGGGGGGGTGTGCACTGCGCCACCAATGATTATACTTAATAATACTGGGGGGGGGGGGGTGTGTGTGCACTGTGCCACCAATGATTATACTTAATAATACTGGGGGGGGTGCACTGTGCCACCAATGATTATACTTAATAATACTGGGGGGGGGGTGCACTGTGCCACCAATGATTATACTTAATAATACTGGGGGGGGGGGGGTGCACTGTGCCACCAATGATTATACTTAATAATACTGGGGGGGGGGGTGCACTGTGCCACCAATGATTATACTTAATAATACTGGGGGGGGGGGGGTGCACTGTGCCACCAATGATTATACTTAATAATACTGGGGGGGGGGTGCACTGTGCCACCAATGATTATACTTAATAATACTGGGGGGGGTGCACTGTGCCACCAATGATTATACTTAATAATACTGGGGGGGCACTGTGCCACCAATGATTATACTTAATAATACTGGGGGGGGGGGGGTGCACTGTCCCACCAATGATTATACTTAATAATACTGGGGGGGGGGGGGTGCACTGCGCCACCAATGATTATACTTAATACTGGGGGTGGGGGGGGGTGCACTGTGCCACCAATGATTATACTTAATAATACTGGGGGGGGGGGTGTGCACTGCGCCACCAATGATTATACTTAATAATACTGGGGGGCTGCACTGTGCCACCAATGATTATACTTAATAATACTGGGGGGGGGGGTGCACTGTGCCACCAATGATTATACTTAATAATACTGGGGGGGTGCACTGCGCCACCAATGATTATACTTAATAATACTGGGGGGGGGGTGCACTGTGCCACCAATGATTATAATTAATAATACTGGGGGGGGGGGGGGTGCACTGCGCCACCAATGATTATACTTAATAATACTGGGGGGGGGGGGTGCACTGCGCCACCAATGATTATACTTAATAATACTGGGGGGGGTGCACTGTGCCACCAATGATTATACTTAATAATACTGGGGGGGCACTGTGCCACCAATGATTATACTTAATAATACTGGGGGGGGGGGGCACTGTGCCACCAATGATTATACTTAATACTGGGGGTGGGGGGGGGTGCACTGTGCCACCAATGATTATACTTAATAATACTGGGGGGGGGGGTGCACTGTGCCACCAATGATTATACTTAATAATACTGGGGGGGGGGGGTGTGCACTGCGCCACCAATGATTATACTTAATAATACTGGGGGGGTGCACTGCGCCACCAATGATTATACTTAATAATACTGGGGGGGGTGCACTGTGCCACCAATGATTATACTTAATAATACTGGGGGGGGTGCACTGTGCCACCAATGATTATACTTAATAATACTGGGGGGGGGGTGCACTGTGCCACCAATGATTATACTTAATAATACTGGGGGGGTGCACTGTGCCACCAATGATTATACTTAATAATACTGGGGGGGGCACTGTGCCACCAATGATTATACTTAATAATACTGGGGGGGTGTGCACTGTGCCACCAATGATTATACTTAATAATACTGGGGGGGGGGGGGGGTGCACTGCGCCACCAATGATTATACTTAATAATACTGGGGGGGTGTGCACTGCGCCACCAATGATTATACTTAATAATACTGGGGGGGGGGGGGGTGCACTGTGCCACCAATGATTATACTTAATAATACTGGGGGGGGTGCACTGTGCCACCAATGATTATACTTAATAATACTGGGGGGGGGGTGCACTGCGCCACCAATGATTATACTTAATAATACTGGGGGGGTGCACTGTGCCACCAATGATTATACTTAATAATACTGGGGGGGTGCACTGTGCCACCAATGATTATACTTAATAATACTGGGGGGGGGGCACTGTGCCACCAATGATTATACTTAATAATACTGGGGGGGGGGGGTGCACTGTGCCACCAATGATTATACTTAATAATACTGGGGGGCTGCACTGTGCCACCAATGATTATACTTAATAATACTGGGGGGGGGGGGGGGTGCACTGCGCCACCAATGATTATACTTAATAATACTGGGGGGGGGGGGTGTGCACTGCGCCACCAATGATTATACTTAATAATACTGGGGGGGGGGGGGTGTGCACTGCGCCACCAATGATTATACTTAATAATACTGGGGGGGGTGCACTGTGCCACCAATGATTATACTTAATAATACTGGGGGGCTGCACTGTGCCACCAATGATTATACTTAATAATACTGGGGGGGGGGTGCACTGTGCCACCAATGATTATACTTAATAATACTGGGGGGGTGCACTGTGCCACCAATGATTATACTTAATAATACTGGGGGGGGGGGTGCACTGCGCCACCAATGATTACACTTAATAATACTGGGGGGGGGGTGTGTGTGCACTGCGCCACCAATGATTATACTTAATAATACTGGGGGGGTGCACTGTGCCACCAATGATTATACTTAATAATACTGGGGGGGGGGTGCACTGCGCCACCAATGATTACACTTAATAATACTGGGGGGGGGGGGTGTGTGCACTGCGCCACCAATGATTATACTTAATAATACTGGGGGGGTGCACTGCGCCACCAATGATTATACTTAATAATACTGGGGGGGTGCACTGTGCCACCAATGATTATACTTAATAATACTGGGGGGGGGGGGGCACTGTGCCACCAATGATTATAATTAATAATACTGGGGGGGGGTGCACTGTGCCACCAATGATTATACTTAATACTGGGGGGGGGGGCACTGCGCCACCAATGATTATACTTAATAATACTGGGGGGGGGGGGGTGTGCACTGCGCCACCAATGATTATACTTAATAATACTGGGGGGGGTGCACTGTGCCACCAATGATTATACTTAATAATACTGGGGGGCTGCACTGTGCCACCAATGATTATACTTAATAATACTGGGGGGGGGGTGCACTGTGCCACCAATGATTATACTTAATAATACTGGGGGGGTGCACTGCGCCACCAATGATTACACTTAATAATACTGGGGGGGGGTGTGTGTGCACTGCGCCACCAATGATTATACTTAATAATACTGGGGGGGTGCACTGCGCCACCAATGATTATACTTAATAATACTGGGGGGGTGCACTGTGCCACCAATGATTATACTTAATAATACTGGGGGGGGGGGTGCACTGTGCCACCAATGATTATAATTAATAATACTGGGGGGGGGTGCACTGTGCCACCAATGATTATACTTAATAATACTGGGGGGGGTGCACTGTGCCACCAATGATTATACTTAATAATACTGGGGGGGGGGGGTGTGCACTGCGCCACCAATGATTATACTTAATAATACTGGGGGGGGGGGGTGCACTGCGCCACCAATGATTATACTTAATAATACTGGGGGGGGGTGCACTGTGCCACCAATGATTATACTTAATAATACTGGGGGGGTGCACTGCGCCACCAATGATTATACTTAATAATACTGGGGGGGGGGTGCACTGTGCCACCAATGATTATAATTAATAATACTGGGGGGGGGGGGTGTGCACTGCGCCACCAATGATTATACTTAATAATACTGGGGGGGGGGGGTGCACTGCGCCACCAATGATTATACTTAATAATACTGGGGGGGGTGCACTGTGCCACCAATGATTATACTTAATAATACTGGGGGGGCACTGTGCCACCAATGATTATACTTAATAATACTGGGGGGGGGGTGCACTGTGCCACCAATGATTATACTTAATACTGGGGGTGGGGGGGGGTGCACTGTGCCACCAATGATTATACTTAATAATACTGGGGGGGGGGGTGCACTGTGCCACCAATGATTATACTTAATAATACTGGGGGGGGGGGGTGTGCACTGCGCCACCAATGATTATACTTAATAATACTGGGGGGGTGCACTGCGCCACCAATGATTATACTTAATAATACTGGGGGGGGGTGCACTGTGCCACCAATGATTATACTTAATAATACTGGGGGGGGTGCACTGTGCCACCAATGATTATACTTAATAATACTGGGGGGGGGGTGCACTGTGCCACCAATGATTATACTTAATAATACTGGGGGGGTGCACTGTGCCACCAATGATTATACTTAATAATACTGGGGGGGGTGCACTGTGCCACCAATGATTATACTTAATAATACTGGGGGGGTGTGCACTGTGCCACCAATGATTATACTTAATAATACTGGGGGGGGGGGGGGTGCACTGCGCCACCAATGATTATACTTAATAATACTGGGGGGGTGTGCACTGCGCCACCAATGATTATACTTAATAATACTGGGGGGGGGGGGGTGCACTGTGCCACCAATGATTATACTTAATAATACTGGGGGGGGTGCACTGTGCCACCAATGATTATACTTAATAATACTGGGGGGGGGGGTGCACTGCGCCACCAATGATTATACTTAATAATACTGGGGGGGTGCACTGTGCCACCAATGATTATACTTAATAATACTGGGGGGGTGCACTGTGCCACCAATGATTATACTTAATAATACTGGGGGGGGGGCACTGTGCCACCAATGATTATACTTAATAATACTGGGGGGGGGGGTGCACTGTGCCACCAATGATTATACTTAATAATACTGGGGGGCTGCACTGTGCCACCAATGATTATACTTAATAATACTGGGGGGGGGGGGGGTGCACTGCGCCACCAATGATTATACTTAATAATACTGGGGGGGGGGGGTGTGCACTGCGCCACCAATGATTATACTTAATAATACTGGGGGGGGGGGGTGTGCACTGCGCCACCAATGATTATACTTAATAATACTGGGGGGGGTGCACTGTGCCACCAATGATTATACTTAATAATACTGGGGGGCTGCACTGTGCCACCAATGATTATACTTAATAATACTGGGGGGGTGCACTGCGCCACCAATGATTACACTTAATAATACTGGGGGGGGGGTGTGTGTGCACTGCGCCACCAATGATTATACTTAATAATACTGGGGGGGTGCACTGCGCCACCAATGATTATACTTAATAATACTGGGGGGGTGCACTGTGCCACCAATGATTATACTTAATAATACTGGGGGGGGGGTGCACTGTGCCACCAATGATTATAATTAATAATACTGGGGGGGGTGCACTGTGCCACCAATGATTATACTTAATACTGGGGGGGGGGCACTGCGCCACCAATGATTATACTTAATAATACTGGGGGGGGGGGGTGTGCACTGCGCCACCAATGATTATACTTAATAATACTGGGGGGGGTGCACTGTGCCACCAATGATTATACTTAATAATACTGGGGGGCTGCACTGTGCCACCAATGATTATACTTAATAATACTGGGGGGGGGGGGCACTGTGCCACCAATGATTATACTTAATAATACTGGGGGGGTGCACTGCGCCACCAATGATTACACTTAATAATACTGGGGGGGGGGTGTGTGTGCACTGCGCCACCAATGATTATACTTAATAATACTGGGGGGGTGCACTGCGCCACCAATGATTATACTTAATAATACTGGGGGGGTGCACTGTGCCACCAATGATTATACTTAATAATACTGGGGGGGGGGGTGCACTGTGCCACCAATGATTATAATTAATAATACTGGGGGGGGGTGCACTGTGCCACCAATGATTATACTTAATAATACTGGGGGGGGGGCACTGTGCCACCAATGATTATACTTAATAATACTGGGGGGGCACTGTGCCACCAATGATTATACTTAATAATACTGGGGGGGGGGTGCACTGTGCCACCAATGATTATACTTAATAATACTGGGGGGGGGGTGCACTGTGCCACAATGATTATACTTAATAATACTGGGGGGGGGGGGGTGTGCACTGCGCCACCAATGATTATACTTAATAATACTGGGGGGGTGCACTGCGCCACCAATGATTATACTTAATAATACTGGGGGGGGGTGCACTGTGCCACCAATGATTATACTTAATAATACTGGGGGGGGTGCACTGTGCCACCAATGATTATACTTAATAATACTGGGGGGGGGGGTGCACTGTGCCACCAATGATTATACTTAATAATACTGGGGGGGTGCACTGCGCCACCAATGATTATACTTAATAATACTGGGGGGGGGGTGCACTGTGCCACCAATGATTATACTTAATAATACTGGGGGGGTGCACTGTGCCACCAATGATTATACTTAATAATACTGGGGGGGTGTGCACTGTGCCACCAATGATTATACTTAATAATACTGGGGGGGGGGGGGTGCACTGCGCCACCAATGATTATACTTAATAATACTGGGGGGGTGTGCACTGCGCCACCAATGATTATACTTAATAATACTGGGGGGGGGGGGGTGCACTGTGCCACCAATGATTATACTTAATAATACTGGGGGGGGGGGGGTGCACTGTGCCACCAATGATTATACTTAATAATACTGGGGGGGTGCACTGCGCCACCAATGATTATACTTAATAATACTGGGGGGGGGGGGTGCACTGCGCCACCAATGATTATACTTAATAATACTGGGGGGGTGCACTGTGCCACCAATGATTATACTTAATAATACTGGGGGGGTGGGGGGGGGTGCACTGCGCCACCAATGATTATACTTAATAATACTGGGGGGGGGGGGGTGTGCACTGCGCCACCAATGATTATACTTAATAATACTGGGGGGGGGGGGGGTGTGCACTGCGCCACCAATGATTATACTTAATAATACTGGGGGGGTGCACTGCGCCACCAATGATTATACTTAATAATACTGGGGGGGTGCACTGTGCCACCAATGATTATACTTAATAATACTGGGGGGGGGGAGGTGTGCACTGCGCCACCAATGATTATACTTAATAATACTGGGGGGGGGGGTGCACTGTGCCACCAATGATTATACTTAATAATACTGGGGGGGGGGGGTGCACTGTGCCACCAATGATTATACTTAATAATACTGGGGGGGGGGGGTGCACTGTGCCACCAATGATTATACTTAATAATACTGGGG
Source organism: Bufo bufo (assembly GCF_905171765.1). Lineage (NCBI taxonomy): Eukaryota > Metazoa > Chordata > Amphibia > Anura > Bufonidae > Bufo > Bufo bufo. Next base: position 566,365,378 of record NC_053393.1, read on the forward strand.
GGGGGAGGTGTGCACTGCGCCACCAATGATTATACTTAATAATACTGGGGGGTGTGCACTGTGCCACCAATGATTATACTTAATAATACTGGGGGGGTGCACTGCGCCACCAATGATTATACTTAATACTGGGGGGGGGGGGGTGTGTGCACTGCGCCACCAATGATTATACTTAATAATACTGGGGGGGGGGGGGTGTGCACTGTGCCACCAATGATTATACTTAATAATACTGGGGGGGGGGGTGCACTGTGCCACCAATGATTATACTTAATAATACTGGGGGGTGCACTGCGCCACCAATGATTATACTTAATAATACTGGGGGGGGGGGTGTGCACTGTGCCACAATGATTATACTTAATAATACTGGGGGGGGGGGGTGCACTGTGCCACCAATGATTATACTTAATAATACTGGGGGGGTGCACTGTGCACCAATGATTATACTTAATAATACTGGGGGGGGGGGGTGCACTGCGCCACCAATGATTATACTTAATAATACTGGGGGGCTGCACTGTGCCACCAATGATTATACTTAATAATACTGGGGGGGGGGGGGTGCACTGCGCCACCAATGATTATACTTAATAATACTGGGGGGGTGCACTGTGCCACCCATGATTATACTTAATACTGGGGGGGGTGCACTGTGCCACCAATGATTATACTTAATAATACTGGGGGGGTGCACTGTGCCACCAATGATTATACTTAATAATACTGGGGGGGGGGGGTGCACTGCGCCACCAATGATTATACTTAATAATACTGGGGGGGTGCACTGTGCCACCAATGATTATACTTAATAATACTGGGGGGGGGGGGTGTGCACTGTGCCACCCATGATTATACTTAATAATACTGGGGGGGTGCACTGTGCCACCCATGATTATACTTAATACTGGGGGGGGTGCACTGTGCCACCAATGATTATACTTAATAATACTGGGGGGGGGTGCACTGCGCCACCAATGATTATACTTAATAATACTGGGGGGGTGCACTGTGCCACCAATGATTATACTTAATAATACTGGGGGGGGTGCACTGCGCCACCAATGATTATACTTAATAATACTGGGGGGGGGGGTGCACTGTGCCACCAATGATTATACTTAATAATACTGGGGGGGTGCACTGTGCCACCAATGATTATACTTAATAATACTGGGGGGGGGGGGGTGCACTGTGCCACCAATGATTATACTTAATAATACTGGGGGGGGGGTGCACTGTGCCACCAATGATTATACTTAATAATACTGGGGGGGGGGGGGGTGCACTGCGCCACCAATGATTATACTTAATAATACTGGGGGGGGGGGGTGTGCACTGCGCCACCAATGATTATACTTAATAATACTGGGGGGGGGGGTGTGCACTGCGCCACCAATGATTATACTTAATAATACTGGGGGGGGGGGGTGTGTGCACTGCGCCACCAATGATTATACTTAATAATACTGGGGGGGCACTGTGCCACCAATGATTATACTTAATAATACTGGGGGGGGGGGGTGCACTGCGCCACCAATGATTATACTTAATAATACTGGGGGGGTGCACTGCGCCACCAATGATTATACTTAATAATACTGGGGGGGTGCACTGCGCCACCAATGATTATACTTAATAATACTGGGGGGGCACTGTGCCACCAATGATTATACTTAATAATACTGGGGGGGGGGGTGCACTGTGCCACCAATGATTATACTTAATAATACTGGGGGGGTGCACTGCGCCACCAATGATTATACTTAATAATACTGGGGGGGCACTGTGCCACCAATGATTATACTTAATAATACTGGGGGGGGGGGTGCACTGCGCCACCAATGATTATACTTAATAATACTGGGGGGGGGGGGTGCACTGCGCCACCAATGATTATACTTAATAATACTGGGGGGGGGGGTGTGCACTGCGCCACCAATGATTATACTTAATAATACTGGGGGGGGGGGGGGGGTGTGCACTGCGCCACCAATGATTATACTTAATAATACTGGGGGGGGGGGGTGCACTGCGCCACCAATGATTATACTTAATAATACTGGGGGGGGGTGCACTGCGCCACCAATGATTATACTTAATAATACTGGGGGGGGTGCACTGTGCCACCAATGATTATACTTAATAATACTGGGGGGGGGGGGGGTGTGCACTGCGCCACCAATGATTATACTTAATAATACTGGGGGGGGGAGGTGTGCACTGCGCCACCAATGATTATACTTAATAATACTGGGGGGGGGTGCACTGCGCCACCAATGATTATACTTAATAATACTGGGGGGGGTGCACTGTGCCACCAATGATTATACTTAATAATACTGGGGGGGGGTGCACTGTGCCACCAATGATTATACTTAATAATACTGGGGGGGGTGCACTGTGCCACCAATGATTATACTTAATACTACTGGGGGGGGGGGGGGGTGTGCACTGTGCCACCAATGATTATACTTAATAATACTGGGGGGGTGCACTGCGCCACCAATGATTATACTTAATACTGGGGGTGGGGGGGGGGGGGCACTGCGCCACCAATGATTATACTTAATAATAGTGGTAGGTTGTGGTGGCTCACTAGCAAGTAGTTCAGGTACGGTGCTGCAAGCTCATATAGAGGGGATCACCCCACCCGCTCTTAAAGGCAAATGTAGTAATAGAGTAATGAGCGAGCACTCATACACTTGGCAACCAGATTGACATGTGCAGAAAATATTTATTAAATCCCCATAAAATACAAGTAATAAAATTTATAAGAACAATGTAGCAATAATATACAACATTACAGTCACATATATTGTGGTAGATATGATCAACACTATATTCATATGACTCAATAGTCTCGATAAATTCAATAATATATATCACACCAAGAAACTTCCAGTATCTGCTGTTATTTGGGAAGAGGGGGTATTATCTTCTAGCGCTCTATCCCAATTTGGGAAACTGAATGTCACTGAAGATGTTGTAGGTGTATTCACTGGGAGCGCAACATGTTCATAACGTGTCCACAGGAATCCTGAGAATGTGAGAAGTCTCTTATAGCGGATCCCTTTAAGGTCGATATGAGCTTTGGATTGAAGACAACGTTAAATCGATATTTGGCTTACCGTCTGGCGTCTGCTGTCTCCCTATTGCTTCAATGGAGCTTATTCAGTCGCTCCATACAGCAAGCTGGTTTGGATTTCGCGGGAGTTCCAAAGATCACGGGAGTCGCCGCTCTGTTCCGCAATTTCCTTTGGTGCAACTTTCGACGATAAGAATAGTTAATCCTTTACTGTAGAGATTTTCTTCTGTATGGCCATACAGTATTATCGGAGGCTTCTCAGGTCCATCACTTGTTTCACCAGACGCGTTACGGGTAGATTCACTCTCCCTTCCTCAGTGGTCAAGTGTCTGCCTGGCCTCCATTTTTATCCATTCCTTTAATTGCTTCCCAAATCTCGGACACCTGTTGTTCATGCTACTCCCAGTTTGCCAGGGAATCCTCCCACATAATCAGGGGATAATTCTATACAGCCTTGATTTTTTTCAAATTTTATTTTTATTTTTATTTTTTTATTTTTTCCCCCTCTTGCAGTTTCCATGCGTGTTTTATGCGTTTTTTTGGGGACACATGCGTTTTTTGGCCCAGATGTCCCAATTGGTGTGATATATCATTGTGTGAAATATAAACTTGATATCTGATTGCTAACACTTAAAAAATGACTTTTTATAATAAAATATTAAACAAATTTTCAAGATTAAAATATCAATATAAGAATATAAAACAATAAATAATAGATGTGAGGAATCTTGAAAGTTTCATAGGAATCCTAGAGTTTGATACAATTATTCGGATTTGATAGAGACGGATGGGGACGGATCTGGCCCTGTGGCGCCGTTATATAGATGATGGGATCTTCATCTGGAAAAAGAGTAAAGAAGAATTGGAAAAATTCCTAGAAACAATTAATATTAATAATTTAAATCTGGTCTTTACCTCAAACATACAGGAGAGCACCGAATTCTTGGATTTATTAATCACACAATCTGGTAATAAATATATATGTGAGACATTTCGTAAATCCACAGCTAGAAATAGTTATATTGATTTTTCTAGCTGTCACCTGCCGAAATGGCTGACAAATGTTCCCTCTGGTCAGTTCCGTAGGATTAAGCGGAACTGCACAGAGGGACATACTTTTGAGATGGAAGCCATTGAGATGAAAAGACAATTTATTGAGAAGGAATATCCTGAAAACTTAGTGGAGGAGTCACTCAACCAAATCAGGAAATTAGATAGAAGAGAGTTCTTTGATAAGGAGGAGAATAAAGATAAAAATGAGATGGATAATGAGGAAGATAAAACACAAAATAAAGAAGAAGCCATGAGGGTTGTTCTTCCATTTAATGAGAATTATAGGAAGATTCAGAAAATTATTAAAACCCATTGGCACCATGTGTTGAATGACAAAATTGTGGGACACTTACTCCCGACTGTTCCGACGATTACCTTCACTAGGGCACCCAATCTATGTATCAAGGTGGCCCCTACCGTAAAACCGTGGAAACAGAATAAGTTGAGTTTTTCAGGAACTTGACTGAGTTTGAAGGGTTTTTATAGAAACATAGAATGTGTCGGCAGATAAGAACCATTTGGCCCATCTAGTCTGCCCAATATACTGAATACTATGGATAGCCCCCGGCCCTATCTTATATGAAGGATGGCCTTATGCCTATCCCATGCATGCTTAAACCCCTTCACTGTATTTGCAGCTACCACTTCTGCAGGAAGGCTATTCCATGCATCCACTACTCTCTCAGTAAAGTAATACTTCCTTATATTACTTTTAAACCTTTGCCCCTCTAATTTAAAACTGTGTCCTCTTGTGGTAGTTTTTCTTCTTTTAAATATGCTCTCTTCCTTTACCGAGTTGATTCCCTTTATGTATTTAGCAGTTTCTCTCATCTCCCCTCTGTCTCGTCTTTCTTCCAAGCTATACATATTAAGGTCCTTTAACCTTTCCTGGTAAGTTTTATCCTGCAATCCATGTACTAGTTTAGTAGCTCTTCTCTGAACTCTCTCTAGAGTATCTATATCCTTCTGGAGATATGGTCTCCAGTACTGAGCACAATACTCCAAGTGAGGTCTCACCAGTGTTCTGTACAGCGGCATAAGCACTTCACTCTTTCTACTGCTTATACCTCTCCCTATACATCCAAGCATTCTGCTGGCATTTCGTGCTGCTCTATTACATTGTCTTCCCACCTTTAAGTCTTCTGAAATAATTACTCCTAAATCCCTTTCCTCAGATACTGAGGTCAGGACTGTGTCAAATATTCTATATTCTGCCCTTGGGTTTTTACGCCCCAGGTGCATTATCTTGCACTTATCCACATTAAATTTCAGTTTCCAGAGTTCTGACCATTCTTCTAGTTTTCCTAAATCCTTTTCCATTTGGCGTTTCCCTCCAGGAACATCAACCCTGTTACATATCTTTGTGTCATCAGCAAAAAGACAAACCTTACCAGCGAGGCCTTTTGCAATATCACTTATGAAGATATTAAACAAAATCGGTCCCAGTACAGATCCCTGTTGAACCCCACTGGTAACATGACCTTGTTTTGAATGTTCTCCATTGACTACAACCCTCTGTTGTCTGTCACTCAGCCACTGCCTAATCCATTCAACAATATGGGAGTCCAAGCCCAAAGACTGCAGTTTATTGATAAGTCTTCTATGTGGGACAGTGTCAAAAGCCTTACTAAAATCTAGATATGCGATGTCTACTGCACCTCCACCGTCTATTATTTTATTCACCCAGTCAAAAAAATCTATAAGATTTGTTTGACATGATCTCCCTGAAGTAAACCCATGTTGTTTTTCATCTTGCAATCCATGGGATTTTAGATGTTCCACAATCCTATCCTTTAATAGGGTTTCCATTAATTTGCCTACTATTGATGTCAGACTCACTGGTCTATAGTTGCTCGATTCCTCCCTACTACCTTTCTTGTGAATGGGCACGACATTTGCCAATTTCCAATCTTCCGGGACGACTCCTGTTACTAATGATTGGTTAAATAAATCTGTTAACGGTTTTGCCAGCTCACCACTAAGCTCTTTTAATAATTTTGGGTGTATCTCATCAGGCCCCTGTGACTTATTTGTCTTAACCTTAGACAGCAAACTTAGAACATCTTCCTCTGTAAAGATACATGCATCAAACGATTTAATAGTCATCCTTTCTAGTGGAGGTCCTTCTCCTTTTTCTTTTGTAAAAACTGAACAGAAGTATTCATTAAGGCAGTCGGCTAGCCCTTTATTCTCTTCTACATACCTTCCGTCCTTTGTTTTTAATTTAGTTATTCCTTGTTTTAATTTCCTTTTTTCATTTATATATCTGAAGAATGTCTTATCCCCTTTTTTCATAGACTGAGCTAGTTTTTCTTCTGCCTGCGCTTTAGAAGTTCTTATAACTTGCTTGGCCTCTCTCTGCCTAATCTTGTAGATTTCCTTATCTTCATTGCTCTGGGTTTTTTTTATAATTACAAAATGCTAGCTTTTTATTTTTAATGATTTGGGCCACTTCTGCTGAGTACCACATTGGTCTCCTCCTTTTTTTGCTTTTACTGACAAGTCTAATGCAATTTTCTGTTGCCTTCAATAATGCACCTTTTAAGTAGTCCCATTTCTCCTGGACTCCATGTAATCCGTTCCAGTCTGATAAGGACTCATTTATGACTAATTTCATTTTTGAAAAGTCTGTTTTTCTAAAATCTGGAAGGTGTATGGGTTGTAGAATGTGGAAGGTGTATGGGTTGTAGAATGAATAAAAAACCCCGCTTGACGACTAATGTCCCCTCGATAGAAGATTGTCTTATATGTGACTCCAGTGGAGTTATCTACCTTCTCCAGTGCCCCTGTAACAGACAATATATAGGACGTACCAAGAGGCCATTCAAAAAAAGAGTGGCCGAACCTATTGCCAACATCAGGAAGGGGTACGATAAACATTCCCTATCTAAACATTATAAAGAGATGCCTAATCAGGATCCATCGAGCCTGATGTTTACGGCACTGGAGAAGGTGGAGAAACACTGGAGAGGCGGTGATTTTATCAGACAAATGTCTAGGATAGAATCCAGACGCATTTATGAATTTGGATCTCTACAACCGAAAGACCTTAATTCGGAGTTGGAAATTTTTGGATTTATGTAGGTTGGGTGTCTCGTGGCCGACAGCACGTCGCATGCTAGGCCGTCTATCGGCTCTGCGACGTGTCCTTGGCTCCCAGATACCCACCCTTCTTTCTCTATCAAATCCGAATAATTGTATCAAACTCTAGGATTCCTATGAAACTTTCAAGATTCCTCACATCTATTAATTATTGTTTTATATTCTTATATTGATATTTTAATCTTGAAAATTTGTTTAATAATATTTTATTATAAAAAGTCATTTTATAAGTGTTAGCAATCAGATATCAAGTTTATATTTCACACAATGATATATCACACCAATTGGGACATCTGGGCCAAAAAACGCATGTGTCCCCAAAAAAACTCATAAAAAACGCATGGAAACTGCAAGAGGGGGAAAAAAAAAAAAATTTGAAAAAATCAAGGCTGTATAGAATTATCCCCTGATTATGTGGGAGGATTCCCTGGCAAACTGGGAGTAGCATGAACAACAGGTGTCCGAGATTTGGGAAGCAATTAAAGGAATGGATAAAAATGGAGGCAGAGCAGGCAGACACTTGACCACTGAGGAAGGGAGAGTGAATCTACCCGTAACGCGTATGGTGAAACAAGTGATGTACCTGCAGTGAGAAGCCTCCGATAATACTGTATGGCCATACAGAAGAAAATCTCTACAGTAAAGGATTAACTATTCTTATCGTCGAAAGCTGCACCAAAGGAAATTGCGGAACAGAGCGGCGACTCCCGTGATCTTTGGAACTCCCGCGAAATCCAAACCAGCTTGCTGTATAGAGCGACTGAATAAGCTCCATTGAAGCAATAGGGAGAAAGCAGACGCCAGACGGTAAGCCAAACATCGATTTAAAGTTGTCTTCAATCCAAAGCTCATATCGACCTTAAAAGGATCCGCTATAAGAGACTTCTCACATTCTCAGGATTCCTGTGGACACGTTATGAACATGTTGCGCTCCCAGTGAATACACCTACAACATTCTCAGTGACATTCAGTTTCCCAAATTGGGATAGAGCTCTAGAAGATAATACCCCCTCTTCCCAAATAACAGCATATACTGGAAGTTTTTTGGTGTGATATATATTATTGAATTTATCGAGACTATTGAGTCATATGAATATAGTGTTGATCATATCTACCACAATATATGTGACTGTAATGTTGTATATTATTGCTACATTGTTCTTATAAATTTTATTACTTGTATTTTATGGGGATTTAATAAATATTTTCTGCATATGTCAATCTGGTTGCCAAGTGTATGAGTGCTCGCTCATTACTCTATTACTACATTATACTTAATAATACTGGGGGGGGGTGCACTGCGCCACCAATGATTATACTTAATAATACTGGGGGGGTGCTCTGTGCCACCAATGATTATACTTAATAATACTGGGGGGGGGGGGGGGCACTGCTCCACCAATGTTTATTATACTGGTGTAACGGGGTTCCGAAGGTGCATTTGGTCTCCCATTAGCCGCAGACCTGCTGCTTAGCTTCAGGAGCGAGGATCTGTGTTTGACCTCGTTCCCAGGGCGGCTTTACTAGCTGGGAGGCCCCCTGCTCCTAAGTCTGCCTTGAGCGCTGAGCTGATCACTCGGTGCTCGACTGTTTGGTCTGTCGGTCATGTGACGCTGGCCACGTCACATGACCCTCACTCCCCACTATAAATACAGGCAGCCTGCTGGCCACAGGTTGCCTGTTAATTTAGGTTCCACCTGTAATTTGTTTTTTCCTGGCGTACTGACCCCCTGCTGAATTCCTGACGATCCTCTGCCTGCTCCTTGTATACTTTGCTGCTCTTCTGGTATTCTGACCCCGACCTCCTCCTGACGATCCTCTGCTGACTCCTTTGGTACTGCACGACTCTCCTGGTATTTATGACCCCGGCTTCTCCTGACAATTCTCTGCTTGCTCCATTTGTACTTTGTAGCTTTCCTGGTATTGACTCGGTCCGTTCACGTCCTGTTTGTCTGTCATCCCTGCACTTATTCCAAGTTAGGGATTGCCGTCCAGTTGTCCCCTGTCATTAGGACTCGCGAGGCAAGTAGGCAGGGCCAGGGGTAAGGGTGGAGCGCAGTGGTCACTTCCCTCCCCCCTGTGTGTGTGTGTACGCGACCGTTACAGATTAACAGGCCCAATAACCACTGTATAATGAATCCTCTGGTGACCCTGACTGACCATGTCTCTAATCTGACGCAGATGGTGCAGGAGTTAGGGGAAAAACTTAGTTCTTTTGAGTTAGGGCAAGGTTCTTCCACTCCTCAGGCCTCCAGTCCGCATTTTGAGCCCCAGATTAAGCTCCCAGAACCCTTTTCTGGAGACCGGAAGAAGTTTCTCTCTTTTTAGGAGAATTGCAAACTTTACTTGCGTTTGCGCCCCGTGTCCTCTGGCCCAGAGAGTCAACGCGTGGGTATTATCATTTCCCGACTACAGGGTGATCCCCAGGATTGGGCGTTCTCTTTACCTGCTGGCGCCAGTTGTTTATCTTCTCTGGAGGGGTTCTTTCAGGCCCTGGGTACCCTCTATGATGAACCGGACAGGGCTCTAGTAGCCGAGACGGCTCTAAAGGCACTGGTTCAGGGCAATCCACCTGCGGAGGATTATTGCACCCAATTCAGAAGGTGGTGTGTCCCCTCAGGATGGAACGAACCTGCCCTGAAGAGTCAGTTCAGGTCCGGTCTGTCTGATAATTGAAAGGATCTTCTGGCCAGTTATCAACTTCCAGAGACCTTAGAGGAGATGATGACCCTTGTTGTCCGACTTGACCGACGGGTTAGAGAAAGACAACAGGAACAACAGTTCTCTTCCCAGATGGTGGTCCAGCCAGAGGCCTATACCAGAGACAATGCTGAGGTCTCCACCGAGGAACCCATGCAGGTTGGCATGACCCGAGGGAATCTTCGCCGCAGACGTGGAGAATGCTTTTACTGTGGAGATCCTGACCATTGGATCAAAGGCCTTTATTGATTCTGGCTCAGCGGCCAGCTTTATTGACTCTGAGTATGCTGTAAGATTGGGTATTCCTATGTTTGCTTTACCAACTCCTATCCATGTCATGGCTATTGATGCTACTCCTCTTATTGGTGGTACGGTGAGTTCATGTACCTCGGAGATTTCTCTAACCGTGGGTGTGTGCCACTCAGAGAGATGTTCCCTTTTAGTCCTGGAGAACCTACCGGCTGAGGTGGTACTAGGGTTGCCTTGGCTCCGACTACATAACCCCACTATAGATTGGTCCAGTGGGGAGTTGGTGAGATGGGGGCCTAAGTGTGACTCGTGCTTGTCCGTGGTCCAGGCTGGGGTCTCGGTAAAGTCTGATACTTTACCCTCTGTTGTATTCTCGTCACCAACCCCGGAGGTTCTACCCCCCCATAGTCCTTATGATTGTACTTTAGAGCTAGTAGAGGGGGCCAAGTTTCCTAAGGGGCGAATTTATAATCTATCTAAGCCCGAACGCAAGGCCATAGAAGATTATATTAAGGAGAGCCTTGGTAAAGGGCATATTAGACCTTCTGTCTCTCCTATGGGGGCGGGGTTTTTCTTCGTTAAGAAAAAAGATGGTGGTCTTAGGCCATGTATCGATTATTGGAGATTAAATAAAATCACTGTCCAGAATAGATACTCCCTCCCATTGATTCCGTATTTATTTAACCAGGTTCTGGGGAAAACCTGGTTTTCCAAAATTGACCTGAAAGGGGCATACAATCTAATCCGAATCAAGGAGGCAGACGAATGGAAGACGGCGTTCAATACCCCGGTAGGACACTTTGAATATCAGGTGATGCCTTTTGGACTCAGCAATGCCCCAGCTGTGTTCCAAAACTTCATGAATGACATTCTTAGGTAAATTTGTTATTGTCTATCTTGACGACATTTTGATATTCTCTCCTGACTTCGAATCCCATGTGTCTCGTTAAACAAGTATTAGAGGTGTTGAGGGAGAATCAGCTATCCGCTAAACAAGAGAAATGTGTCTTTGGTGTACAGGAGATTCTGTTTCTAGGGCATGTTCTGACTCCTCACGCCTTCAAGATGGATCCTGGTAAGGTACTAGCAATTAAGGAATGGGTAAGACCTTCATCCTTAAAGGCCTTACAACGGTTCTTAGGTTTCGCCAATTACTAACGTAAATTTATTATGAATTTTTCCGTAATTGCTAAACCGTTGACCGACCTTACTAAGAAAGGGGCGGATTTGGAGAATTGGTCTACTGAGGCCATTTCTTCATTTGAAAAATTAAAAAAGGCATTCAGTAGCGCTCCCATTCTGATCCAGCCTGATCAGGAGAAATCTTTTATTGTGGAGGTGGATGCGTCCGAGGACGGCGCAGGAGCAGTCCTTTCACAAGGTCCTGCTAGCCTCACTAACCTGAGACCATGTGCCTTCTTCTCCAGGAAATTCTCTCCCACGGAGAGAAACTACGACATAGGGAATAGGGAGCTGCTGGCCATTAAATAGGCATTTGAGGAGTGGAGGCATTTTCTGGAGGGGGCAAGGCATTGTGTAACTGTTGTCACTGACCATAAAAACCTTACGTTTCTCGAGTCTGCTAAGAGGTTGAATCCCCGTCAAGCCAGATGGGCTCTGTTTTTTACTTGTTTTGATAACCTGAATCCATCCTACCAGCAAAAATCTTCATAGCAGCTCTAACCCAGGATATCTCGACTCGCATTAGGTCTGAACAATATCTGGCACCGGTATCCACCCCAACAGATAAGTTGTTTGTTCCCGTACAATTTCGTCTCCAGCTGTTGAGTGAGTGTCACGATTCTGCCTTTTGTGGACATCCGGGTTTTGAGGGCACTAAGGATCTGGTTTCTAGATCTTATTGGTGGCCCACTCTAACTAGGGATGTCAAGTCCTACGTGTCAGCCTGTGAGGTTTGTGCCAGGTCCAAGACACCTAGGACTCACCCTGCTGGTAACCTACAACCCCTACCCATTCCCAGTAGACCCTGGTCCCATATCTCGATGGACTTTATAACTGACCTACCGCCAGCGGAGGGTAAGACTGTAGTTTGGGTAATGGTCGATTAGGTTTAGCAAGATGGTCCATTTCATTCCCCTGTCTAAACTCCCGAATGCCAAACCCTGGCGAAAATATTGTTTCTGACGGGTGTACAGTTTGTGTACAAATTCTGGAGGGCCTTCTGTCAAAAATGTAAAATTTCATGGTCTTTTTCCTCTGCCTACCATCCTGAGAGTAATGGGCAGACTGAACGCCTTAATCAGTCTGTGGAACAATTCTTCAGGTTGTATGTTGCTGATGACCAGCAATTATGGTTCAAATTTCTTCCATTGGCTGAATTTGCTTTGAATAATCGTGTCAATTCTTCTGCTGGGGTTTCACCTTTCTTTTGTAACCATGCTTTCCATCCCCGTTTTCATTCTGGGTCATCCGTCTCCTCCTCTATCCCTGAGGCGGATAGGCTCTCCTCTGAACTGTGCACAGTTTGGGACCGGGTTCAATCGAACTTAGAAAAGGCTCAAAGTTCTCAGAAACTCAAAGCCGATAGACGTTCAAGGGGGGTGAATTTTCAGGTTGGGGATAAGGTATGGTTGTCCTCCAAGAATCTCTCTTAAGGTAGATTCTAAAAAGTTTGCTCCTCGTTTTATTGGACCATATAAGATCACGGAGGTGATTAACCCGGTATTATTTAGGTTGGAGCTGCCCGAGTCATTCCACATTCATAAATCTCTGCTTAAAAAATATTTTGAACTGGTAGTACCATCGAAAGCCTCGCCTCCGCCGGTTCTTGTTAATGATGCTGTTGAGTATGTGGTGTCTAAAATAGTGGATGTCAGGAAGGTGCGTAATTCCTTGCAGTACCTGATTCACTGGAAGGGGTATGGACCTGAAGAGAGATCTTGGGTATCTGCCAGGGAGGTTCATGCTCCTAGACTTGTTCGAAAATTTCATTTAGAACACCCTGAAAGGCCATCGCCTGAAGTCTTGGGTCCGGTGGCCCCTCGTCAAAGGGGGGGTACTGTAACTGGGTTCCGAAGGTGCACTTGGTCTCCCATTAGCCGCAAACCTGCTGCTTAGCTTCAGGAGCGAGGATCTGTGTTTGACCTCGTTCCCAGGGCGGCTTTACTAGCTGGGTGGCTCCCTGCTCCTAAGTCTGCCTTGAGCGCCGAGCTGATCACTCAGTGCTCGACTGGTTGGTCTGTCGGTCATGTGACGCTGGCCATGTCACATGACCCTCACTCCCCACTATAAATACAGGCAGCCTGCTGGCCACAGGTTGCCTGTTAATTTAGGTTCCACCTGTGATTTGGTCTTTCCTGGCGTACTTACCTCCTGCTGAATTCCTGACGATCCTCTGCCTGCTCCTTGTATACTTTGCTGGTATTCTGACCCCGGCCTCCTCCTGACGATCCTCTGCTGACTCCTTTGGTACTTCACGTCTCTCCTGGTATTTATGACCCCGGCTTCTCCTGGCAATTCTCTGCTTGCTCCATTTGTACTTTGTAGCTTTCCTGGTATTGACTCGGTCCGTTCACGTTCTGTTGTTTGTCTGTCATCCCTGCACTTATTCCAAGTTACGGATTGCCGTCCAGTTGTCCCCTGTCATTAGGACTCGCGAGGCAAGTAGGCAGGGCCAGGGGTAAGGGTGGAGCACAGTGGTCACTTCCCTCCCCCCTGGGTGTGTGTGTGTACGCGACCGTTACAACTGGGGTGTTGGGGAGAAGGGAAGGGGCGCACTGCGTCACCAATGTTTATTATACTGGGGGGGGTGCACTGCGCCACCAATGTTTTATACTGGGGAGTTGGGGGGGGGGGGGCGCACTGCGCCACCAATGTTTATTATACTGGGGTGTTGGGGGGGTGGCCACCAATGAAGATAACTGAACTGTTAATACAAATACAGGAGGCGGGTGCCGGAATCAAATAGCCGGCACTCGACCTCTATGACAGGGAGCTGCGATCAGCGGCAGTTAACTGACCTGTTAATACAAATAGTTGCGGTACCTAAGGGGTTAACTGCCGCTGATCGCAGCTCCCTGTCAGAGGTCGGGTGCCGGCTATTTGATTCTGGCACCCGCCTCCTGTATTTGTATTAACAGGTCAGTTATCTTCATTGGTGGCCACCTCCCCTCCTCCTCCCGTCTCTCTTCTTATTGGCGGCGGCAGCAGCACAGGGGGGAGGGAGAGACTCCTTCTCCAATGCGCTGCAGAGAAGATCATCTGCGGCGGTGCAGAGAACTATCATCTCCTGTGCCCCGCCTGCAGAGCTGCCGCAGCGGGTCTAGTCGCAAATGGCGACAAGACTAAAATGTCGCCATTTGTAAATTCTAAGTCGCATTTGGAGCCCCCCCCCCCCCACCCCAGGCAGTGGCCACAGGGTCGTCGTCGTCCCCCTCCCTCTCATTGGTGGCAGTTCCGATCGGAGCCCCAGCAGTGTAATCCTGGGGCTCCGATCGATTACCATGGCAGCCAGGACGCTACTGAAGCCCTGGCTGCCATGGTAACCTCCCTGCTGCTGTGTGTACTATGCACAGGGCAGCAGGGACAGTGAAGTCCTATTCACCCTAATAGAGATCTGTCAGTGGGAATAGGACAAGGGTTCTAGCCCCTAAGGGGGCTAATAGTTAGTAAATAATAAAAAAAAAAAACTACCAAAATACGAAAAGTTTAAATGGCTCCCTTTCCCAATTTTACATATAACATATATAAACAATAAAAAAATAAACATATTACACATCGCCACGTCGGAAAAAGTATAAATATTTAAAAATATCTCCTATGCGGTGAACGCCGTAACAGAATTTTTTTTTTTTTAATTCGTGCAATTTGCCATTTTTTAGTCACCTTGTCCCGACATAAATTAGGTTACGACTGTTCTATTATGGTCCAGACGTTCCAAAAAATGTGGAATGCCTGCGCCACACGGCTTTTTTGGTGTTTTTATTTTTTTCACGTGGTATCGAGTATCGTAATACTTTTTTTATGGTAGCAAAATTTTGACAATTTCGATATTGTGACAACCCTAGGTAAGACGTGTAGTTTTTTTTTTTTTTTTTTTATTATTATACCATAATTATATGTATTTGAAATTTGGCGACTAAAAATTTCATTTGGCTTCTAAATTTTTCAGGTTAGGAGCCAATGGCTCCTTGAGATAGATAGATAGAGATATTTTATATATATATATATATATATATATATATATATATATATATATATATATATATATATATATATATATATATATATATATATAATACATTTTTCTTTTTTTTTCTTTTTGAGTCTGGAGCCCTGCAAGTATACATACAGGTGTGTACTGAGCAAATATTTGTGTCGGTATGGACTATACAGAGACTATGCTATGACTATAGCTCCAGAAGTGGAAGAGTAGCGCTATGGACGGACTGTATGTCACGGTACCTTCTGCGACGGAGGTTAGAAGATCAGAGACTGGCTGCACGTGAGGGTAATTGACGGTCTCTTGATTCTCAGTGTTGTGGTTTGGTAATGACCACACATCTTGTCAGGTGCAGCCCGTGGTCATTACTGCTTCCCTACTTAGTTTGGTCTCACACTTCATACCATACGGTTGATATTCTCTGCTTGGATTTGGAACAGTTGGTGTGTGGACCTTACCTGTGTTCCTGCTCATCCATTTTCTATAAGATAAGTTGTACTGCTCTTTGTATTTGGTTGTTCCCCTGTGCTTGTTGTTACTAGGCCTCAGGGAGACGCTGGTTCGTTCACCTGGGAAGTAACCAGTAGTCTCATCCCCTTTTACTACCTCTAGGGAATCTCAGGGCTCCTAGGGTCTAGGTTCCGTCGTATGTATTTTCATTATTTTGGTACATACAATTTACATTGATTAACATGTACCCACAGTTTTTGTTGTCTGCGAGTATTCTTTAAAGCATTCGGTGCTCTTTGAACCAAAATCACTTCTTGTCCCATAGTATCAATGATTTCAAAGGGACCTTCCCAATTACTTTCCCAAGGTCCACTCTTCCTGAAGGTCTTAATCATTACAAAGCACCTTTCACAAATTTAGACGAGTGCGGTGGTATCATGCGTTGCATTTTGGATGCAGCATATGGAAGAATTATACTTAAATTCTCCTGTAATAACTGTAACCCCCTGGACCTTGCTACTGCGTCTTTTTGAGGAGTAGGCAAGAATGGTTTGTTTGGGAAAATGAATGGCATTGTTCTTCCCGTCATCAATTCTAATAGAGTATATTGTGTCGTAGAGGAAACCGTTCCTCTTATACTCATCAGTACAAAGGGTACTGCATCAACCCATGTATTCCCTTTGTCTAATAACAGTTTTGCAATCCTTGTCTTAATTGTTCTGTTCATTCTTTCCACAATGCCTGCAGATTGTGGGTGATACGATACATGGAACTGTTGTTGTACTCCTAGAATAGCACAAACTGTTTGCATGATTTTACCTGTAAAATGACTTCCTCTGTCAGAGGTAATCATTCTTGGGATCCCCCAAGTACAAAACCCATGATTCACCAATGCCCTCGCTGTAGACAGAGCATCATCTTTCCTGACCGGTAAGATCTCTACCCATTGTGAAAATACATCCACCACCACTAATGCATACCTGAGTCCATGTTTACCTGAAGGTAGAGGACCTATGTAGTCTATCTGTAATGTAGACCAAGGACCATCTGCAGGTGCAATTCGTAAAAGTGGAGGCTTTTGTCCTTTAGGTCGCGGGTTGACTTGAGCACAAATGAGACATGACTGAACAACATCTTGGACAGTCTTCTCCATTTTGTCCCAGTAAAATTTCTTTTTGAGAACTCCTAACAATTTTTCCTGACCCAAATGACCTAAACTCTCATGATTGTATTTGGTGAATTCAATTTGTAAGTATTTTGGGACAACAGGAGGCAGTTCCCCCTTAGTCATGACACAAAACCCCGTTTTCACAAACAAAGGAGGTTTTGGATCAACCTGAGAAGCAGCAATGGACGAATCCTTCGCTTGTTCTTCTGCAAAAGAGGCAAATGCGCGTCTGTTTTCCTAAGTGGTAAATCTTTCAAAGATTCAGTTTCTCCCTCAAACCCTCCTGTCATCGCTGCTTCCTTCGCGAATGCATCTACAGTGTTGTTTACAGTGTTGTTTCCAATGACTAGCTCATGTTTGCCTTTCTTATGTGCTTGGACTTTGACTATAGCATACCCATTTGGATTTTTAGTAGCCAACCTAAATACTTTCTGGAGTGTATCACTATGACCCAGGACCTTGTTAGAGGAATCTACAAAACCTCTCTTCTCCGACACTGGTAAATAGTCGGTCAGTGATCTCACGACATATGAGCCGTCACTAGAAATAACCAAGGGAATCTTGTTTTCTTTCTCATCAATTGTCAGTACTGTCTTGACAGCTTCTAACTCTGCTCTCTGAGCTGAATAGTGTCCTGGCAGCCTGCATATCCCCTCTCAGGATACCAGATAGCATAACCTGAATAGTATTTTCCCTCTGACCAGTATCTGCAACCATCTACGAACACTGGTTCATCAACGTTCTCTGAATCTCTCCTAAAAAGAGATGAATTTGGTTCACAAAATGTCTCTAAGCATTCATGCACTTTCCCTTCATACTGCATTAGTTGAGGAAAGACGTACTTGGCCTTGTGATCAATCTCCATTTGCTTTGATGATGAAGACAACAACCAATGTGCAAATCTTTGATGCGACACACCCGGGATGTTTTTCTCAAGGAGAAGTTTTACTGTGGAGTGGAGTCTGCAGGATGATTTTGTTAAATCCAACTATGTGTTCTGTTGCCTTGACAGCGAAATGAACACCCACCAAATGTTTTGCACAAGTTTCAAACTCTTTTTCCACAGGTGTGAGGAGCTTGGAGAAATAGCCCAAAATCCGCCATTCTGCAAGAGTACAGCTGACACAGCCGTGTCCGAGGTATAAACCTGCAAAGCAAGAGGTGCCAGAGGCATAGCCGTTGTCAATGCTGGAGAGTTTTGCATATTTTGCTTTAAATGTTCAAATGCCTTCTGTTGTTCCTCTTCCCATGGTCCAAAAGAGTCATCTTCATTATTTTTCAAGAGATCACAATAGAGCTTAGATTTTTCTGCAAACCCTTCTATGAATTCTCTGGAAAAGTTTACCAGACCCAAGAAATGTCTTAGAGCCTTGTGTGATGTTGGAATGGGAAGAGAAGCAATGGCTTCAATCCTTTCTTGAAGAGGCTGTCTCTTTCCTGGACTTTGTGTGGCTGTCATGGCCCACAAACAGGTAGGAACTAGTGTTAGGGACCACTCCATAGAGGCGACCTTGACGTGGTGAGTGGCTTATTACGCTTTGGCCAAAATGTACACCAATGCCTCATCCAGCATAGAGGCAGGGCAGAGTGCTGGTTGCAGAGTGCTATTGCATTTGTGTCTTTCTTTGTATATCCATTTCTCCATCGTGATGTGCACCTACATACAGGTTGTGCTGACTCAATCCCCCACATTTTTTTCTTTGTAGTATATATTGGAGGCGTGGCCATCTCCTTGGAGTCATGCACACCTGACCAGTCAATCTGTCATGGAGGCTGGTTTTAAAGTCAGTATAAAACTGAGTCTGCTTATATAGCACCTACCAGTAGCCATTTGGCTCCAGGAGAAGTATATGGTGGGCTCAGCATGCATGTTGGTACTTGCATCCCTGGATCCGATGAAAGCTGTAATGGCACCGGACGGGGTTAAAAGCAGTGTGTGCTTGGCGTGCATGCTGACCTGCATTCCCTGGACTTTGTGTGGCTGTCATGGCCCACAAACAGGTAGGAACTAGTGTTAGGGACCACTCCATAGAGGCGACCTTGACGTGGTGAGTGACTTATTACGCTTTGGCCAAAATGTACACCAATGCCTCATCCAGCATGGAGACAGGGCAGAATGCTGGTTGCAGAGTGCTATTGCATTTGTCTTTTTCTTTCCTGGACTGATTAACACTCTAAGATATCTCACTTCAGTTTGCATCAGCTTGACTTTCTTGGTATTCAATTATAAACCTGCTTCGTGCAACAATGAAAACAATTCCAGGGCTCCAGACGGCGACCAAAATGGTCGCAAATGCGACCTAGAATTGCTAAATGGTGACAAGACTTTGTAGTCTTGTCGCCGTTTGCGCCTAGACCCGCAGCTGCTCTGCCGCTTTCACATTACTGACATGGCACGCGCTGCTGTCAGCGCGTGCCATGTTCTTCTCAACAGCACAGGGGAGAAGGAGGCAGTCCCACCCACCCCTGTGCCGCTGCTGACACCACCAATGGGCTGATAGCAGGGAGGATGAATGGAGGGGCTGTGGTCACTGTGCCCCAATGAATCTAGTTTATGCTTAATACAAACGCAGGCTGCGGGTGCCAGACATATCCCATACCCGGCACCCAGCCTCTATGACTGCGTGCTGCGATCCGCCGCTATTAACCTCTAACCCATACCCCTTAACTCCCCCCAGTATTATAAAGTACAATCATTGGTGGCAGTTCCGATCAGAGCCCCAGCAGTGTAATCCTGGGGCTCCGACTGGTTACCTTTGCAGCCAGGACGCTACTGAAGCCCTGGCTGCCATGGTAAGCTCCCTGCTGCAGTGTGCACAAAGCACAGGGCAGCAGGGACAGTGTGAGATCTATCAGGGCGAATAGGACAAGGGATGAAAAGATCCAGGTTCTAGCCCCTAAGGGGGGAAATAGTTATTAAATAAAAAGTTATAAAAACACTAAAATATTAAGTTTAAATCACCCCCTTGACCAATTTGACATATAAAATATATAAACAATAAAAAATTGGCTCCTAAATTTTTCAGGTTTGGAGCCAATGGCTCCTTGATATTGTTTTTAGTCTGGACCCCTGAATTCTGAGACAAATGCAACTCTCTATCCTCAGTGGCTAGAAGAATGTCATCAACATATTGCAACAGACAATCGGGTGTTGAAAATTTGGACAATACTTTTGCAACTGCCTGATGAAATATGCTGGGTGATAAATGAGCTCCTTGAGGTAATCTGCAAAATACATATTGTTCATCCATGAAAGAAAATGCAAACGTGTATTGACAACTCTTTGCAGAGGAATGCTGAAAACCCATTACTGATGTCTACAACAGAGAGAAACTTTGCCTTAGCATTCAATCGCGCCATCATGTCATGAACATCTGCAACAATGGGCGCCACATTTGGGGTATACTTAGGTCCAATAACATTCGGTATGAACCATCAGGGGATTGTTCGTTACTGAATTAGCCTTCCTAATGACACCTTGATCAAGCAGTTCCTGTATGATTTTAGACATGGGAGCAATTGATTCAGGTGGCAATTTGTACTGCTTTTGGGGAGGAGGATCTCTCCCTTCCACATTCACAAGTACATCTCTCATTGTGCCCACTTTATTTCTGAATTGTGCCCACAAAGGAGGAGTACATTGTACAATTCCTTCATCATCACCAGTATCTGGCCACAAATGTTCTGACGAAACAACTTCTGTTAAGCAAACAGTCCCAACCTGACGGTATTCAGTGGGATCAAGGCCTACAGGCTTAGATCCATCAACATCTTTCCAGATCACCGTCTTCCCTAAGTCAATGACCAACCCCATTTTTTCATGATGTCCGTTCCTATGATGTTTTCTGCCAAATGTCATTTTACTTCTCAGATAGCCAGGTATTTCCAAACCAACATTCTGAGCTAAAGTCTCTTTAGTGCCGCTCTTTCCACTAAAACCTACAATTGTACAAACAGGGGCATTTGGAGTTGGTCACGCTTAATTGAGCTCCTGTGGCAATGAGAAATATCACCTCTTTGCCCTATAAGGATCCCCATTACA
The DNA here is from genome assembly GCF_905171765.1 of Bufo bufo. NCBI lineage: Eukaryota > Metazoa > Chordata > Amphibia > Anura > Bufonidae > Bufo > Bufo bufo. The sequence continues at coordinate 566,386,412 of NC_053393.1, forward strand.
AATGGTCTCCCACACTCACCCAATGACACTGGAGCTACTAGTTCCAAAGGACGAGAGGTCAGAGTTCGTCCTTGTCACAGGGGGGAAGGTAACAACCCAGTTGTCCCCTCAATCTAATCGCCATAAGATTTCCCCTTGTACATTGTGTTATTCAATGTTAATTCTCTAATTTGTCGTATTAGAGGTGCATACGGTGACTGATCCTGCTCCGGAGAAGGAGCTGTCGGCACAAAACCATTTTCTTTCCCTGAATTTTGTGTCTCACTAAAGAATTTCCTACATTGCCATTTTAAATGTCCTATTTTCCCACAATGATAACAAGTAACTTGTCCTCTGTGAAACGACACCGTTCCTTCCTGTTTGGAATATTCTCCTTTCGTGGGACGGTTTGGTTTAAGATGATTTGAATCGGTTACCTGTTGTTCATCCTTTTTTTGGACAGCAATAACTTTGGCCTTAACACTACTTTGTTTCATCGATCTCCTAATCTGATCAGTAAATGTCGCTGCCTCTTGTAGACTAAGCTTCTCTAATGCTAAATCCCTGGAGACTGGATCAAGGTACTTAAATCTTTTCACAAATGACTATCATTGAGGTGGGTTCAGAATCCTCCTCCATTTCCATGACCATTCTATAAGAATGCAAATGAATCATCCTGTAAAGTTGGCTTTAACATGTCAAGGATTTCAAATGACTATATAAACTTGCCCATAGTTGTGCATTAGTGTGACTACTCGCAACCCTAAACTCCAATTGACTGATCAGAATAAGAATCAAGTCCGTATCGTAGCGGCATGAAGCGAGACGTAGGCATGCCAATGGTCTGGTGAAAGGCCCGCTCTTGGAAGTGGAGACCCTATAGCAGTGATGGTGAACCTTTTAGAGACCGAGTGCCAATCTTCAACCAAAAACCCACTTATTTATCACAAAGTGCCAACACGGCAATTTACCCTGAATACTACAGTCCGATATAGAACATCTTCTACGTACTTTATCATTTGGCTATAATAACCTGCCTACATTTAGTGCGCCCTGCGCTGATGAATGGCGGGTAAAGTCTAAGGCATATTGGTATGCCTTAGACTTTTTCCAGGGTGCGGGTGCTCAGACAGGGCTCTGAGTGCCGCCTCTGGCACCAGTGCCATAGGTTCGCCACCATTGGTTCTCTTTTCTAATGCTTTGAGGACTAACAGAACTCCGGCTTCAGTCCCCTTTTCACACTGTTCAGCTTGAACCATCAGGACTGAAATAAATAAACTTTTTTTCTTTCTTTCTTTCCTATTTGATTTGTGTTAAGTCATATGGGAAATGACCTGATGTAACTTCTGTCAGTAAGGATAGTTGGGGGAGTAGTATGATTTGAGAGCTGGAAGCAATATTGGTTTAGCTATCTGACTTTTGTGCCCCTTCTGCTGGAGGGGGTTCGCTCAGGGCTACTCTCTAAAGTCGTGGGTGTTACTGAATCCGAGTACGGTATAGCTCAACTGTGGAGGAGGCGACTAATTGGGGAGATAAAAGAGACTATTCTCTACCCCTCTTATGGAGCATTAGGGGAGAAGAATACAAGTTAAAAATCTTCACCTCACTTCGGTTTGAAAACATGCCGGCAAAATTACAAAATAGGAAATCGGTGGGGACAGCTTCCCCTAAGGGGGAGGTGTAATTAGCCCTATTACTAAGCTTGACAAATTTCTTAAATCTCCCCCACATAAAGCAAGACTGGCACATAGAACTCAAGGGGGTAGTGATCCGGGGGAAAATAATCAAGATCGGGACAATGCAGGGTCTTCCTTGGAGAATATGGAAGGTGGAAAACAAAAAGGGAACTCGGGTGGCAAAATTGACTCCGATGTGGCGCTTGGAGACCTGACTAACAGAGTCATCAGTTCAATCTGATATCTCATTAATAAAAGATGAGAGGAAAAATAAAAGATCTTCAGGAGTCCTCTCAAGAGATGAAGGAAGGGCTGAGCAACTTAAGTAAAAGAAGGGCGCACTTGGAGTCCGAGTGTAAACACTTAAGATAACCAATATGGAGGACAGATCAAGGTTCTGTTCTCCCTTTCTTGCGCTTGCTGCCTTTGGAACTGAAGGATGATACAATCCAGCTGAGGGGAGACCCGGGCCGGCCGCAATAATTCCTATATATGGGTAGGATATGGTGCATAGGGTGTTAGTCTGGAAGGTGCGTGGGCTGTCGGACAGAATTAAAGGTGCATAGTGTTTGTGGTGTGTAGGCACTTACCTGCAATAGTGGCACTAAGTGAAACACCTGGTACCATGGGAAAAAAAGAAATCCTGACCAGGAAATGGGCGAAGTATGAGTACCGCTCTTTTTTTTCACTGCTAACTCTCGAGGGGTGAGTGTATACGTCCACAGGAAGGTTGATTTTATTCCATTGGAGCATAACATTGATAACGAGGGGAGATTCGGGTTTATACATGCCCAATGGAATGGAACCACCTGCGTATTGCTTTTATATACATTACCCCCCCATTTGCACTATACAGTATCTCATGCTTGGCCGCCTTTGCCAGCAGTAGGGCTCCATGCCCGATTATAGTTGCTGGGGATTTTAACAATGTGCTGTCCCCAGATATAGACAGACTTCCGACGTCCTCTGGTCGGAAAGAACAAAGGGGAAAACGCACCTTACTATATAAAGCTTGTCATGAATTAGCACTTATAGATATCTGGCGACATTTGTATGGGAATAAAAGAGCTTTTTCGTGTTCTAGTCGGTCCTGCGAGGCAATGTCCCGGATTGACATAGCCTTCACTACCCCTGATTTCATAGAGTGGAATATATGAACCCTGCGGGGTCTCGGATCATTCTCCCATTTTGTTGGTGTTTAGGCAGATCAGTCCAAGCGGCAGATGGGGAATTTCAGGTTGAGCCCCCATTGGCTGAGTTTGATGAACAAGAGAGAATCTCCCGCGAGATAGTAGGAGAATTCTGGAACTTTAATTTTGGTTCCTCTCATATACACTTCATGTGGGATGCAGTTAAAGCATTCATTCGAGGTGTGTATGTGGGACAAATATAGAGGAGAAAAACAATTAGAAGATAGGGGAACTAGAAAGGCAGATATTTAGGAATAAAACTAATTTAAAAAAATGCAAGAACTAAATAAAGCTGGGGAAGATCATAAAAATATCTTTTTTAATAAGGGCCAACAGAGGATTTTCTTTAGTGGCCAGAAATACTTTTGCAAAGCTGGAAAACCGAGCCGCGCTCCTCCAAAATCCAGATTCGGCAAAGTCAGAATGAAATACAAAGTATCAGAGCAAAAAAATGGACGGATTCTGACTGATACTGGGGAAGTGAAGAGGGAATTCATTACGTTCTTTCCCACATTATACTCCTCAGAACAGTCTGGGACTGGAGAATGAAAGGGGGTGAGCTACATGCGGCCCTAGGCTCCATCCAGGGTAACTCCGTACCCGGCTCAGACGGACTCCCATTTGAAATCTATAGGAGACACGGGGAGGTTCTCCTCCCGCTTCTCTTTTACGAGTCCTCAATGAGTCTTATTTAGCGGGCTCTCTACCTAGTTCGCTTTCGGAGGCCATTATTGTGACTTAAACGACCCAAGTTCTTACCGCCCAATATCTCTCTTGAAAACAGATTTTAAGATATGTGAAAAAATATTCGCAATCTGACTGAAAAAAGTGATAGGAAAATGAATCCACCCAGACCAAACTGGTTTCATGTCCAATAGACAGGCCCACCCTAATATTCATAGGGCTATGACTAATATTTAGGTGGGGGAAGGTGAGGACCGCTCCATCCTGTCACTGGACGCCGCGAAGGCTGTTGACAGGGTGGAGCGGAACTTCCTTTGGAGGGTGATGTCTGAAATGAATGTGGGGAAAGAATTCACTTGCTGGACAAAGCTATTGTATAATTCCCCTACTGCGCGAATAAGTATTGACGGGTCTTGCTCATCCCCATTTGGGCTTCAGCGAGGCACCAGGCAGGGATGCCCCCTCCCTCCTCTCCTGTTCGCATTATTCCCGGAACCTCTTGCTTGATTAGACAGGATGAACGTATCTCTGGGTTTGGGATTAGAGGATCCCAGGACAAAATCTGTCTTTGTGCGGATGATATTCCTATTTTTCTAAAAGAGGGAGGATCATCTGTGGCCCATGTTATGAAGGTAATCAATGAGTTTGGTCGCCTTTCTGGTCTTGAGATTAACTGGGCAAAGTCTATCTCCCAATAGGACTTCGCGAAATAGAAAGAAGAATAGAGGAATACGGGGACTTGCTTGTTGCCTCGGGGTAAAGGTCAGTGCCTCCGCAGGTGACTTTATCAAACGTAATCTGGCTCCGTTGGAGGATAAAATAAAAACAAAATCGGAGTCTGGCAGAAACTGCCGCTCGGGCAGGCGGATAGAATAGCACTTATTAAAATGGCGCTGCTCCTCCAAATTCTATACATTCTATCTGCTTGACCGATTTGGATCAATGATGCTTATTTTAATCATATTGATAGGCTTTTCAATGATATGGGGCCGGAAAAGAGTCCGAATTAAGCAGAGGTTCCTGTGGTTGGCGGAGGAGAGGGGAAGAATATCCCTTCCATATATTCAAGGTTACTATATGGCCGTACAAATCCAATGGTGCATGGGGCAAAGAGAGAACGTCCTTGTGCAATACCTAATTAGAAACTATGAGGGGTCCCAGAGAGACAGCGGGGTGCCTAGCTACCCGAGGGAAAGACTGCCCCATAAGTGAAATGTTACAATCGGTAAGGTGTTGGGGATCACACACGGTTTAAGGTTCACCCCACTTTGGCACAATTTTAATTTAAAGGAACTTATGAAAATAGAAGCACATGTTGGCCAAAAAGGGGAATAGCGCTTTGTCTCGCACGTCACTGAAGCTGGGAATGTCCGAACCGCTAAAGAAATCCTTAACGGCTCTCAACTAGACAATATGGCCTGGTTCAGGTGCACACAACGGCAACACCTTCTTCTTAGTGTTAAGAATAAGCATCTCTCAAACGTAGTAGAGAATAGCTTTACGGATTTCAGTTTTTATCGGAAAGATGTAAAAACCTCTCACAGATTTATAAGCAAATTGGGGCAGGGGGGGCTCTGTATGTGTATATGTAGATTATACCGGGGGTGTGTGTATATGTAGATTATACCGGGGGGGATGTGTATATGTAGATTATACCGGGGGGGATGTGTATATGTAGATTATACTGGGGGGGGGGGGGGGGGGGGCGGTCTGGATGTGGTGCTCGGGTTAGTGTCACAAGGATATGCAGTTTTTTTTGGGGTGGTGTCTTTAGGATTTACATGTGTTATGGGGGCGTGCACATTGATGTTTTTCCCTGTGATCCTCAGGTATGGCAGCACGATCTGGGCGTGCTCGGGGTGGTGTTATAAAGACGTACGCACGGCAGCGTCCTCTGCAGAGGATTGAACCTCAGAATTGTTTTTCTCTTGCGGATCGGCAGCATCTCTTCTCCAGCTCGTCCTCTCACCTTGAGTCTTCATGTGACGCCGTTTCCTGTGAAGACCCCGACTTTTCACCTAAGAGGTGAGCCATGAGCTGTTGCCCTGCGGGGGCAGGGTCGCATGCCTGGTCACTAAGCAGTGAAACACTGTGTTCAAGCAGGGAAGCAGAGGCTGATCTAGCAGGGGCTGAAGGGAGAAGAGGAAAAGCAACGGCGCATGTTCCCTGGTACACACAGGCCGGGGCAGCGCACATCATCATTGGTACACTCAGGCCGGGGCAGCGCACATCATCATTGGTACACTCAGGCCGGGGCAGCGCACATCATCACTGGTACACACAGGCCGGGGCAGCGCACATCATCACTGGTACACACAGGCCGGGGCAGCGCACATCATCACTGGTACACTCAGGCCGGGGCAGCGCACATCATCACTGGTACACTCAGGCCGGGGCAGCGCACATCATCACTGGTACACTCAGGCCGGGGCAGCGCACATCATCACTGGTACACTCAGGCCGGGGCAGCGCACATCATCACTGGTACACTCAGGCCGGGGCAGCGCACATCATCACTGGTACACACAGGCCGGGGCAGCGCACATCATCACTGGTACACACAGGCCGGGGCAGCGCACATCATCACTCATATTACACCCACTACTTTGTAGGCCTGGTTTTATGCTTCGCTCTGTCTTGTAGGAAGGTGAACCTGTCCCGTAGAAGACGGAATCGGAGGCCAGAGAGACGGACGCTTCCCAAGAAAAAGAAATCTCTGCAGCCACCAAGGAAGAGCCAGAGGAAGGCGAGCTCCTCCACCCAGTCTAATAGTGGCGAGAAGGAGAACGATGAGTGGTGAGAATGGGCACAGTGCTTCCTTCTAGGGGCTAGGCTTTACTAAAGGGGCATGAAAACATTTCATTATGTCCTGACATAGGCTGCACTACTGAGGAAGACACAGGCTCTGCAGAAAGGATCAAATCTCAGCACAGAATGAAGCTCCAAGTGCTGCTGATCCAAAAGAGGGTTTCTCACAGTTTCTGTACAAGGGGATGGGGGAGTGCAACATTGTCCCGAATCGGGGTTACCTTCTCTGTTATAGGCCTCCGCCAGCTGCCTGCAGTTACCTTCTCTGTTATAGGTCTCCGACTGCAGTTACCTTCTCTGTTATAGGCCTCTGCCAGCTGCCTGCAGTTACCTTCTCTGTTATAGGCCTCCACCAGCTGCCTGCAGTTACCTTCTCTGTTACAGGCCTCCACCAGCTGCCTGCAGTTACCTTCTCTGTTATAGGCCTCCGCCAGCTGCCTGCAGTTACCTTCTCTGTTATAGGCCTCCGCCAGCTGCCTGCAGTTACCTTCTCTGTTATAGGCCTCTGCCTGCAGTTACCTTCTCTGTTATAGGCCTCCGCCAGCTGCCTGCAGTTACCTTCTCTGTTATAGGCCTCCGCCAGCTGCCTGCAGTTACCTTCTCTGTTATAGGCCTCTGCCTGCAGTTACCTTCTCTGTTATAGGCCTCTGCCAGCTGCCTGCAGTTACCTTCTCTGTTATAGGTCTCCACCAGCTGCCTGCAGTTACCTACTCTGTTATAGGCCTCCGCCAGCTGCCTGCAGTTACCTTCTCTGTTATAGGCCTCCACCAGCTGCCTGCAGTTACCTTCTCTGTTATAGGCCTCCACCAGCTGCCTGCAGTTACCTACTCTGTTATAGGCCTCTACCAGCTGCCTGCAGTTACCTTCTCTGTTATAGGCCTCCACCAGCTGCCTGCAGTTACCTTCTCTGTTATAGGCCTCCACCAGCTGCCTGCAGTTACCTTCTCTGTTATAGGTCTCCGCCTGCAGTTACCTTCTCTGTTATAGGCCTCCACCAGCTGCCTGCAGTTACCTTCTCTGTTATAGGCCTCCACCAGCTGCCTGCAGTTACCTTCTCTGTTATAGGTCTCCGCCTGCAGTTACCTTCTCTGTAATAGGCCTCCACCAGCTGCCTGCAGTTACCTTCTCTGTTATAGGTCTCCGCCTGCAGTTACCTTCTCTGTTATAGGCCTCCGCCAGCTGCCTGCAGTTACCTTCTCTGTTATAGGTCTCCGCCTGCAGTTACCTTCTCTGTTATAGGCCTCCACCAGCTGCCTGCAGTTACCTTCTCTGTTATAGGCCTCCACCAGCTGCCTGCAGTTACCTTCTCTGTTATAGGCCTCTGCCAGCTGCCTGCAGTTACCCTCTCTGTTATAGGCCTCCACCAGCTGCCTGCAGTTACCTTCTCTGTTATAGGTCTCCGCCTGCAGTTACCTTCTCTGTTATAGGCCTCCACCAGCTGCCTGCAGTTACCTTCTCTGTTATAGGCCTCTACCAGCTGCCTGCAGTTACCTTCTCTGTTATAGGCCTCTACCAGCTGCCTGCAGTTACCTTCTCTGTTATAGGCCTCCGCCAGCTGCCTGCAGTTACCTTCTCTGTTATAGGCCTCTGCCAGCTGCCTGCAGTTACCTTCTCTGTTATAGCTCTCTGCCTGCAGTTACCTTCTCTGTTATAGGCCTCCACCAGCTGCCTGCAGTTACCTTCTCTGTTATAGGCCTCTACCAGCTGCCTGCAGTTACCTTCTCTGTTATAGGCCTCCACCAGCTGCCTGCAGTTACCTTCTCTGTTATAGGTCTCCGCCTGCAGTTACCTTCTCTGTTATAGGCCTCCACCAGCTGCCTGCAGTTACCTTCTCTGTTATAGGCCTCTGCCAGCTGCCTGCAGTTACCCTCTCTGTTATAGGCCTCCACCAGCTGCCTGCAGTTACCTTCTCTGTTATAGGTCTCCGCCTGCAGTTACCTTCTCTGTTATAGGCCTCCACCAGCTGCCTGCAGTTACCTTCTCTGTTATAGGCCTCTACCAGCTGCCTGCAGTTACCTTCTCTGTTATAGGTCTCCGACTGCAGTTACCTTCTCTGTTATAGGCCTCTGCCAGCTGCCTGCAGTTACCTTCTCTGTTATAGGCCTCTGCCAGCTGCCTGCAGTTACCTTCTCTGTTATAGGCCTCCGCCAGCTGCCTGCAGTTACCTTCTCTGTTATAGGTCTAGCCAGCTGCCTGCAGTTACCTTCTCTGTTATAGGCCTCCGCCAGCTGCCTGCAGTTACCTTCTCTGTTATAGGTCTCCGCCTGCAGTTACCTTCTCTGTTATAGGCCTCCACCAGCTGCCTGCAGTTACCTTCTCTGTTATAGGCCTCCACCAGCTGCCTGCAGTTACCTTCTCTGTTATAGGCCTCTGCCAGCTGCCTGCAGTTACCCTCTCTGTTATAGGCCTCCACCAGCTGCCTGCAGTTACCTTCTCTGTTATAGGCCTCTGCCAGCTGCCTGCAGTTACCTTCTCTGTTATAGGCCTCTGCCAGCTGCCTGCAGTTACCCTCTCTGTTATAGGCCTCTGCCAGCTGCCTGCAGTTACCTTCTCTGTTATAGCTCTCTGCCTGCAGTTACCTTCTCTGTTATAGCTCTCTGCCTGCAGTTACCTTCTCTGTTATAGGTCTCCGCCTGCAGTTACCTTCTCTGTTATAGGCCTCCACCAGCTGCCTGCAGTTACCTTCTCTGTTATAGGCCTCCACCAGCTGCCTGCAGTTACCTTCTCTGTTATAGGTCTCCGCCTGCAGTTACCTTCTCTGTAATAGGCCTCCACCAGCTGCCTGCAGTTACCTTCTCTGTTATAGGTCTCCGCCTGCAGTTACCTTCTCTGTTATAGGCCTCCGCCAGCTGCCTGCAGTTACCTTCTCTGTTATAGGTCTCCGCCTGCAGTTACCTTCTCTGTTATAGGCCTCCACCAGCTGCCTGCAGTTACCTTCTCTGTTATAGGCCTCCACCAGCTGCCTGCAGTTACCTTCTCTGTTATAGGCCTCTGCCAGCTGCCTGCAGTTACCTTCTCTGTTATAGCTCTCTGCCTGCAGTTACCTTCTCTGTTATAGCTCTCTGCCTGCAGTTACCTTCTCTGTTATAGGTCTCCGCCTGCAGTTACCTTCTCTGTTATAGGCCTCTACCAGCTGCCTGCAGTTACCTTCTCTGTTATAGGCCTCTACCAGCTGCCTGCAGTTACCTTCTCTGTTATAGGCCTCCGCCAGCTGCCTGCAGTTACCTTCTCTGTTATAGGCCTCTGCCAGCTGCCTGCAGTTACCTTCTCTGTTATAGGCCTCTGCCTGCAGTTACCTTCTCTGTTATAGGCCTCCGCCAGCTGCCTGCAGTTACCTTCTCTGTTATAGGCCTCCACCAGCTGCCTGCAGTTACCTTCTCTGTTATAGGCCTCTACCAGCTGCCTGCAGTTACCTTCTCTGTTATAGGCCTCCACCAGCTGCCTGCAGTTACCTTCTCTGTTATAGGCCTCCACCAGCTGCCTGCAGTTACCTTCTCTGTTATAGGCCTCCGCCAGCTGCCTGCAGTTACCTTCTCTGTTATAGGCCTCTGCCAGCTGCCTGCAGTTACCTTCTCTGTTATAGGCCTCCGCCAGCTGCCTGCAGTTACCTTCTGTTATAGCTCTCTGCCTGCAGTTACCTTCTCTGTTATAGCTCTCTGCCTGCAGTTACCTTCTCTGTTATAGGTCTCTGCCTGCAGTTACCTTCTCTGTTATAGGTCTCCGCCTGCAGTTACCTTCTCTGTTATAGGCCTCCGCCAGCTGCCTGCAGTTACCTTCTCTGTTATAGGTCTCCGCCTGCAGTTACCTTCTCTGTTATAGGCCTCTACCAGCTGCCTGCAGTTACCTTCTCTGTTATAGGCCTCCACCAGCTGCCTGCAGTTACCTTCTCTGTTATAGGCCTCCACCAGCTGCCTGCAGTTACCTTCTCTGTTATAGGTCTCCGCCTGCAGTTACCTTCTCTGTTATAGGCCTCCGCCAGCTGCCTGCAGTTACCTTCTCTGTTATAGGCCTCCGCCAGCTGCCTGCAGTTACCTTCTCTGTTATAGGTCTCCACCAGCTGCCTGCAGTTACCTTCTCTGTTATAGGCCTCCGCCTGCAGTTACCTTCTCTGTTATAGGCCTCCACCAGCTGCCTGCAGTTACCTTCTCTGTTATAGGCCTCCACCAGCTGCCTGCAGTTACCTTCTGTGTTATAGGCCTCCACCAGCTGCCTGCAGTTACCTTCTCTGTTATAGGCCTCCACCAGCTGCCTGCAGTTACCCTCTCTGTTATAGTCCTCCGCCAGCTGCCTGCAGTTACCTTCTCTGTTATAGGCCTCTACCAGCTGCCTGCAGTTACCTTCTCTGTTATAGGCCTCCACCAGCTGCCTGCAGTTACCCTCTCTGTTATAGGCCTCCGCCAGCTGCCTGCAGTTACCCTCTCTGTTATAGGCCTCCACCAGCTGCCTGCAGTTACCTTCTCTGTTATAGGCCTCCGCCAGCTGCCTGCAGTTACCTTCTCTGTTATAGGCCTCCATCAGCTGCCTGCAGTTACCCTCTCTGTTATAGGCCTCTGCCAGCTGCCTGCAGTTACCTTCTCTGTTATAGGCCTCCGCCAGCTGCCTGCAGTTACCTTCTCTGTTATAGGTCTCCGCCTGCAGTTACCTTCTCTGTTATAGGCCTCCGCCAGCTGCCTGCAGTTACCTTCTCTGTTATAGGTCTCCGCCTGCAGTTACCTTCTCTGTTATAGGCCTCCGCCAGCTGCCTGCAGTTACCCTCTCTGTTATAGGCCTCCACCAGCTGCCTGCAGTTACCCTCTCTGTTATAGGTCTCCGCCTGCAGTTACCTTCTCTGTTATAGGCCTCCGCCAGCTGCCTGCAGTTACCTTCTCTGTTATAGGTCTCCGCCTGCAGTTACCTTCTCTGTTATAGGTCTCCGCCTGCAGTTACCTTCTCTGTTATAGGCCTCTACCAGCTGCCTGCAGTTACCTTCTCTGTTATAGGCCTCCGCCAGCTGCCTGCAGTTACCTTCTCTGTTATAGGCCTCTACCAGCTGCCTGCAGTTACCTTCTCTGTTATAGGCCTCCACCAGCTGCCTGCAGTTACCTTCTCTGTTATAGGTCTCTGCCAGCTGCCTGCAGTTACCTTCTCTGTTAAAGGCCTCCGCCAGCTGCCTGCAGTTACCTTCTCTGTTATAGGCCTCCGCCAGCTGCCTGCAGTTACCTTCTCTGTTATAGGCCTCCGCCAGCTGCCTGCAGTTACCTTCTCTGTTATAGGCCTCCGCCAGCTGCCTGCAGTTACCTTCTCTGTTATAGGCCTCCACCAGCTGCCTGCAGTTACCTACTCTGTTATAGGCCTCTACCAGCTGCCTGCAGTTACCTTCTCTGTTATAGGCCTCCACCAGCTGCCTGCAGTTACCTTCTCTGTTATAGGCCTCCACCAGCTGCCTGCAGTTACCTTCTCTGTTATAGGTCTCCGCCTGCAGTTACCTTCTCTGTTATAGGCCTCCACCAGCTGCCTGCAGTTACCTTCTCTGTTATAGGCCTCCACCAGCTGCCTGCAGTTACCTTCTCTGTTATAGGTCTCCGCCTGCAGTTACCTTCTCTGTAATAGGCCTCCACCAGCTGCCTGCAGTTACCTTCTCTGTTATAGGTCTCCGCCTGCAGTTACCTTCTCTGTTATAGGCCTCCGCCAGCTGCCTGCAGTTACCTTCTCTGTTATAGGTCTCCGCCTGCAGTTACCTTCTCTGTTATAGGCCTCCACCAGCTGCCTGCAGTTACCTTCTCTGTTATAGGCCTCCACCAGCTGCCTGCAGTTACTTTCTCTGTTATAGGCCTCTGCCAGCTGCCTGCAGTTACCCTCTCTGTTATAGGCCTCCACCAGCTGCCTGCAGTTACCTTCTCTGTTATAGGTCTCCGCCTGCAGTTACCTTCTCTGTTATAGGCCTCCACCAGCTGCCTGCAGTTACCTTCTCTGTTATAGGCCTCTACCAGCTGCCTGCAGTTACCTTCTCTGTTATAGGCCTCTACCAGCTGCCTGCAGTTACCTTCTCTGTTATAGGCCTCCGCCAGCTGCCTGCAGTTACCTTCTCTGTTATAGGCCTCTGCCAGCTGCCTGCAGTTACCTTCTCTGTTATAGCTCTCTGCCTGCAGTTACCTTCTCTGTTATAGGCCTCCACCAGCTGCCTGCAGTTACCTTCTCTGTTATAGGCCTCTACCAGCTGCCTGCAGTTACCTTCTCTGTTATAGGCCTCCACCAGCTGCCTGCAGTTACCTTCTCTGTTATAGGTCTCCGCCTGCAGTTACCTTCTCTGTTATAGGCCTCCACCAGCTGCCTGCAGTTACCTTCTCTGTTATAGGCCTCTGCCAGCTGCCTGCAGTTACCCTCTCTGTTATAGGCCTCCACCAGCTGCCTGCAGTTACCTTCTCTGTTATAGGTCTCCGCCTGCAGTTACCTTCTCTGTTATAGGCCTCCACCAGCTGCCTGCAGTTACCTTCTCTGTTATAGGCCTCTACCAGCTGCCTGCAGTTACCTTCTCTGTTATAGGTCTCCGACTGCAGTTACCTTCTCTGTTATAGGCCTCTGCCAGCTGCCTGCAGTTACCTTCTCTGTTATAGGCCTCTGCCAGCTGCCTGCAGTTACCTTCTCTGTTATAGGCCTCCGCCAGCTGCCTGCAGTTACCTTCTCTGTTATAGGTCTAGCCAGCTGCCTGCAGTTACCTTCTCTGTTATAGGCCTCTGCCAGCTGCCTGCAGTTACCTTCTCTGTTATAGGCCTCTGCCAGCTGCCTGCAGTTACCCTCTCTGTTATAGGCCTCTGCCAGCTGCCTGCAGTTACCTTCTCTGTTATAGCTCTCTGCCTGCAGTTACCTTCTCTGTTATAGCTCTCTGCCTGCAGTTACCTTCTCTGTTATAGGTCTCCGCCTGCAGTTACCTTCTCTGTTATAGGCCTCTACCAGCTGCCTGCAGTTACCTTCTCTGTTATAGGCCTCTACCAGCTGCCTGCAGTTACCTTCTCTGTTATAGGCCTCCGCCAGCTGCCTGCAGTTACCTTCTCTGTTATAGGCCTCTGCCAGCTGCCTGCAGTTACCTTCTCTGTTATAGGCCTCTGCCTGCAGTTACCTTCTCTGTTATAGGCCTCCGCCAGCTGCCTGCAGTTACCTTCTCTGTTATAGGCCTCCACCAGCTGCCTGCAGTTACCTTCTCTGTTATAGGCCTCTACCAGCTGCCTGCAGTTACCTTCTCTGTTATAGGCCTCCACCAGCTGCCTGCAGTTACCTTCTCTGTTATAGGCCTCCACCAGCTGCCTGCAGTTACCTTCTCTGTTATAGGCCTCTGCCAGCTGCCTGCAGTTACCTTCTCTGTTATAGGCCTCCGCCAGCTGCCTGCAGTTACCTTCTGTTATAGCTCTCTGCCTGCAGTTACCTTCTCTGTTATAGCTCTCTGCCTGCAGTTACCTTCTCTGTTATAGGTCTCTGCCTGCAGTTACCTTCTCTGTTATAGGTCTCCGCCTGCAGTTACCTTCTCTGTTATAGGCCTCCGCCAGCTGCCTGCAGTTACCTTCTCTGTTATAGGTCTCCGCCTGCAGTTACCTTCTCTGTTATAGGCCTCTACCAGCTGCCTGCAGTTACCTTCTCTGTTATAGGCCTCCACCAGCTGCCTGCAGTTACCTTCTCTGTTATAGGCCTCCACCAGCTGCCTGCAGTTACCTTCTCTGTTATAGGTCTCCGCCTGCAGTTACCTTCTCTGTTATAGGCCTCCGCCAGCTGCCTGCAGTTACCTTCTCTGTTATAGGCCTCCGCCAGCTGCCTGCAGTTACCTTCTCTGTTATAGGTCTCCACCAGCTGCCTGCAGTTACCTTCTCTGTTATAGGCCTCCGCCTGCAGTTACCTTCTCTGTTATAGGCCTCCACCAGCTGCCTGCAGTTACCTTCTCTGTTATAGGCCTCCACCAGCTGCCTGCAGTTACCTTCTCTGTTATAGGCCTCCACCAGCTGCCTGCAGTTACCTTCTCTGTTATAGGCCTCCACCAGCTGCCTGCAGTTACCCTCTCTGTTATAGGCCTCCGCCAGCTGCCTGCAGTTACCTTCTCTGTTATAGGCCTCTACCAGCTGCCTGCAGTTACCTTCTCTGTTATAGGCCTCCACCAGCTGCCTGCAGTTACCCTCTCTGTTATAGGCCTCCGCCAGCTGCCTGCAGTTACCCTCTCTGTTATAGGCCTCCACCAGCTGCCTGCAGTTACCTTCTCTGTTATAGGCCTCCGCCAGCTGCCTGCAGTTACCTTCTCTGTTATAGGCCTCCATCAGCTGCCTGCAGTTACCCTCTCTGTTATAGGCCTCTGCCAGCTGCCTGCAGTTACCTTCTCTGTTATAGGCCTCCGCCAGCTGCCTGCAGTTACCTTCTCTGTTATAGGTCTCCGCCTGCAGTTACCTTCTCTGTTATAGGCCTCCGCCAGCTGCCTGCAGTTACCTTCTCTGTTATAGGTCTCCGCCTGCAGTTACCTTCTCTGTTATAGGCCTCCGCCAGCTGCCTGCAGTTACCCTCTCTGTTATAGGCCTCCACCAGCTGCCTGCAGTTACCCTCTCTGTTATAGGTCTCCGCCTGCAGTTACCTTCTCTGTTATAGGCCTCCCACCAGCTGCCTGCAGTTACCTTCTCTGTTATAGGTCTCCGCCTGCAGTTACCTTCTCTGTTATAGGTCTCCGCCTGCAGTTACCTTCTCTGTTATAGGCCTCTACCAGCTGCCTGCAGTTACCTTCTCTGTTATAGGCCTCCGCCAGCTGCCTGCAGTTACCTTCTCTGTTATAGGCCTCTACCAGCTGCCTGCAGTTACCTTCTCTGTTATAGGCCTCCACCAGCTGCCTGCAGTTACCTTCTCTGTTATAGGTCTCTGCCAGCTGCCTGCAGTTACCTTCTCTGTTAAAGGCCTCCGCCAGCTGCCTGCAGTTACCTTCTCTGTTATAGGCCTCCGCCAGCTGCCTGCAGTTACCTTCTCTGTTATAGGCCTCCGCCAGCTGCCTGCAGTTACCTTCTCTGTTATAGGCCTCCGCCAGCTGCCTGCAGTTACCTTCTCTGTTATAGGCCTCCGCCAGCTGCCTGCAGTTACCTTCTCTGTTATAGGCCTCCGCCAGCTGCCTGCAGTTACCTTCTCTGTTATAGGCCTCCACCAGCTGCCTGCAGTTACCTTCTCTGTTATAGGCCTCTGCCAGCTGCCTGCAGTTACCTTCTCTGTTATAGGCCTCTGCCAGCTGCCTGCAGTTACCTTCTCTGTTATAGGCCTCCACCAGCTGCCTGCAGTTACCTTCTCTGTTATAGGCCTCCACCAGCTGCCTGCAGTTACCTTCTCTGTTATAGGCCTCCACCAGCTGCCTGCAGTTACCTTCTCTGTTATAGGCCTCCGCCAGCTGCCTGCAGTTACCTTCTCTGTTATAGGCCTCCGCCAGCTGCCTGCAGTTACCTTCTCTGTTATAGGCCTCCGCCAGCTGTCTGCAGTTACCTTCTCTGTTATAGGCCTCCACCAGCTGCCTGCAGTTACCTTCTCTGTTATAGGCCTCCACCAGCTGCCTGCAGTTACCTTCTCTGTTATAGGCCTCCGCCAGCTGCCTGCAGTTACCTTCTCTGTTATAGGTCTCCGCCTGCAGTTACCTTCTCTGTTATAGGTCTCCGCCTGCAGTTACCTTCTCTGTTATAGGCCTCCACCAGCTGCCTGCAGTTACCTTCTCTGTTATAGGCCTCCACCAGCTGCCTGCAGTTACCTTCTCTGTTATAGGCCTCCACCAGCTGCCTGCAGTTACCTTCTCTGTTATAGGTCTAGCCAGCTGCCTGCAGTTACCTTCTCTGTTATAGGCCTCCGCCAGCTGCCTGCAGTTACCTTCTCTGTTATAGGTCTCCGCCTGCAGTTACCTTCTCTGTTATAGGTCTCCGCCTGCAGTTACCTTCTCTGTTATAGGCCTCCACCAGCTGCCTGCAGTTACCTTCTCTGTTATAGGCCTCCACCAGCTGCCTGCAGTTACCTTCTCTGTTATAGGCCTCTACCAGCTGCCTGCAGTTACCTTCTCTGTTATAGGCCTCCACCAGCTGCCTGCAGTTACCTTCTCTGTTATAGGCCTCCACCAGCTGCCTGCAGTTACCTTCTCTGTTATAGGCCTCCGCCAGCTGCCTGCAGTTACCTTCTCTGTTATAGGTCTCTGCCTGCTGCCTGCAGTTACCTTCTCTGTTATAGGTCTCCGCCTGCAGTTACCTTCTCTGTCATAGGCCTCCACCAGCTGCCTGCAGTTACCCTCTCTGTTATAGGCCTCCGCCAGCTGCCTGCAGTTACCTTCTCTGTTATAGGTCTCTGCCTGCAGTTACCCTCTCTGTTATAGGTCTCCGCCTGCAGTTACCTTCTCTGTTATAGGCCTCCCACCAGCTGCCTGCAGTTACCTTCTCTGTTATAGGTCTCCGCCTGCAGTTACCTTCTCTGTTATAGGTCTCCGCCTGCAGTTACCTTCTCTGTTATAGGCCTCTACCAGCTGCCTGCAGTTACCTTCTCTGTTATAGGCCTCCGCCAGCTGCCTGCAGTTACCTTCTCTGTTATAGGCCTCTACCAGCTGCCTGCAGTTACCTTCTCTGTTATAGGCCTCCACCAGCTGCCTGCAGTTACCTTCTCTGTTATAGGTCTCTGCCAGCTGCCTGCAGTTACCTTCTCTGTTAAAGGCCTCCGCCAGCTGCCTGCAGTTACCTTCTCTGTTATAGGCCTCCGCCAGCTGCCTGCAGTTACCTTCTCTGTTATAGGCCTCCGCCAGCTGCCTGCAGTTACCTTCTCTGTTATAGGCCTCCGCCAGCTGCCTGCAGTTACCTTCTCTGTTATAGGCCTCCGCCAGCTGCCTGCAGTTACCTTCTCTGTTATAGGCCTCCGCCAGCTGCCTGCAGTTACCTTCTCTGTTATAGGCCTCCACCAGCTGCCTGCAGTTACCTTCTCTGTTATAGGCCTCTGCCAGCTGCCTGCAGTTACCTTCTCTGTTATAGGCCTCTGCCAGCTGCCTGCAGTTACCTTCTCTGTTATAGGCCTCCACCAGCTGCCTGCAGTTACCTTCTCTGTTATAGGCCTCCACCAGCTGCCTGCAGTTACCTTCTCTGTTATAGGCCTCCACCAGCTGCCTGCAGTTACCTTCTCTGTTATAGGCCTCCGCCAGCTGCCTGCAGTTACCTTCTCTGTTATAGGCCTCCGCCAGCTGCCTGCAGTTACCTTCTCTGTTATAGGCCTCCGCCAGCTGTCTGCAGTTACCTTCTCTGTTATAGGCCTCCACCAGCTGCCTGCAGTTACCTTCTCTGTTATAGGCCTCCACCAGCTGCCTGCAGTTACCTTCTCTGTTATAGGCCTCCGCCAGCTGCCTGCAGTTACCTTCTCTGTTATAGGTCTCCGCCTGCAGTTACCTTCTCTGTTATAGGTCTCCGCCTGCAGTTACCTTCTCTGTTATAGGCCTCCACCAGCTGCCTGCAGTTACCTTCTCTGTTATAGGCCTCCACCAGCTGCCTGCAGTTACCTTCTCTGTTATAGGCCTCCACCAGCTGCCTGCAGTTACCTTCTCTGTTATAGGTCTAGCCAGCTGCCTGCAGTTACCTTCTCTGTTATAGGCCTCCGCCAGCTGCCTGCAGTTACCTTCTCTGTTATAGGTCTCCGCCTGCAGTTACCTTCTCTGTTATAGGTCTCCGCCTGCAGTTACCTTCTCTGTTATAGGTCTCCGCCTGCAGTTACCTTCTCTGTTATAGGCCTCCACCAGCTGCCTGCAGTTACCTTCTCTGTTATAGGCCTCCACCAGCTGCCTGCAGTTACCTTCTCTGTTATAGGCCTCTACCAGCTGCCTGCAGTTACCTTCTCTGTTATAGGCCTCCACCAGCTGCCTGCAGTTACCTTCTCTGTTATAGGCCTCCACCAGCTGCCTGCAGTTACCTTCTCTGTTATAGGCCTCCGCCAGCTGCCTGCAGTTACCTTCTCTGTTATAGGTCTCTGCCTGCTGCCTGCAGTTACCTTCTCTGTTATAGGTCTCTGCCTGCAGTTACCTTCTCTGTTATAGGTCTCCGCCTGCAGTTACCTTCTCTGTCATAGGCCTCCACCAGCTGCCTGCAGTTACCCTCTCTGTTATAGGCCTCCGCCAGCTGCCTGCAGTTACCTTCTCTGTTATAGGTCTCTGCCTGCAGTTACCTTCTCTGTTATAGGCCTCCACCAGCTGCCTGCAGTTACCTTCTCTGTTATAGGCCTCTGCCAGCTGCCTGCAGTTACCTTCTCTGTTATAGGCCTCCGCCAGCTGCCTGCAGTTACCTTCTCTGTTATAGGCCTCCACCAGCTGCCTGCAGTTACCTTCTCTGTTATAGGTCTCCGCCTGCAGTTACCTTCTCTGTTATAGGCCTCCACCAGCTGCCTGCAGTTACCTTCTCTGTTATAGGCCTCCACCAGCTGCCTGCAGTTACCTTCTCTGTTATAGGCCTCCACCAGCTGCCTGCAGTTACCTTCTCTGTTATAGGCCTCCACCAGCTGCCTGCAGTTACCTTCTCTGTTATAGGTCTCCACCAGCTGCCTGCAGTTACCTTCTCTGTTATAGGCCTCCGCCAGCTGCCTGCAGTTACCTTCTCTGTTACAGGCCTCTGACGGCGGTTACCTTCTCTGTTATAGGCCTCCGCCAGCTGCCTGCAGTTACCTTCTCTGTTACAGGCCTCTGACGGCGGTTACCTTCTCTGTTATAGGTCTCCGCCTGCAGTTACCTTCTCTGTTATAGGCCTCCACCAGCTGCCTGCAGTTACCTTCTCTGTTATAGGTCTCCGCCAGCTGCCTGCAGTTACCTTCTCTGTTTTATAGGCCTCCACCAGCTGCCTGCAGTTACCTTCTCTGTTATAGGTCTCCGCCAGCTGCCTGCAGTTACCTTCTCTGTTATAGGCCTCTGCCAGCTGCCTGCAGTTACCTTCTCAGTTATAGGCCTCTGCCTGCAGTTTCCTTCTCTGTTATAGGCCTCTGCCAGCTGCCTGCAGTAAGCTTCTCTGTTACAGGCCTCTGCCCGCGGTTATTTTTTCCTGTTATAGGCTGCCACCTATTATCTCCTGTGATTCTCTGCTTGCATCGTTGAACTCTGTTACAGCAGGAATGCAGTCCATCTGGCGCGCTGCCCCTTGCCTGCCTTGCGCGCTGCCCCTTGCCTGCCTGCCAATTTTTATTTATTTTTTCTCTTTCTAACATTATGCTGAATGTCCAGGATTGGAGAAACACAGGAACAGCACCACAGCTGTGCATGGGTTGTCCAGGCCCTGAGTATTGATGACCTTCTGGTCTCTTCACATCGGATAGTGGCCGTGCTTGGTATTGCACCTCAGTCCCGTTTACTTGAAAGGAACTGAGCTGCCGAAAGGTCATGTGACTGATTGACGAGGCAGCGCTTGGCCACATCCAGCAGCTTATTGGCAGAGGCTCCATGAATCAGACTGCTGCCGATCTGATGAAATCAGACATAATACAGGGGGGGGGGGGGGGGGGGGGGTGTCCTTTCTAAGGCAGCGCTCTCATTATCACAGCGTCTAACAAAACATATGACTGGTGGCAGTTGAGGATTTTGTTCACCTTTTGGGGGCAATTTTTTTTATTAGTGCATTGTACTCATTATGAATTAAAAATAATTTTTTTGATTGGTCTTTATTATAAATATGGAGCCCTTTTCTCTGCACAGGGCCGAGATGCTCTAATAGTAGGATTTGCATTTTCTCTCTCTTCTGTCAGGCAGTTAGCTGACGGCTTCTTATCTCTGCTCTCTGATCCAATAAACACTCAGTAAAGCTCATTCCTTCTCCGAGTGTGGTTTATGACCAATTAGTAATTTAGAGATGAGGTTTATTAGATGACTGCACACAGCTAGACAAACAGTTAAAGGGGTTATCCAAGACCTATAATGGTCCCCCATAGGCCCGGACCCCTCACACAGATAGTACTTGCCTCGTGTCGCTTCTGATAGGGGCTAGGGGGTACAACGACACTGCCGATACAGGATTTCCCCTACCTGTTCTTGTGCAATTCTCTGCAGTCCCTTCCTTACAGCCAGCAGATGAGTACAGAGGAGAGAACTCCTCCGGTCTGTCAGCTGTGTCCTCAGGGTGAGGATGGAGGATCCTGTGCACAGCATTTGTCTTTTGTCTTCTCACTGCCGGGGGAGGGGGAAGTCCTGCAGCTGCTCAGTACCCAAGTCTGTGCTGCTGATGGTGGAGGGGATTAAAATCTGCTGACGCCTCCAGTGGGAGCTGAGACACAGGGCAGACAGCAGATCGGGCAGTGCAGGAGGCATGGCCTGTTGCTCCATCTAGCACAGCCTTCACAGATGTTGACCTACTCCTGCTGCTCCCTCAGGTTTGTGCCACAGTGCAGAGAAAGAAGCTGACCTCACAGGTCAAGTGACGCTCAGCTACCTAGGAGGACAGGGCCACTGCAGATGAAGGAAGTGGATTGAAAACCCCCTTAAAATTGCTTCGTTAGAAACGTACAAAGACCAAAAAAAAAAACAACCCCTTTAACCCTTCTTACTGTTGTGAGGACCCCTTATAATGCTGTTTCAGACTCTTTTAGCAAGAAAGATGTTAACACAAAGCAGCGACTGTGAAGCTGGCGGACTCTACACTAATTGACTGATGCAGATATCCCTGTCCCTGCTCCCTTCTGGTCGCTGTGTGTGGGAAGGTCTCCTCCTCCATGCAGGTACTCCTCTGGTCGCTGTGTGTGGGAAGCTCTCCTCCTTCTCCATGCAGGTACTCCTCTGGTCGCTGTGTGTGGGAAGCTCTCCTCCTCCTCCATGCAGATACCCCTCTGGTCGCTGTGTGTGGGAAGCTCTCCTCCTCCTCCATGCAGATACCCCTCTGGTCGCTGTGTGTGGGAAGCTCTCCTCCTCCATGCAGATACCCCTCTGGTCGCTGTGTGTGGGAAGCTCTCCTCCTCCATGCCGATACCCCTCTGGTCGCTGTGTGTGGGAAGCTCTCCTTCTACATGCAGATACCCCTCTGGTCGCTGTGTGTGGGAAGCTCTCCTTCTACATGCAGGTACTCCTCTGGTCTCTGTGTGTGAGAAGCTCTCCTCCTCCTCCTCCATGCAGATACCCCTCTGGTCGCTGTGTGTGGGAAGCTCTCCTCCTCCATGCCGATACCCCTCTGGTCGCTGTGTGTGGGAAGCTCTCCTCCATGCAGATACCCCTCTGGTCGCTGTGTGTGGGAAGCTCTCCTTCTACATGCAGATACCCCTCTGGTCGCTGTGTGTGGGAAGCTCTCCTTCTACATGCAGATACCCCTCTGGTCGCTGTGTGTGGGAAGCTCTCCTTCTACATGCAGGTACTCCTCTGGTCTCTGTGTGTGGGAAGCTCTCCTCCTCCTCCATGCAGATACTCCTCTGGTCGCTGTGTGTGAGAAGCTCTCTTTGTCCTCCATGCAGATGCCCCTCTGGTCGCTGTGTATGAAAAGCTCTCCTCCTCCTCCTCCATGCGGATACCCTTCTGGTCGCTGTGTGTGTGTGTGTGTGTGTGTGTGGGAAGCTCTTCTCCTCCTCCATGCAGATTCTCCTCTGGTCGCTGTGTGTGGGAAGCTCTCCTCGTTTTCCTCCATGCAGATACCCCTCTGGCCACTGTCTGTGGGAAGGTCTCCTCCTCCTCCATGCAGATACTCCTCTGGTCGCTGTGTGTGGGAAGCTCTCCTCCATGCAGATACTCCTCTGGTCGCTGTGTGTGGGAAGCTCTCCTCGTTTTCCTCCATACAGATACCCCTCTGGCCACTGTCTGTGGTAAGGTCTCCTCCTCCTCCATGCAGATACTCCTCTGGTCGCTGTGTGTGGGAAGCTCTCCTTCATGCAGATACTACTCTGGTCGCTGTGTGTGGGAAGCTCTCCTCCTCCTCCATGCAGATACTACTCTGGTCGCTGTGTGTGGGAAGCTCTCCTCCTCCATGCAGATACCCCTCTGGTCGCTGTGTGTGGGAAGCTCTCCTCCTCCATGCAGATTCTCCTCTGGTCGCTGTGTGTGGGAAGCTCTCCTCGTTTTCCTCCATGCAGATACCCCTCTGGCCACTGTCTGTGGGAAGGTCTCCTCCTCCTCCATGCAGATACTCCTCTGGTCGCTGTGTGTGGGAAGCTCTCCTCCATGCAGATACTCCTCTGGTCGCTGTGTGTGGGAAGCTCTCCTCGTTTTCCTCCATACAGATACCCCTCTGGCCACTGTCTGTGGTAAGGTCTCCTCCTCCTCCATGCAGATACTCCTCTGGTCGCTGTGTGTGGGAAGCTCTCCTTCATGCAGATACTACTCTGGTCGCTGTGTGTGGGAAGCTCTCCTCCTCCTCCATGCAGATACTACTCTGGTCGCTGTGTGTGGGAAGCTCTCCTCCTCCATGCAGATACCCCTCTGGTCGCTGTGTGTGGGAAGCTCTCCTCCTCCATGCAGATACTCCTCTGGTCGCTGTGTGTAGGAAGCTCTACTCCTCCTCCTCCATGCTGTAGCCGCTGAGTGAGGAATGAAACATGACTTTGTGTATTAGGTTCTAGGAATTCCATGCTGCAATGAAAACCCTGAAGTCCTAGAGATAACAGTGTGCTGCAACAGGCTTTATTTAAGGGCTCTGCTATCGTGTCTGCTAATACTATAGATCAGAGTAGGCTACACAGATGGTACTGAACATGCGCTAGTGTCGTCATATTCAGCTCTATGGAGATGCAACCTAGCCATCCTCAGTGTGAAATGACTAGATGGAACAGTGCAAGCACGGCCACCGCTGAAGTGCAGCAATGGCCATAACCATTGACCTGTGGGTATACAAGAAGGGGAATCCTGGGTGGAGAGGACAGAATATGCTGAAATCTATACTAGAGATGGGAGTACCCCTTTTAAAGGAGCTGTGCGCTGTAATGATCTGCAGGATAGCTCATCAATATCAGATCGGGAGGGGTCCAACCCCCGGCACCTCTGCTGGTGTTTGAAGGGCTTGTGGCCTATTCTCTTCAGTGTTTACCTGCATGCTGTGTCCCTTGCAGGGTAATTACAACAGCTATAAATACCTTGCACTGCCGACGCCACAAAGGATGCACTACAACCCTTCAAACAG
This sequence comes from Bufo bufo, assembly GCF_905171765.1. Taxonomy (NCBI): domain Eukaryota; kingdom Metazoa; phylum Chordata; class Amphibia; order Anura; family Bufonidae; genus Bufo; species Bufo bufo. The sequence goes on from NC_053393.1 coordinate 566,409,809, forward strand.
CTGATTGGCGGGGGTACAAGGAGTCGGCTATCGATGACCTGTACGGAGGATACAGTAGGTCATCAATATCATTAAGGTTCACAACCCCTTTGAAAGCTGCTCATCCATTCCAGGGAATAAGTGTCGTTTATCCTCCATCCAAAGAAAGATCAAGACATCCTGGGTCTCCTCCAGCCTCAGAGGCCACAGCAGTCATTACAGAGGCTCAGAGAATCTGACAGTGGACCTTCTAAGTGGTACCTGGGAGGCAGCTCAATGCACAGAGCTCCTAACATGAAGCCCGCCTCTTGGGCACTTACAGGAGCAGAAATTGCCAGAATAAAATGTTATATTCACACTACTCCTGATGAGAAAAGCTCCACAAAAAGTATTTGTCCTGCTCTCCTCAGCCCCTAGCTAGTGCTGTCAGCATTTCATTGCATGGGCAAAACAGCTGACAGATTCCCTTTAAGGCAGTTGAAAGATTAACCGCCATCCTTGTGAAAACTGTTCAGACTTAGGCTGGGTTCACACGGGCGTTGCGGGAAAATGTGCGGGTGCGTTGCGGGAACACCCGCGATTTTTCCGCGCGAGTGCAAAACATTGTAATGCGTTTTGCACTCGTGTGAGAAAAATCGCGCATGTTTGGTACCCAAACCCGAACTTCTTCACAGAAGTTCGTGCTTGGGATCGGTGTTCTGTGGATTGTATTATTTCCCCTTATAACATAGTTATAAGGGAAAATAATAGCATTCTGAATACAGACTGCATAGTAAACTAGCGCTGGAGGGGTTAAAAAAAAATAAAAAAATTTTAACTCCCCTTAGTCCACTTGATCGCGGAGCCCGGCATCTCCTTCTGTCTCCTTTGCTGAACAGGACCTGTGGTAAGCATTCATTACAGGTAAAGGACCTTTGGTGACGTCACTCCGGTCATCACATGATCCATCACCATGGTAAAAGATCATGTGATAACCGGAGTGATGTCACCAAAGGTCCTTTACCTGTAATTAATGCTCACCACAGGTCCTGTTCAGCAAAGGAGACAGAAGGAGATGCCGGGCTACACGATCAAGTGGATTAAGGTGAGTTAAATTATTTTAAAAAAAAATGTAACCCCTCCAGCGCTGTTTTACTATGCATTCTGTATTCAGAATGCTATTATTTTCCCTTATAACCATGTTATAAGGGAAAATAATAAAGATCGGGTCTCCATCCCGATCGTCTCCTAGCAACCGTGCGTGAAAATCGCACCGCATCCGCACTTGCTTGAGATTTTCACGCCACCCCATTCACTTCTATGGGGCCTGCGTTGCGTGAAAAACGCAGAATATAGAGCATGCTGCGATTTTCCCGCAACGCACAAGTGATGCGTGAAAATCACCGCTCATCTGAACAGCCCCTTTGAAGTGAATGGGTCGGGATTCAGTGCGGGTGCAATACGTTCACCTACCGCATTGCACCCGCGCGGAAATCTCGCCCGTGTGAACGCAGCCTTAGTGTACCTGAGTTTTCATAATGGCTGTGCTTTTTTGTACAATCATGACAGTGGAGTAGCAGTTATGTTTAGGCTTCCCTAAAGTCTCTTTCAGCTATATTGTTCCCTGTTTCCACTGCACAGCGAGATGCATTTCTCTCACAAGAAGGGGGTGGCTCTTGAATGTGCTAGTACTGTATACAGCTTCACTGCCCTTCCTCTAGGGAGCTTAGAAAGCTGATACGAAGGGATAAATCACACAGACACCAATGGTTCTTAACTGTCTTGAAACTATGAAATCTTGGAGTATTCTAGATAGTTACTCCAGTATGAGGGAAATAATAAAGGGTTAACCTCCTGTTCCTGCGGAGATCTAGAGGGTGACTTGTGTGGTTCTCTTGAGATGGGGGCTTGGAAATCCAGTGTCCTACAGTATTAATTCCTAGTTTTTGTATTTTTATTTTAGGCTCCATCCATCTTCACCAGTTGTCGTTTCAACACCTTTTAAGTTTGTGACCTTTCGTCGTAAAGCCTCAGGTCTTGGGGTCACCATGAAGCCTTTGAGCAGTAAACAGAGAAAGCAAGCGGTAAGAGGACTTGCTGGTCATAGTGATGGACTGCACTGTACTAGGATAGGGATTGTTCCTGGAGATGGTGGGTCCACCTGGTGGGAATGTTGTCCTGATGATGTGAACATGTTTCTTGTGATGTTGGTGTCGAATAATCTGGGGTGCGGGCTTATGTATGACCACAGCATGGCAGATACAAGGTCATTTGTTCAGCTAGGCCGTGCCAGGGTTTCTAGTTGGACTGGAAGTACATATGGAGTGGACGGCTGTAGGGGAAATTGCATTTAAATCCCTTGACTGAGGATGATGGGGCCACATGTGAAGCAGTTTGTTGAGGATGATGGAGCCACATGTGAAGCAGTTTGTTGAGGATGATGGGGGCCACATGTGAAGCAGTTTGTTGAGGATGATGGAGCCACATGTGAAGCAGTTTGTTGAGGATGATGGGGGCCACATGTGAAGCAGTTTGTTGAGGATGATGGAGCCACATGTGAAGCAGTTTGTTGAGGATGATGGGGCCACATGTGAAGCAGTTTGTTGAGGATGATGGGGCCACATGTGAAGCAGTTTGTTGAGGATGATGGGGGGCCACATGTGAAGCAGTTTGTTGAGGATGATGGGGCCACATGTGAAGCAGTTTGTTGAGGATGATGGGGCCACATGTGAAGCAGTTTGTTGAGGATGATGGGGCCACATGTGAAGCAGTTTGTTGAGGATGATGGGGCCACATGTGAAGCAGTTTGTTGAGGATGATTGAGCCACATGTGAAGCAGTTTGTTGTGGATGATGGGGCCACATGTGAAGCAGTTTGTTGAGGATGATGGGGGCCACATGTGAAGCAGTTTGTTGTGGATGATGGGGCCACATGTGAAGCAGTTTGTTGAGGATGATGGAGCCACATGTGAAGCAGTTTGTTGAGGATGATGGGGCCACATGTGAAAGTTTGTTGAGGATGATGGGGGCCACATGTGAAGCAGTTTGTAGAGGATGATGGGGGCCACATGTGAAGCAGTTTGTAGAGGATGATGGGGCCACATGTGACGCAGTTTGTTGAGGATGATGGGGGGGCCACATGTGAAGCGGTTTGTTGAGGATGATGGGTGGGCCACATGTGAAGCAGTTTGTTGAGGATGATGGGTGGGCCACATGTGAAGCAGTTTACATGTGAAGCGGTTTGTTGAGGATGATGGGTGGGCCACATGTGAAGCAGTTTGTTGAGGATGATGGGGGCTACATGTGAAGCAGTTTGTTGAGGATGATGGGTGGGCCACATGTGAAGCAGTTTGTTGAGGATGATGGGGGGGCCACATGTGAAGCAGTTTGTTGAGGATGATGGGGCCACATGTGAAGCAGTTTGTTGAGGATGATGGGTAGGCCACATGTGAAGTAGTTTGTTGAGGATGATGGGGGCCACATGTGAAGCAGTTTGTTGAGGATGATGGGGGGGCCACATGTGAAGCAGTTTGTTGAGGATGATGGGGCCACATGTGAAGCAGTTTGTTGAGGATGATGGGTGGGCCACATGTGAAGCAGTTTGTTGAGGATGATGGGGGCTACATGTGAAGCAGTTTGTTGAGGATGATTGAGCCACATGTGAAGCAGTTTGTTGAGGATGATGGGGGCCACATGTGAAGCAGTTTGAGGATGATGGGTGCTACATGTAAAGCAGTTTGTTGAGGATGATGGGGCCACATGTGAAGCAGTTTGTTGAGGATGATGGGGCCACATGTGAAGTAGTTTGTTGAGGATGATGGGGCCACATGTGAAGTAGTTTGTTGAGGATGATGGGGGCCACATGTGAAGCAGTTTGTTGAGGATGATGGAGCCACATGTGAAGCAGTTTGTTGAGGATGATGGGGCCACATGTGAAGCAGTTTGTTGAGGATGATGGAGCCACATGTGAAGCAGTTTGTTGAGGATGATGGGGGCCACATGTGAAGCAGTTTGTTGAGGATGATGGAGCCACATGTGAAGCAGTTTGTTGAGGATGATGGGGGCCACATGTGAAGCAGTTTGTTGAGGATGATGGAGCCACATGTGAAGCAGTTTGTTGAGGATGATGGGGCCACATGTGAAGCAGTTTGTTGAGGATGATGGGGCCACATGTGAAGCAGTTTGTTGAGGATGATGGGGGGCCACATGTGAAGCAGTTTGTTGAGGATGATGGGGCCACATGTGAAGCAGTTTGTTGAGGATGATGGGGCCACATGTGAAGCAGTTTGTTGAGGATGATGGGGCCACATGTGAAGCAGTTTGTTGAGGATGATGGGGCCACATGTGAAGCAGTTTGTTGAGGATGATTGAGCCACATGTGAAGCAGTTTGTTGTGGATGATGGGGCCACATGTGAAGCAGTTTGTTGAGGATGATGGGGGCCACATGTGAAGCAGTTTGTTGTGGATGATGGGGCCACATGTGAAGCAGTTTGTTGAGGATGATGGAGCCACATGTGAAGCAGTTTGTTGAGGATGATGGGGCCACATGTGAAAGTTTGTTGAGGATGATGGGGGCCACATGTGAAGCAGTTTGTAGAGGATGATGGGGGCCACATGTGAAGCAGTTTGTAGAGGATGATGGGGCCACATGTGACGCAGTTTGTTGAGGATGATGGGGGGGCCACATGTGAAGCGGTTTGTTGAGGATGATGGGTGGGCCACATGTGAAGCAGTTTGTTGAGGATGATGGGTGGGCCACATGTGAAGCAGTTTACATGTGAAGCGGTTTGTTGAGGATGATGGGTGGGCCACATGTGAAGCAGTTTGTTGAGGATGATGGGGGCTACATGTGAAGCAGTTTGTTGAGGATGATGGGTGGGCCACATGTGAAGCAGTTTGTTGAGGATGATGGGGGGGCCACATGTGAAGCAGTTTGTTGAGGATGATGGGGCCACATGTGAAGCAGTTTGTTGAGGATGATGGGTAGGCCACATGTGAAGTAGTTTGTTGAGGATGATGGGGGCCACATGTGAAGCAGTTTGTTGAGGATGATGGGGGGGCCACATGTGAAGCAGTTTGTTGAGGATGATGGGGCCACATGTGAAGCAGTTTGTTGAGGATGATGGGTGGGCCACATGTGAAGCAGTTTGTTGAGGATGATGGGGGCTACATGTGAAGCAGTTTGTTGAGGATGATTGAGCCACATGTGAAGCAGTTTGTTGAGGATGATGGGGGCCACATGTGAAGCAGTTTGAGGATGATGGGTGCTACATGTAAAGCAGTTTGTTGAGGATGATGGGGCCACATGTGAAGCAGTTTGTTGAGGATGATGGGGCCACATGTGAAGTAGTTTGTTGAGGATGATGGGGCCACATGTGAAGTAGTTTGTTGAGGATGATGGGGGCCACATGTGAAGCAGTTTGTTGAGGATGATGGAGCCACATGTGAAGCAGTTTGTTGAGGATGATGGGGCCACATGTGAAGCAGTTTGTTGAGGATGATGGAGCCACATGTGAAGCAGTTTGTTGAGGATGATGGAGCCACATGTGAAGCAGTTTGTTGAGGATGATGGAGCCACATGTGAAGCAGTTTGTTGAGGATGATGGGGGGCCACATGTGAAGCAGTTTGTTGAGGATGATGGGGGCCACATGTGAAGCAGTTTGTTGAGGATGATGGGTAGGCCACATGTGAAGCAGTTTGTTGTGGATGATGGGGCCACATGTGAAGCAGTTTGTTGAGGATGATGGGGGCCACATGCGAAGCAGTTTGTTGTGGATGATGGGGCCACATGTGAAGCAGTTTGTTGAGGATGATGGGGCCACATGTGAAGCAGTTTGTTGAGGATGATTGAGCCACATGTGAAGCAGTTTGTTGTGGATGATGGGGCCACATGTGAAGCAGTTTGTTGAGGATGATGGGGGCCACATGTGAAGCAGTTTGTTGTGGATGATGGGGCCACATGTGAAGCAGTTTGTTGAGGATGATTGAGCCACATGTGAAGCAGTTTGTTGAGGATGATGGGGCCACATGTGAAAGTTTGTTGAGGATGATGGGGGCCACATGTGAAGCAGTTTGTAGAGGATGATGGGGGCCACATGTGAAGCAGTTTGTAGAGGATGATGGGGCCACATGTGACGCAGTTTGTTGAGGATGATGGGGGGGCCACATGTGAAGCGGTTTGTTGAGGATGATGGGTGGGCCACATGTGAAGCAGTTTGTTGAGGATGATGGGGCCACATGTGAAGCAGTTTGTTGAGGATGATGGGTGGGCCACATGTGAAGCAGTTTGTTGAGGATGATGGGTGGGCCACTTGTGAAGCAGTTTACATGTGAAGCGGTTTGTTGAGGATGATGGGTGGGCCACTTGTGAAGCAGTTTACATGTGAAGCAGTTTGTTGTGGATGGGGCCACATGTGAAGCAGTTTGTTGAGGATGATTGAGCCACATGTGAAGCAGTTTGTTGAGGATGATGGGGGCCACATGTGAAGCAGTTTGAGGATGATGGGTGCTACATGTAAAGCAGTTTGTTGAGGATGATGGGGCCACATGTGAAGCAGTTTGTTGAGGATGATGGGGCCACATGTGAAGTAGTTTGTTGAGGATGATGGGGGCCACATGTGAAGCAGTTTGTTGAGGATGATGGAGCCACATGTGAAGCAGTTTGTTGAGGATGATGGGGCCACATGTGAAGCAGTTTGTTGAGGATGATGGAGCCACATGTGAAGCAGTTTGTTGAGGATGATGGAGCCACATGTGAAGCAGTTTGTTGAGGATGATGGGGGGCCACATGTGAAGCAGTTTGTTGAGGATGATGGGGGCCACATGTGAAGCAGTTTGTTGAGGATGATGGGTAGGCCACATGTGAAGCAGTTTGTTGTGGATGATGGGGCCACATGTGAAGCAGTTTGTTGAGGATGATGGGTGGGCCACATGTGAAGCAGTTTGTAGAGGATGATGGGGGCCACATGCGAAGCAGTTTGTTGAGGATGATGGGGGCCACATGTGAAGCAGTTTGTAGAGGATGATGGGGGCCACATGCGAAGCAGTTTGTTGTGGATGATGGGGCCACATGTGAAGCAGTTTGTTGTGGATGATGGGGGCCACATGTGAAGCAGTTTGTAGAGGATGATGGGGCCACATGTGACGCAGTTTGTTGAGGATGATGGGGGCCACATGTGAAGCAGTTTGTTGAGGATGATGGGGCCACATGTGAAGCAGTTTGTTGAGGATGATTGAGCCACATGTGAAGCAGTTTGTTGAGGATGATGGGGCCACATGTGAAAGTTTGTTGAGGATGATGGGGGCCACATGTGAAGCAGTTTGTAGAGGATGATGGGGGCCACATGTGAAGCAGTTTGTAGAGGATGATGGGGCCACATGTGACGCAGTTTGTTGAGGATGATGGGGGGCCACATGTGAAGCGGTTTGTTGAGGATGATGGGTGGGCCACATGTGAAGCGGTTTGTTGAGGATGATGGGTGGGCCACATGTGAAGCAGTTTGTAGAGGATGATGGGGCCACATGTGACGCAGTTTGTTGAGGATGATGGGGGGCCACATGTGAAGCGGTTTGTTGAGGATGATGGGTGGGCCACATGTGAAGCAGTTTGTTGAGGATGATGGGTGGGCCACTTGTGAAGCAGTTTACATGTGAAGCGGTTTGTTGAGGATGATGGGGCCACATGTGAAGCAGTTTGTTGAGGATGATGGGGCCACATGTGAAGCAGTTTGTTGAGGATGATGGGGGCTACATGTGAAGCAGTTTGTTGAGGATGATGGGGGCTACATGTGAAGCGGTTTGTTGAGGATGATGGGGGCTACATGTGAAGCAGTTTGTTGAGGATGATGGGTAGGCCACATGTGAAGCAGTTTGTTGAGGATGATGGAGCCACATGTGAAGCAGTTTGTTGAGGATGATGGGGGCCACATGTGAAGCAGTTTGTTGAGGATGATGGGGGCTACATGTGAAGCAGTTTGTTGAGGATGATGGAGCCACATGTGAAGCAGTTTGTTGAGGATGATGGGGGGGCCACATGTAAAGCAGTTTGTTGAGGATGATGGGTAGGCCACATGTGAAGCGGTTTGTTGAGGATGATGGGGGGCCACATGTGAAGCAGTTTGTTGAGGATGATGGGTAGGCCACATGTGAAGTAGTTTGTTGAGGATGATGGGGCCACATGTGAAGTAGTTTGTTGAGGATGATGGGGGCCACATGTGAAGCAGTTTGAGGATGATGGGTGCTACATGTAAAGCAGTTTGTTGAGGATGATGGGTGGGCCACATGTGAAGCAGTTTGTTGAGGATGATGGGGGCCACATGTGAAGCAGTTTGTTGAGGATGATGGGTGGGCCACATGTGAAGCAGTTTGTTGAGGATGATGGGTGGGCCACATGTGAAGCAGTTTGTAGAGGATGATGGGGGCCACATGTGAAGCAGTTTGTTGAGGATGATGGGGGCTACATGTGAAGCGGTTTGTTGAGGATGATGGGTGGGCCACATGTGAAGCGGTTTGTTGAGGATGATGGGGGCTACATGTGAAGCAGTTTGTTGAGGATGATGGGGGGCCACATGTGAAGCGGTTTGTTGAGGATGATGGGGCCACATGTGAAGCGGTTTGTTGAGGATGATGGGTAGGCCACATGTGAAGTAGTTTGTTGAGGATGATGGGGGCCACATGTGAAGCAGTTTGTTGAGGATGATGGGGGCCACATGTGAAGCAGTTTGTTGAGGATGATGGGGGCTACATGTAAAGCAGTTTGTTGAGGATGATGGGGGGGCCACATGTGAAGCAGTTTGTTGAGGATGATGGGGGGCCACATGTGAAGCAGTTTGTTGAGGATGATTGAGCCACATGTGAAGCAGTTTGTTGAGGATGATGGGGGCCACATGTGAAGCAGTTTGTTGAGGATGATGGGGGCTACATGTAAAGCAGTTTGTTGAGGATGATGGGGGGGCCACATGTGAAGCAGTTTGTTGAGGATGATGGGGGCTACATGTAAAGCAGTTTGTTGAGGATGATGGGGGCCACATGTGAAGCAGTTTGTAGAGGATGATGGGGCCACATGTGACGCAGTTTGTTGAGGATGATGGGGGCCACATGTGAAGCAGTTTGTTGAGGATGATGGGGCCACATGTGAAGCAGTTTGTTGAGGATGATTGAGCCACATGTGAAGCAGTTTGTTGAGGATGATGGGGCCACATGTGAAAGTTTGTTGAGGATGATGGGGGCCACATGTGAAGCAGTTTGTAGAGGATGATGGGGGCCACATGTGAAGCAGTTTGTAGAGGATGATGGGGCCACATGTGACGCAGTTTGTTGAGGATGATGGGGGGCCACATGTGAAGCGGTTTGTTGAGGATGATGGGTGGGCCACATGTGAAGCGGTTTGTTGAGGATGATGGGTGGGCCACATGTGAAGCAGTTTGTAGAGGATGATGGGGCCACATGTGACGCAGTTTGTTGAGGATGATGGGGGGCCACATGTGAAGCGGTTTGTTGAGGATGATGGGTGGGCCACATGTGAAGCAGTTTGTTGAGGATGATGGGTGGGCCACTTGTGAAGCAGTTTACATGTGAAGCGGTTTGTTGAGGATGATGGGGCCACATGTGAAGCAGTTTGTTGAGGATGATGGGGCCACATGTAAAGCAGTTTGTTGAGGATGATGGGGGCTACATGTGAAGCAGTTTGTTGAGGATGATGGGGGCTACATGTGAAGCGGTTTGTTGAGGATGATGGGGGCTACATGTGAAGCAGTTTGTTGAGGATGATGGGTAGGCCACATGTGAAGCAGTTTGTTGAGGATGATGGAGCCACATGTGAAGCAGTTTGTTGAGGATGATGGGGGCCACATGTGAAGCAGTTTGTTGAGGATGATGGGGGCTACATGTGAAGCAGTTTGTTGAGGATGATGGGGGCCACATGTAAAGCAGTTTGTTGAGGATGATGGGGGGGCCACATGTAAAGCAGTTTGTTGAGGATGATGGGTAGGCCACATGTGAAGCAGTTTGTTGAGGATGATGGGGGCCACATGTAAAGCAGTTTGTTGAGGATGATGGGGGGCCACATGTGAAGCAGTTTGTTGAGGATGATGGGTAGGCCACATGTGAAGTAGTTTGTTGAGGATGATGGGGCCACATGTGAAGTAGTTTGTTGAGGATGATGGGGGCCACATGTGAAGCAGTTTGAGGATGATGGGTGCTACATGTAAAGCAGTTTGTTGAGGATGATGGGTGGGCCACATGTGAAGCAGTTTGTTGAGGATGATGGGGGCCACATGTGAAGCAGTTTGTTGAGGATGATGGGTGGGCCACATGTGAAGCAGTTTGTTGAGGATGATGGGTGGGCCACATGTGAAGCAGTTTGTAGAGGATGATGGGGGCCACATGTGAAGCAGTTTGTTGAGGATGATGGGGGCTACATGTGAAGCGGTTTGTTGAGGATGATGGGTGGGCCACATGTGAAGCGGTTTGTTGAGGATGATGGGGGCTACATGTGAAGCAGTTTGTTGAGGATGATGGGGGGCCACATGTGAAGCGGTTTGTTGAGGATGATGGGGCCACATGTGAAGCGGTTTGTTGAGGATGATGGGTAGGCCACATGTGAAGTAGTTTGTTGAGGATGATGGGGGCCACATGTGAAGCAGTTTGTTGAGGATGATGGGGGCTACATGTAAAGCAGTTTGTTGAGGATGATGGGGGGGCCACATGTGAAGCAGTTTGTTGAGGATGATGGGGGGCCACATGTGAAGCAGTTTGTTGAGGATGATTGAGCCACATGTGAAGCAGTTTGTTGAGGATGATGGGGGCCACATGTGAAGCAGTTTGTTGAGGATGATGGGGGCTACATGTAAAGCAGTTTGTTGAGGATGATGGGGGGGCCACATGTGAAGCAGTTTGTTGAGGATGATGGGGGCTACATGTAAAGCAGTTTGTTGAGGATGATGGGGGCCACATGTGAAGCAGTTTGTTGAGGATGATGGGGGGGCCACATGTGAAGGGTTTTATTACGTTGGTGTGAAGTTAGTGACTGATGAGGACTTCACATTGTGATCTTCCTACCTTCTTGTGCAGCGTCCCTTGCGGTCTCCGGACTCGTTATGTGACTTTAAAGCTGATGGTCTGAGGAAGAAGAGGAGGATGTGCACAGATGTCACCAATCTCCTGAGCTCCTCGGCCGAGGCTCTGCCCAGTCCTCTTCAGAAGCCACCCCTTCTCTCCAGCACACCCTCTGTGATGCTGACCGCTGTGCCCAGGACGGGAAAGGCCTTTGTTAGACAACTGGCTTTGTCTGAACCCCTGGAGGACAGCATAGTCATCTGTAGTGCAGACTCGGAGTCCTTCCATCATACGAATAAGCCACAAAGTGAAGTCATTATCTCACATGAAGAGAGACGTAACGTGTCTCAGGCGTCTGGTGAAGAACGCGGGAAAAACGCAATGGAGTTCAAAACTCCCCGAGCTGACTCCTTAGAGAAGGAAAGTTTTGGGTCTGGGGTGAAACGCCTGATCATTAAAACGAGCAGTGACCGAAAGCTGCCGTCTGTTTGTCTTCTGTCTCCTGTCCTGGTATCCTCTCCTGAGTCCCAGTCTGTTGTCTTCATTGATGAGGGGAAGTTGAAGTCTGGTTTCCAGGAACATAACGATGATGTCTTAGACGCCAGTGCTGAACTGTTCTCAAGTGATTTCACATCAGACAACGAGGGGACTGCTCCGGCCCACCAGGTGCCGCACTGCAGCAGCAACTCCACGCTCCAAGAAAACAAGGTTCTGGTCAGCAGACGTTCTTCCTGGTACTTTAGTAGATTTTCTCCAAACAAGTGGAAATATTTCAGAAGAAAACATTTTCAGCCATTTGTTAGATTAAATTCCCAGATTGTGACCGAGTATTTTCAGCAGAGGAGTAAAGATCGGAATAAGAGCAGTGACATTCATCCCGATGTATTGGTGGACACGAACGGCGTTACTGCGCTGGTGATGGAGCGGTGTCGGAACAGGAGGCAGCCCGTGGTGAGTCTCGACTCTGCCGCAGTCTCTACGTATCTTCTGAAGAAGGATGAGGCATCCAAGGAGCTGGAGAACACAGGTGCTCTACCCAGGAATGAAGACTCTGCAGTGCTGGCCCTCGGCTGCCGCTCCCCCATTTCCCAGACTATTAAGACTCCCCAGGTCACGACCTCTGTGCTGAAGACAAAGATGCAGAACTCTGTGGCTCCACAGACCATAGGCACCGGCAGGAAGGTTTGCATCAGTGGCTTCAGTGCCAAGAGATGGGGCACGCTGAGGAAAAAAACAGCCACCAAAACCCAGCAGCAGCTCTGCTTCCAGGACCGGTCGAGAGAGGTGAGCTCTTGATATGTCTTGTGTGGATCATGTCACCCAGCAGTGGGTATTATGAGGGTTGTGGGGTCTGCTTCTTTTTATGTGCGAATCCTCACCATTGTCCCCTGGTTTCTCTTCTTCAGGATCTCGGTGTTGGTGACACACACTCCTCTTCTCTACTGTTCTCCTCTTCTCTGTTGACGTCGTCATTCTTGAACTCGACGGCTGTCATGAACCTCAATTTATCTACAGAATCCCTGACTGCTCGAGACCCTCAGAAAGATCATCAGCGCTGGGCACGACTACGTGCAGCTCTGTCCCTCCACAGAAGGAAGAAAGGTCAGGGCCCAGAAGGGTCAGCCATGTGTCCGGCACTGAGCTGCCCCCTCCTGCTCCACCTCTTTTATGTCTTAAACCCTTTACTAGTAAACACATATACCACCTTTCATGTCCCCCCCCCCCCCCCCCCCCATCCCCCCAATGCCTGGGCATCTTATATACACTGACGAGCAGAAGGGTAACAATGTTTTGCACTGACTTTCAGTCCCCATATCTCACCATCCACTACAGCTTCGGATGTGAGACTCCCATCATTTTATACGCAATCATCTTGGCATCTCACACATACGTTGGACTTGCAGCTATTTAGCATCTGATTAGTTCTGCAGATTCTTCTCATGTAACTGCATTGTTCCTGTTCTGCTCGTCAGTGTAACTGCATTGTTCCTGTTCTGCTCGTCAGTGTAACTGCATTGTTACTGTTCTGCTCGTCAGTGTAACTGCATTGTTACTGTTCTGCTCCTGGTGGTGGAACAATCTTCTTATAAACTACAAATTACAACCTGTTCTCACATCCTCTAATAGCTCAGTGTCTTATTAGGTTGCTTCCCAAGTGAAAGGTCACAGGTCCAAATCCAGGAGCCGCCATGAAGATTTCCCAAGAAAAGAGAAACAGCTTCATCCAGCTCATCGATAGCGGTATCTCGGCCAAGAAAATTGCATCATGTGAGCGCCATGACAGTAGGAAGAATACGAAATGGACTCCAAGAGGTGGACGTCCAGGCAAAATATTGGAGTCAACAAGTCGGCTCATCGCAAGGTCTATCGGTTGTGACACGCCAAACAGTGGAGGCGGCTCGTATGCTTCGTAATAGGGAGACCACAGACGTCCATGCAACATGCATTACACAAGTCTGGAATAGTGGCCCGAAAAAAGGTGCAGAAGCGTCGACTTCAATTCCCAGAAGCTTTGTCTCAAGTTTTCAAAAAAGTCCGAACAGTAGAAGATTGGAAATGGGTGATTTGGAGTGATGCAACGAAGGTCAATAGACCCTGATGGGTAGAGATGTGTCTGGAAGAAACCAGGGAAAAGAGGATAACGGATCGAGGAATTGAAGGAACTGCCAAGTCCGGTGGAGGAAGCCTGAAGATATGGGGTTGTTTCATACTTGACCAGGATCGATGCTGAGCTACAGTGAGTATCCTACAAGACAATTATATAATTCAAATAGTCCAGTTGCCTAGACTAGTAAGCTCCCGTTTCTGGTCAACTTAAGACATAACGTTTATTTATTTTCTTTGGTTAAAAATATAACGTTGATAGTAGCTCCTTTCCCCTGATGAAGCCACGGTCAGTGGTGAAACATGTTGGGGGAGCTCTAGCCTTGAAATTTTAGATTAGGTTAGGCAGGGATCCCGTCGCGGAGATGAGTATCTGCAGACCCCTCTGAACCGCGACCACAAATGGTGGAGAGTCGTGTCTAAGATAGTTAAAGATGAAAATAATGATTGGAAACGACTGACCAAGTGACCTCTAAACATAAAATTCCATCAAGAAAAAAACGTATCGCTAGAATATTAGGTAAAAGGTTGATGGATGGATGTTAGGGAGGCAGAATATATGGGTGATTTGAACCCCTAGCTCTGCCCCGGAACCCTGCTATACCTAGGATTTTAAAGTTTTCCTTTGTTCTCCCGTTTTATGTTATATTTTTTAACCAAAGAAAATAAATAAACGTTATGTCTTAAGTTGACCAGAAACGGGAGCTTACTAGTCTAGGCAACTGGACTATTTGAATTATATAATTAGATTTTCCTGGGTCTAAAGGGTCTTTGAAATTTTGTTCCTACAAGACAAGTTACCTCCTACACTAGAGTACTATGGGTATGAAAAGGACGACAGTGTTCCAGCAGGGGAACTACCCAAAGCATACCTCGAGATTGGGGAAGAAATGGTTCAATGACAATGAAGTAGAGGTGCTGGATTGTCCCCCACTGACCCCAGACCTCAACCCAATCCAACACTTGAGGTGAAGAAAAAGCCGTATTTGTACCCAAGTGAGTCGACCAGTATGGAGCAACATTGGGAACGTGCAGAAAAGACCTGGGAGCAGATTTCGGTGGAGACATGATTGAATCTGATGGAGAGCATGCCCAGAAGGACTCAGGCCGTGCTGGAAGCCAAAGGGGGATTTACTAAATACTAACAACATAATCCGATTTAGAATTATAGAAACAAACCAGTAACAATGCAGTCACATGAGAAGAATCGGCAGAACTAAAGTCCAATGTATGTGTGAGACAGCCGAGAGGATGGTCTATAGGATGATGGGGAGATCTGGAAGTCAGAAGTTCAGAACATTGTTACCTTTCTGCTCGTCAGTGTAGGTCAGACTTACTCTGCTCCCCGGCACCCACGTCACCCCATAACCCCGCACGGCGACAGGTTGGCAGCCAATGGCAAGTCTCCCTAGCATCTCGGTGACGTTAGGGTTACCTGTTATTGGCTGCTCCCCTCCCCGTGCCTGGATGTTTTGATCTATGCGACGGGGGAGATGCAGCGGCGGCCGTGCCAACATCAGGAGTGATGTGGGTGCCGGGGAGCGAGGCAAGTATGATCTGTGTGAGGGGCCCTGGCATTAGGGGGGACATTATAGGGCTGGGATTTAAGGGGCAGCTGGTTTGTTTTGACTGGGTCTTTGTGGTAAATTGGTCTCTGATGCATGGTCTCCTCATTCTGCTGCCATGCTGGAGGCGAGCCGGGCTTCCCTCGTCTTTAACCCTTTACACCCTGTACAGAATTATTAGGCAAATGAGTATTTTGACCACATCATCCTCTTTATGCATGTTGTCTTACTCCAAGCTGTATAGGCTCGAAAGCCTACTACCAATTAAGCATATTAGGTGATGTGCATCTCTGTAATGAGAAGGGGTGTGGTCTAATGACATCAACACCCTATATTAGGTGTGCATAATTATTAGGCAACTTCCTTTCCTTTGGCAAAATGGGTCAAAAGAAGGACTTGACAGGCTCAGAAAAGTCAAAAATAGTGAGATATCTTGCAGAGGGATGCAGCACTCTTAAAATTGCAAAGCTTCTGAAGCGTGATCATCGAACAATCAAGCGTTTCATTCAAAATAGTCAACAGGGTCGCAAGAAGCGTGTGGAAAAACCAAGGCGCAAAATAACTGCCCATGAACTGAGAAAAGTCAAGCGTGCAGCTGCCAAGATGCCACTTGCCACCAGTTTGGCCATATTTCAGAGCTGCAACATCACTGGAGTGCCCAAAAGCACAAGGTGTGCAATACTCAGAGACATGGCCAAGGTAAGAAAGGCTGAAAGACGACCACCACTGAACAAGACACACAAGCTGAAACGTCAAGACTGGGCCAAGAAATATCTCAAGACTGATTTTTTCTAAGGTTTTATGGACTGATGAAATGAGAGTGAGTCTTGATGGGCCAGATGGATGGGCCCGTGGCTGGATTGGTAAAGGGCAGAGAGCTCCAGTCCGACTCAGACGCCAGCAAGGTGGAGGTGGAGTACTGGTTTGGGCTGGTATCATCAAAGATGAGCTTGTGGGGCCTTTTCGGGTTGAGGATGGAGTCAAGCTCAACTCCCAGTCCTACTGCCAGTTTCTGGAAGACACCTTCTTCAAGCAGTGGTACAGGAAGAAGTCTGCATCCTTCAAGAAAAACATGATTTTCATGCAGGATAATGCTCCATCACACGCGTCCAAGTACTCCACAGCGTGGCTGGCAAGAAAGGGTATAAAAGAAGAAAATCTAATGACATGGCCTCCTTGTTCACCTGATCTGAACCCCATTGAGAACCTGTGGTCCATCATCAAATGTGAGATTTACAAGGAGGGAAAACAGTACACCTCTCTGAACAGTGTCTGGGAGGCTGTGGTTGCTGCTGCACGCAATGTTGATGGTGAACAGATCAAAACACTGACAGAATCCATGGATGGCAGGCTTTTGAGTGTCCTTGCAAAGAAAGGTGGCTATATTGGTCACTGATTTGTTTTTGTTTTGTTTTTGAATGTCAGAAATGTATATTTGTGAATGTTGAGATGTTATATTGGTTTCACTGGTAAAAATAAATAATTGAAATGGGTATATATTTGTTTTTTGTTAAGTTGCCTAATAATTATGCACAGTAATAGTCACCTGCACACACAGATATCCCCCTAAAATAGCTAAAACTAAAAACAAACTAAAAACTACTTCCAAAAATATTCAGCTTTGATATTAATGAGTTTTTTGGGTTCATTGAGAACATGGTTGTTGTTCAATAATAAAATTAATCCTCAAAAATACAACTTGCCTAATAATTCTGCACTCCCTGTATTTGCGGTGGAGTTATTTGGATGGGTGTAAAATAAAGCAGTCTTCTGATAAGTAAGGCTACTTTAACACTAGCGTTTGGTGCGGATCCGTCATGGATCTGCACAGACGGATCCGTTCAGATAATACAACCGTCTGCATCCAGAACGGATCCGTTTATATTATCTGTAACACGGCCAAGACGGATCCGTTCAGATAATACAACCGTCTGCATCCAGAACGGATCCGTTTATATTATCTGTAACACGGCCAAGACGGATCCGTTCAGATAATACAACCGTCTGCATCCAGAACGGATCCGTTTATATTATCTGTAACACGGCCAAGACGGATCCGTTCAGATAATACAACCGTCTGCATCCAGAACGGATCCGTTTATATTATCTGTAACACGGCCAAGACTGATCCGTTCAGATAATACAACCGTCTGCATCCAGAACGGATCCGTTTGTATTATCTGTAACATAGCCAAGATGGATCCGTTCAGATAATACAACCGTCTGCATTCCTTCAGAACGGATCCGTTTGTATTATCTGTAACACGGCCAAGACGGATCCGTTCAGATAATACAACCGTCTGCATCCCTTCAGAACGGATCAGTTTGTATTATCTGTAACACGGCCATGCTGGATCCGTCTTGAACACCATTGAAAGTCAATGGAGGATGGATCGGTTTTCACTGACACATTGACTTGCATTGTGTGCCAGGACGGATCCGTTTGGCTCAGTTTCGTCAGACGGACACCAGAACGCTGCGAGCCGCCTCCAGAGCGGAATGGAGACTGAACGGAGGCATTCTGAGCGGATCCTTTTCCATTTAGAATGCAAAGTGATCCATTTTGGACCGCTGAGCCCTGAACAGATCTCACAAGTGGAAACCAAAACGCCGGTGTGAGAGTAGCCTTAGCTCGCTACCATTACTTGACATTTGATTGCTGCTTCTCTGCCTTCATTGTGTCCTTCTGTCTCGTCCCCTCAGTTGAAGCTGGATCTCCTTCCAGTTGTCTGGTGGAGAGAAGAAGTGGAGGAAGGATGCTGATGAGCCCCCAGAACTCGTCTCTGGTAATCTTGTCTCTGGGCTGATGTACTTCAGATGCCTTCTGTCTGTCCATTCAGTTGTATGAATCGGCGGTGTGTTGTGGAGTTCTGGAGTGTTAGCTGCACCCCTTGGACCTCATGTACGTCTTCTGTCTGTCCATTCAGTTGTATGAATCCGCGGTTTGTTGTGGGGTTCCGGAGTGTTGGCTGCACCCCTTGGACCTCACGTACGTCTTCTGTCTGTCCATTCAGTTGTATGAATCCGCGGTGTGTTGTGGAGTTCTGGAGTGTTAGCTGCACCCCTTGGACCTCACGTACATCTTCTGTCTGTCCATTCAGTTGTATGAATCGGCGGTGTGTTGTGGAGTTCTGGAGTGTTAGCTGCACCCCTTGGACCTCATGTACGTCTTCTGTCTGTCCATTCAGTTGTATGAATCCGCGGTTTGTTGTGGGGTTCCGGAGTGTTGGCTGCACCCCTTGGACCTCACGTACGTCTTCTGTCTGTCCATTCAGTTGTATGAATCCGCGGTGTGTTGTGGAGTTCTGGAGTGTTAGCTGCACCCCTTGGACCTCACGTACATCTTCTGTCTGTCTATTCAGTTGTATGAATCCGCGGTGTGTTGTGGGGTTCCGGAGTGTTAGCTGCACCCCTTGGACCTCACGTACATCTTCTGTCTGTCCATTCAGTTGTATGAATCCGCGGAGTGTTGGCTGCACCCCTTGGACCTCACGTGCATCTTCTGTCTGTCCATTCAGTTGTATGAATCGGCGGTGTGTTGTGGGGTTCCGGAGTGTTAGCTGCACCCCTTGGACCTCACGTGCATCTTCTGTCTGTCCATTCAGTTGTATGAATCGGCGGAGTGTTGTGGGGTTCCGGAGTGTTGGCTGCACCCCTTGGACCTCACGTACATCTTCTGTCTGTCCATTCAGTTGTATGAATCGGCGGAGTGTTGTGGGGTTCCGGAGTGTTGGCTGCACCCCTTGGACCTCACATACATCTTCTGTCTGTCCATTCAGTTGTATGAATCCGCGGTGTGTTGTGGGGTTCCGGAGTGTTGGCTGCACCCCTTGGACCTCACGTACATCTTCTGTCTGTCCATTCAGTTGTATGAATCGGCGGAGTGTTGTGGGGTTCCGGAGTGTTGGCTGCACCCCTTGGACCTCACGTACATCTTCTGTCTGTCCATTCAGTTGTATGAATCGGCGGAGTGTTGTGGGGTTCCGGAGTGTTGGCTGCACACCTTGGACCTCACGTACATCTTCTGTCTGTCCATTCAGTTGTATGAATCGGCGGTGTGTTGTGGGGTTCCGGAGTGTTGGCTGCACCCCTTGGACCTCACGTGCATCTTCTGTCTGTCCATTCAGTTGTATGAATCGGCGGTGTGTTGTGGAGTTCCGGAGTGTTGGCTGCACCCCTTGGACCTCACGTACGTCTTCTGTCTGTCCATTCAGTTGTATGAATCCGCGGTTTGTTGTGGGGTTCCGGAGTGTTGGCTGCACCCCTTGGACCTCACGTACGTCTTCTGTCTGTCCATTCAGTTGTATGAATCCGCGGTGTGTTGTGGAGTTCCGGAGTGTTAGCTGCACCCCTTGGACCTCACGTGCATCTTCTGTCTGTCCATTCAGTTGTATGAATCCGCGGAGTGTTAGCTGCACCCCTTGGACCTCACGTACATCTTCTGTCTGTCCATTCAGTTGTATGAATCCGCGGTTTGTTGTGGGGTTCCGGAGTGTTGGCTGCACCCCTTGGACCTCACGTACGTCTTCTGTCTGTCCATTCAGTTGTATGAATCCGCGGTGTGTTGTGGGGTTCTGGAGTGTTAGCTGCACCCCTTGGACCTCACGTACATCTTCTGTCTGTCCATTCAGTTGTATGAATTCGCGGTGTGTTGTGGGGTTCCGGAGTGTTAGCTGCACCCCTTGGACCTCACGTACATCTTCTGTCTGTCCATTCAGTTGTATGAATCGGCGGTGTGTTGTGGGGTTCCGGAGTGTTAGCTGCACCCCTTGGACCTCACGTACATCTTCTGTCTGTCCATTCAGTTGTATGAATCCGCGGAGTGTTGGCTGCACCCCTTGGACCTCACGTGCATCTTCTGTCTGTCCATTCAGTTGTATGAATCGGCGGTGTGTTGTGGGGTTCCGGAGTGTTAGCTGCACCCCTTGGACCTCACGTGCATCTTCTGTCTGTCCATTCAGTTGTATGAATCAGCGGAGTGTTGTGGGGTTCCGGAGTGTTGGCTGCACCCCTTGGACCTCACGTACATCTTCTGTCTGTCCATTCAGTTGTATGAATCGGCGGAGTGTTGTGGGGTTCCGGAGTGTTGGCTGCACCCCTTGGACCTCACGTACATCTTCTGTCTGTCCATTCAGTTGTATGAATCGGCGGAGTGTTGTGGGGTTCCGGAGTGTTGGCTGCACCCCTTGGACCTCACGTACATCTTCTGTCTGTCCATTCAGTTGTATGAATCGGCGGTGTGTTGTGGGGTTCCGGAGTGTTGGCTGCACCCCTTGGACCTCACGTGCATCTTCTGTCTGTCCATTCAGTTGTATGAATCGGCGGTGTGTTGTGGAGTTCCGGAGTGTTGGCTGCACCCCTTGGACCTCACGTACGTCTTCTGTCTGTCCATTCAGTTGTATGAATCCGCGGTTTGTTGTGGGGTTCCGGAGTGTTGGCTGCACCCCTTGGACCTCACGTACGTCTTCTGTCTGTCCATTCAGTTGTATGAATCGGCGGAGTGTTGTGGGGTTCCGGAGTGTTAGCTGCACCCCTTGGACCTCACGTACATCTTCTGTCTGTCCATTCAGTTGTATGAATCGGCGGAGTGTTGTGGGGTTCCGGAGTGTTGGCTGCACCCCTTGGACCTCACGTACATCTTCTGTCTGTCCATTCAGTTGTATGAATCCGCGGAGTGTTGGCTGCACCCCTTGGACCTCACGTGCATCTTCTGTCTGTCCATTCAGTTGTATGAATCGGCGGTGTGTTGTGGGGTTCCGGAGTGTTGGCTGCACCCCTTGGACCTCACGTGCATCTTCTGTCTGTCCATTCAATTGTATGAATCGGCGGTGTGTTGTGGGGTTCCGGAGTGTTGGCTGCACCCCTTGGACCTCACGTACGTCTTCTGTCTGTCCATTCAGTTGTATGAATCAGCGGAGTGTTGTGGGGTTCCGGAGTGTTGGCTGCACCCCTTGGACCTCACGTACATCTTCTGTCTGTCCATTCAGTTGTATGAATCGGCGGTGTGTTGTGGGGTTCCGGAGTGTTGGCTGCACCCCTTGGACCTCACGTACGTCTTCTGTCTGTCCATTCAGTTGTATGAATCAGCGGAGTGTTGTGGGGTTCCGGAGTGTTGGCTGCACCCCTTGGACCTCACGTACATCTTCTGTCTGTCCATTCAGTTGTATGAATCCGCGGTGTGTTGTGGGGTTCCGGAGTGTTAGCTGCACCCCTTGGACCTCACGTGCATCTTCTGTCTGTCCATTCAGTTGTATGAATCCGCGGAGTGTTAGCTGCACCCCTTGGACCTCACGTACATCTTCTGTCTGTCCATTCAGTTGTATGAATCGGCGGAGTGTTAGCTGCACCCCTTGGACCTCACGTACATCTTCTGTCTGTCCATTCAGTTGTATGAATCGGCGGTGTGTTGTGGGGTTCCGGAGTGTTAGCTGCACCCCTTGGACCTCACGTACATCTTCTGTCTGTCCATTCAGTTGTATGAATCCGCGGTTTGTTGTGGGGTTCCGGAGTGTTGGCTGCACCCCTCTGACCTCACGTACGTCTTCTGTCTGTCCATTCAGTTGTATGAATCGGCGGAGTGTTGTGGGGTTCCGGAGTGTTGGCTGCACCCCTTGGACCTCACGTACATCTTCTGTCTGTCCATTCAGTTGTATGAATCCGCGGAGTGTTGGCTGCACCCCTTGGACCTCACGTGCATCTTCTGTCTGTCCATTCAGTTGTATGAATCCGCGGTGTGTTGTGGGGTTCCGGAGTGTTGGCTGCACCCCTTGGACCTCACGTGCATCTTCTGTCTGTCCATTCATTTGTATGAATCGGCGGTGTGTTGTGGGGTTCCGGAGTGTTGGCTGCACCCCTTGGACCTCACGTACATCTTCTGTCTGTCCATTCAGTTGTATGAATCGGCGGTGTGTTGTGGGGTTCCGGAGTGTTGGCTGCACCCCTTGGACCTCACGTGCATCTTCTGTCTGTCCATTCAGTTGTATGAATCGGCGGTGTGTTGTGGGGTTCCGGAGTGTTGGCTGCACCCCTTGGACCTCACGTGCATCTTCTGTCTGTCCATTCAGTTGTATGAATCGGCGGAGTGTTGTGGGGTTCCGGAGTGTTAGCTGCACCCCTTGGACCTCACGTGCATCTTCTGTCTGTCCATTCAGTTGTATGAATCCGCGGAGTGTTGGCTGCACCCCTTGGACCTCACGTGCATCTTCTGTCTGTCCATTCAGTTGTATGAATCGGCGGTGTGTTGTGGGGTTCCGGAGTGTTGGCTGCACCCCTTGGACCTCACGTGCATCTTCTGTCTGTCCATTCAGTTGTATGAATCCGCGGAGTGTTGGCTGCACCCCTTGGACCTCACGTGCATCTTCTGTCTGTCCATTCAGTTGTATGAATCGGCGGTGTGTTGGCTGCACCCCTTGGACCTCACGTGCATCTTCTGTCTGTCCATTCAGTTGTATGAATCCGCGGAGTGTTGGCTGCACCCCTTGGACCTCACGTGCATCTTCTGTCTGTCCATTCAGTTGTATGAATCGGCGGTGTGTTGTGGGGTTCCGGAGTGTTGGCTGCACCCCTTGGACCTCACGTGCATCTTCTGTCTGTCCATTCAGTTGTATGAATCCGCGGAGTGTTGGCTGCACCCCTTGGACCTCACGTGCATCTTCTGTCTGTCCATTCAGTTGTATGAATCGGCGGTGTGTTGTGGGGTTCCGGAGTGTTGGCTGCACCCCTTGGACCTCACGTGCATCTTCTGTCTGTCCATTCAGTTGTATGAATCCGCGGTGTGTTGTGGAGTTCCGGAGTGTTGGCTGCACCCCTTGGACCTCACGTGCGTCTTCTGTCTGTCCATTCAGTTGTATGAATCCGCGGAGTGTTGGCTGCACCCCTTGGACCTCACGTGCATCTTCTGTCTGTCCATTCAGTTGTATGAATCCGCGGTGTGTTGTGGACCTCACATGCACCCCTTGGACCTCACGTGCGTCTTCTGTCTGTCCTCAGCTCCTGCTGTCGCCCTTCCAGTCATCTCTCTGCACACACGAGCTCACAGATGCTGAGAAGGTGCTTGCCGAATGTCAGCAGGACGAGCCTATCCCCTTCTATCAGTGCCTCACCCGGGATCAGCTCCGTTGCTGTCAGAAAGTGGGGGAAGGGGTGTATGGTGAAGTGTTCCGGACCCTGCGAGGGGAGCAGCATGTGGCCCTGAAGGTGAGTAATAGTGGACAGAGCATTGGGCTGTAATGTCAACTGTCACTGGGGCCGTCTGTGGGGATGGCGTTAACTTGCGCTTCGTGGCCTTAGTTTGGCCACACAGGCATTTGTCTCTCACTGGAATACATTGAATGACACTAACCTTAAACTTGTGGAAGCCTTAAGCCGCCAACCCTAACGATGAACTTCTCACAGGTCATCCCCATAGAAGGTTCCCAGAAGGTTAATGGGGAGCATCAGAAGAGTTTTGCGGAAATTCTCCCAGAAATCATCATTTCCAAGTGAGTAGAAAATATGTGCTCGGATTCGGTTCTAGTGTTTGTTCCACCTTCATACATCTTGGGGTTAGGAGGGGTTCTGTGTGGCCCTAGGATTATACATGTGTGCCAGTGCCAAGGGGGTTGAAGGTGGTTGGATGACGAGGCCGGTGCTGGTATGTTGTACTATTCACTGCTCGCCCTTTATGTATAGGCCTCCTAAATCTAATGTCCGACTCCCCTGGGCTGGACATGGATGCAGAAAGTGACAGATGTGTTTATATGGTCACACATATGGACCCCACAATAGGAAACGGACAACTACGGGAGTCACAGGAGGAGGAACAACAATACTCAACTAGAACCTATGATAAACCCTTGAAGGGTCTCAAGCTATACGGAGAAGGTTCTATAGATGGAGGGGTCAGAAGTGGAGACCTGAGGGTAACCTAGATCCCATTATATCTGCTGTGCATGAAATATACATCGGCCATAGCATCTAATAGCAGCCACACATGGAGCTGGACTTAAGAAGCCAGGGAGTCTTCATAGAACATCATCTGTCCAGTTGCTGGTGTCAGTTGCAGCGACTCGGACCTGTACACAAGACTACATGTCAGTGTTTGAGGGGACACAGAACCCAGTAGAAAAGTGGCTGCCAGACAGTGGTCCAGAACAGATCTACATGTGAATGTCTGAGGAGACCCCATGTAAAGGTCCTGACCACAACCCAGTAGAAAAGCTGCTTTAAGGGGGTATTCCGGTAAAGTAACCTAATTTTTTAAAAACTGCATTAAGGCTGGGCTCCAGATGGCGACCAAAACGGTCACCAATGCGCCTTAAAATTTGCAGATGGCGACAAGACTTTTTAGTCTTGTCGCCATTTGCGACTGTACCGCCGTGCTGCTGCGCAGCCTACGTTCTCTTCACTAGCACACTGCACAGTGGAGAAGGAAGGAGCGAGTCCCCCTCCACTGTGACGTGACCGCCACTGCCACCAATGGGGAGATAGCAGGGAGGAGCTGTGGCCACTGCACCACCAATGAATGTAAAACAAGTGTCGGCAGCGGTATCACAGACCGGGCACCCGGTCTCAATAACAGGGCATGCGATCTGTGGCAATTAACCCCTCAGGTGCCACATATAAAGGGTTAATTCCAGCGGATCGCATGCCCTGTTATTGAGGCCGGGTCTGTGATACCGCTGCCGACACTTGTATCAATGAGTTAAAGAGGACCTTTTATGGGTCCAAAGAATATGAACTAAGTAGCAGGCTTCATAGAGCGGCGCCCAGGGATCTAAGTGCACTCACTATTATTCCTGGCGCCGCTCCGTTCACCCGCTGTGGCCCCCGGTATTTTCAACATTCAGAGCAAGGAGGAGGAGACGCCAGTGTCTCTCCTTCTCCCTGACATCAGCTCAGAGCCAGGGAGGGAAAAAAAATACCTCCTGAGCTCTGCGCTGCTGTCAGGGAGAAGGAGAGACACTGGCGTCTCCTCCTCCTTGCTCTGAATGTTGAAAATACCGGGGGCCACAGCGGGCGAACGGAGCGGAGCCCAGGAATAATAGTAGGTGCCGCTCTATGAAGCCTGCTACAGATGAGCGGAGGCCGCAGCTGTAGAGGTGAGCGGAGGCCGCAGCTGTAGAGGTGAGCGGAGGCCCCAGCTGTAGAGGTGAGCGGAGGCCGCAGCTGTAGAGGTGAGCGGAGGCCGCAGCTGTAGAGGTGAGCGGAGGCCCCAGCTGTAGAGGTGAGCGGAGGCCCCAGCTGTAGAGGTGAGCGGAGGCCGCAGCTGTAGAGGTGAGCGGAGGCCGCAGCTGTAGAGGTGAGCGGAGGCCGCAGCTGTAGAGGTGAGCGGAGGCCGCAGCTGTAGAGGTGAGCGGAGGCCTAGTTTACCTTGCAATCCATGTGTCTAGCTCCTGTGTGAGTATCATGGCGCCTGATCTTCCCTCGCTTTCCTGCTGAGTGTTGATGTTCACATCCGGTCAGGCCCCCTCTACTCAGTAATCAGCAGCACACTGACACTGCTTATGTTTCACAAGACATTTAGCTAGAGAATGGACAGCAACACACTGAGCATGCTCGACCTGACAAAGGCTCAGAACTACAGGTCGATGCCGTGGTAATGTATGAGGAAACACAGTGGGCAGCAGAGGAAGAAAACTACTTCTATAACTACTGAACGGTAAACATGTGAAATTTACATTATATTAATTATTGATGATGCATCAATCTAAAATATAAGTTATATTTATGGTAACCGGAATACCCCTTTAAGACGCGGATCCAGAACACAAGCAGATCTACAGGACCACACCAGTTCATGCAGGAAACCTTTCCCAGTGGGTCTGAATTACAGCAGAGAGAAGGGCTCAACTAAGATGGAAATCATTGAGATCCGATGATGGGAAGTGTTTGTGATTATTGATGCCTAAGGTGAAGCCAGCAATTTTTAACCCCTTTGCGCACCCTGGCTATATTGTCATGTTGACTCGCCATGCTCTACATTTCTGGTATAGCGATGATGCCGCCTCAGGGGTCAGCTGTAGCAGCTAAGATTGGTGATGGCGCCCATCCCAGATGTACAGTCGTGGCCAAAAGTTTTGAGAATTACATAAATATTGGAAATTGGAAAAGTTGCTGCTTAAGTGTCACGGCGGACGGGGAACTCGGACACACAGATAAACCAACAACCAGGCTCTAGGCGAGAAGCAGGGGAAGGGTCACCTCCTAGCTAAACCCTGACCTCTCTCCCTGCTCGGCCCACATTCAGACCTTGAAGGTAGGAATGATGTGTCCTCGTGCCTGGGCTAAAACACCCTAGATTCCCTGAGATGGTGAAAAGGGGAAAAGGAGCAGCCTGCTCGCACAGAACCTGGATGGGAAAGATGACACAAACACAACCTAGACAGCAATCAACAAAAACTGAAACCACACTTATCTTTTCTGAGCTGGAACAGACAACCTTCCTTCCTTGCTTCCAAGGCCAGACTGATTTCTATAACCTGCACAGAACACTGGACTAGAGTGATATTTAAACCAATGACCCCACCCAGTGCACCTGATGGGAGGCGGGTCCAGCACGACTCCAAAACAAAACTAAACCCGTGCTGCTATTCTGGCCGACCTCCGCACATAGTCAGAGCAGGGCATGACATTAAGTTTTTATAATAGCAATTTGCATATACTCCAGAATGTTATGAAGAGTGATCAGATGAATTGCATAGTCCTTCTTTGCCATGAAAATTAACTTAATCCCAAAAAAACCTTTCCACTGCATTTCATTGCTGTCATTAAAGGACCTGATGAGATAATTTCAGTAATCGTCTTGTTAAAGAGGACCTTTCACTAGTTTAAAAACTAAAAACGAACTATATCAGTGGGCAGAGCGGCGCCCAGGGGTCCCCCTGCACTTACTAGTATGTCTGGGCACCGCTCCGTTCGCCCAGTATAGGCTCCGGTGTCTGCAGCTCCCTCTGTTGTACTGGGCGGAGTTTTTGTATTAGGGTTTTCCCTTGCTGCAGCGCTGGCCAATCGTAGCGCACAGCTCGTAGCCTGGGACTCCCAGTTCTCTCCAAAAAAAACATCAGGGACAGATTGATCTTCTGCAGAAAGTCTGGTGAATGGACTGCTGAGGACTAGGGCAAAGTCATATTCTCTGATGAAGCCTCTTTCCGATTGTTTGGGGCATCTGGAAAAAGGCTTGTCCGGAGAAGAAAAGGTGAGCGCTACCATCAGTCCTGTGTCATGCCAACAGTAAAGCATCCTGAGACCATTCATGTGTGGGGTTGCTTCTCATCCAAGGGAGTGGGCTCACTCACAATTTTGCCCCAAAACACAGCCATGAATAAAGAATGGCACCAAAACACCCTCCAACAGCAACTTCTTCCAACAATCCAATTCCAACAGTTTGGTGAAGAACAAGGCATTTTCCAGCACGATGGAGCCCCGTGCCATAAGGCAAAAGTGATGACTAAGTGGCTCGGGGACCAAAACGTTGACATTTTGGGTCCATGGCCTGGAAACTCCCCAGATCTTAACCCCATTGAGAACTTGTGGTCAATCCTCAAGAGGCGGGTGGACAAACAAAAACCCACTAATTCTGACAAACTCCAAGAAGTGATGATGAAAGAATGGGTTGCTATCAGTCAGGAATTGGCCCAGAAGGTGATTGAGAGCATGCCCAGTCGGATTGCAGAGGTCCTGAAAAAGAAGGGCCAACAGTGCAAATACTGACTCTTTGCATCAATGTCATGGAATTGTCGATAAAAGCCTTTGAAACGTATGAAGTGCGTGTAATTATACAGACACCAGTAATGTTATTCTATAAGTATAGGAAAGACATGCCGAGAGCAGAGCTGTGTCCTAGCATCTACATATCATATACACTATGTACTATAGCTTCACCACACTGACATCTGCTCAGAAAGCTCATCTACATGTCATTGTTTCAAAGTTATCACCCCATAAAGTGAAATGTGTGAAAGAATGAGGCTGCAGGTGTGGAGGAGCGGCTCCTCCTGTGTTCCGGAGTCTTCTGTATGTCTTGTTGCTTGTGTATCGCTGAGTGAGAATTCTCGTTCCAGCCAGCTAAGCCCGGTCTGTCCATGAACAGATTCCTGATCCGCCTATTAATGGCAGCGTAAGACATCCGGCTTCTAGGAATGCTGGCGGAATCTGAACAGTGGGGGCGCTCCCCTCATGAATCCACCGCACACGTGCTCCTCCTGCCTCTCCCTCTATACATGTCTGCCTGTCAGTCACTGGAGCTCAGAAGAAAAGAGGGGGGAATAAATCTGCAGCGCTACCGTCGGCGCACAATCCAGCTACAGAGTGGACGTGGAAAGGACCCTTTATCGGCCATTAACAAGACGTGGACACCTGATCGGGGGCGTCAACTCTGTGGTTTGCGCTCTGAAGGTAGCGCTACAGATTTTTTTCCCCCTTATTTTCCTCTGAGCATCGGTATCCATCCAGCCTGGTGGGGAATGCGAGCAGCACCTTCTGGTAGGCCTCGGCAGGTAGTTGCACTCGATCATGTAATATGGCTATTACTGTGCTGTCGCACTCGGATGCTTACATGATGGGAGTCCTCATGCGTCTTCCTTCTTCTTGCAGGGAGCTCAGCTTACTGAGTGACGGAGAAGAGAATCAGACCAGCGGCTTCATCCAGTTGCATTCGTAAGTTCTTCTTCTGCTTCCTGCGTTCCTTCACTCCTGTGTGTGTCTGGGGTTCATTGTGAGAAGAGCCTGGCACCGCCACCGGCAGGATTGTAGCTGGCGCTGCTAGGGCGCATTTATTACTACATGGATACAACCTCCTTGTGGTCGACACCGCATCACAACTCTGAGGCTTCTTAAAGGGGTTCTCCGGGAAATACCTAAATATTACTTTATTATAAATATATTCCTAAATACCTTTCATTAGTTATAACGGCTCTTTTTGTCTGGGGAGCGATCGTCAGGGGAAATAAAATGGCTGCCGTCCTATTACTACACAGAAAACCTGTCCTAATCACACAGGAGGACACAGCGCCACTTCCCCACCTCCTCTCTGTACTTCATGTCTCCTTATGAACTCCATTCCTTCAGAGATACAGCTGAAGATCATATTAAACAGTATTCAGGACCATAACCCCTGACAAGCAGAGAGGAGGATGAGGCAGCTCTTTACCTCAGTGCTCTGAAGTAACTTGTCCTGCTGTGTGATTAGGACGGGATTTGCGTGCACTAATAGGATGGCGGCCATTTTATTTCTCCTAATGATTCCTCCCCAGAGAAAACTAGCTGTTATAACTAATGAAAGGTATTTGGGAATAGATTTAGAATAAAGTAGTATTTGTTTTTCATTTTCTTAATTCCTGGAGAACCCCTATAACGCTAGTTTTCTTTCATACCGAGGTTAGTAAATGTACATATCACTTATTACATAGATGAGTATTTATAGGAGGCGTTATACATATCACTTATTACATAGATGAGTATTTATAGGAGGCGTTATACATATCACTTATTACATAGATGAGTATTTATAGGAGGCATTAAACATATCCGTTATTACATAGATGAGTATTTATAGGAGGTGTTATACATATCAGTTATTACATAGATGAGTATTTATAGGAGGTGTTTTACATATCAGTTATTACATAGATGAGTATTTAAAGGAGGCGTTTTACATATCAGTTATTACATAGATGAGTATTTATAGGAGGTGTTTTACATATCAGTTATTACATAGATGAGTATTTATAGGAGGCGTTTTACATATCACTTATTACATAGATGAGTATTTATAGGAGGCATTAAACATATCCGTTATTACATAGATGAGTATTTATAGGAGGTGTTTTACATATCAGTTATTACATAGATGAGTATTTATAGGAGGCGTTTTACATATCAGTTATTACATAGATGAGTATTTATAGGAGGCGTTTTACATATCAGTTATTACATAGATGAGTATTTATAGGAGGCATTAAACATATCCGTTATTACATAGATGAGTATTTATAGGAGGCGTTATACATATCACTTATTACATAGATGAGTATTTATAGGAGGTGTTTTACATATCAGTTATTACATAGATGAGTATTTATAGGAGGCGTTTTACATATCAGTTATTACATAGATGAGTATTTATAGGAGGCGTTTTACATATCAGTTATTACATAGATGAGTATTTATAGGAGGCATTAAACATATCCGTTATTACATAGATGAGTATTTATAGGAGGCGTTATACATATCAGTTATTACATAGATGAGTATTTATAGGAGGCATTATACAGATCCGTTATTACATAGATGAGTATTTATAGGAGGCGTTTTACATATCAGTTATTACATAGATGAGTATTTATAGGAGGCATTATACAGATCCGTTATTACATAGATGAGTATTTATAGGAGGCGTTATACATATCACTTATTACATACAGTTGCAAGAATAAGTATGTGAACCCTTTGGAATTATATGGATTTCTGCACAAATTGGTCATAAAATGTGATCTGATCTTCATCTAAGTCACAACAATAGACAATCACAGTCGGCTTAAACTAATAACACACAAAGAATTAAATGTTACCATGTTTTTCTCGCCCATTCCATTGGGGGACACAGACCATGGTATAGCTTAGTCCACCACTAGGAGGAGACACTATGCAATAAGAAGAAACAGCTCCTTCCCCACTGGCCACACCCCGTGCTCCAACAGGAGGACCTCCGTTTTAGCTTAGTGTCGGATAAGGAGGTGACGCTCCTGCTCAGCAGGGTTGTCCCTGTAGTTTTATCTCTTCTCCTGTTTGTTTTTTTCTCTATAGAGGCACAGGGTCGCATGGCGTCCCTGGTCTCTCAGGGAGCGAGCTACCCCCCCTTCCCCCCAGAAGATAAGTGGAACCGGGCTCGACCTGCAGCTCCGGTGGCCTACCAGATCCGGGGTCACCTAGTCCTGCCCTCTATCCAGATCACTGCCACTACTTGTGCCAGATGACTGAAGAGGTGACCCCTGCTTGTCCGGATCAGAGGACTCAGATAAGTGCAACTGCTCTCCTGCATTCTCCCCCTCCCCCGTACTGACTAGGTGATGTGGTGGGCCTGCTGGGTTGAGAGGGAGGAGGGATTCCTTCTTGGGGCTGTGACTAGTCGCAGTGCCTTGCGGCTGCTTCCTTTTGCGGAGGGCTTTTAACCTTCTTTCTGGCGGTGGACGCCATTTTCGAAGCCGGGGTCCTGCCTTTTTTTCATATTTCCCGCGATCTGTGACACAACTGGGGGGATGAGCCGATCGAGTTTGCTCTGACGCTTCCGCTTTGCCTCAGCGCTTCTACACGTTTGGCTGCTCCTACAGCTCCTCACAGCTCACGGTAGGACAGTTGCGTTTTGCAAGCTTTGGAGACCCTGACTCTGGGATTGTCGCCATCATGCCTAGACCTGGGGCCCCCCAAAAATCTAAAGCGGCGACTCGGGTCCCACTGGGATCCTGTAATGTATTCTGCATGCCACTTTCGTTTACTGGATCCTGTGACTCTTGCCTTGCCTCAGGACAGGATCATCCTCCTCCCCCTCCACCAATCCAGCCCAGTCCCTCCACCGCTCCCTCGGAGCCTGCGGAACCCTCCTGGGCCTCTCCCATATCTAGGGCGGCCGCGGACTTGGCTCAAGTCTCACGCGCGGCCATGGCCTTTATGGAACGCATGGCGGCCACTGATCCTGTGGTTAGCACCGCTCCTGCTCCCGGTGCCCCCCACAGAGAACGCTCGGCCGTTAAAAGGCAGCGTACGCAACAGCATCCCTCCTCGGATGACTCTGCTTCCCCCCCCCTCGCCTGGAAGCGTGTTCAGCCTCTCACCCTCACCAGGGACTACCGGTCTGAAGGGGAAAGGTCCGGCTCGGACGAGGACACGGAGCCGGATCCATCGCCTAAGCTCTCCACCATGTTGGCAGACTTGGTCACGCCGGTCCGTGACATCTTTGACATCCAGGGGGAACCTCCTTCTACTAGTAGCCAGGAGTTCCCCCTTTTCCACTCAAGAAAACCAGAGGCAGTCACATTCCCCAAGCATGGCGAGTTTGCCAAGGTTCTTTCCAAGGCTTGGGAGCGCCCTAATCACCGTTTTTATGCCACAAGGTGCATGGATACTCTGTATCCTTTCCCGGCAGATAATGTGTAGCAGTGGTCTTCTCCTCCTAAGGTCGACCCGCCGGTGGCCAGATTGGCTAAGAATACGGCAATACCAGTCCTGGACGGGTCCTCCCTACAGTTGACAGGCGTTTGAACTCTCTTTCCAAAGCCATCTTTACTCTGGCGGGCACAGGTCTGCGGCCCGCGTTCGCCTCAGCCTGGGTAGCCAGGGCGATGTCTGTGTGGTTGCAACGCCATCATCAGGACCTCTCGTTGCAGGATGCCTCTGCGGACACCCTGAACTTCGTCCTCCAGATGTCCCAAGCGACAACATTTCTCTGTGAGGCCTCATTGGACGTCAGCACTCTCTTTGCGCGGGTGTCGGCCGTCTCGGTCACGCAGCGCAGGGAGGTCTGGTTGAAGGTCTGGGACGCCGACGCTTCCTCCAAGCGCTCCCTCACTAACCTCCCCTTTGCGGGCTCCAGACTCTTCGGTGCTAAGAGTACACATCTGCCCCAATCTAGATCCAAGCGCGCTTTCAGAGCTCGCCCCTCTGGCTCTAGAAACCAGTCCTTTCGGAGCTTCTCCTCCTCCAGGTCTCCGGCAGCCCCCTCCTCCTCCGACGGCTCTCAGGACTCCCGCAAGAAGCCTTCCTTTAAGCCTCAACCTTCCTGGCGCCCGCAATTCCAGGGGAGTTCTGCCCGCCTTGCGGCTCCCAAGCAGTCCTCCGCCTGAAGGGGCGCTCCCACCGCTGGCGGTGGGGGGCCGTCTGCTCTCCTTTCAGCAGGTCTGGAGAGCTCACGTTGGGTTCTGGAAATTGTAACTTCCGGGTACAAGATAGAATTTGTTTCCAGACCTCCGGAACGTTTCTTTCCTTCTCGGGTTCCGGGGGATCCGGCCCGTGCCTCGGCCCTGTTACAAGCAGTCTCCTCCCTTCTGGCCCGGGGAGTAGTTGTTTCAGTCCCTCTGGAGGAACAGGGTGCAGGATTCTACTCAAATCTCTTTGTAGTGCCAAAGAAGGAGGGATCAGTGCGTCCGGTCTTAGACCTGAAGCTACTAAACAAGTCCCTGCGTGTGCGGAGGTTCCGGATGGAATCCCTCCGCTCCATTATTGCTTCTCTTCTTCCAGGGGAGTTCCTCGCATTGGTGGACATCCGGGACGCCTATCTGCATGTCCCTATCGCGGAATCTCACCACAGGTTCCTGCGCTTCGCCCTTGGCGACCGTCATTATCAGTTCGTCGCCCTTCCCTTTGGGCTGGCAAATGCCCCGCGGGTATTCACAAAGATCTTGGCGCTGCTCATGGCGCTTCTCCGTACCAGGGGCATATCTCTGCTTCCCTACCTGGACGATATTCTGATAAAGGCTCCCTCTCGTCCCCAGGCCGAAGACAGCGTCAGGTTCACTGTTCAGACTCTGCAACAGTTCGGCTGGCTGATCAACTTCCCGAAGTCCTCTCTCCAACCTTCCCAGAGGGTGACCTTCCTGGGGATGCTTATGGACACTACTGCAGCCCGGGTTTTCCTTCCGGATTGCAAGTTCTCTCGGATACGGGAGTCGGTGTCTCTCCTTCTGCATTCCTAGTGTCTCACCATCCGGGAGTGTATGCAGGTTCTGGTGCTTATGGTGGCCTCCTTCGAGGCAGTCCCCTTTGCCCAGTTTCACACTCGGCCTCTGCAGCAGGCGATCCTGTCCTTCTGGGACAAGACATCCAGGGGTTTAGATTCTCGGATCCGTCATCCGCCTCAGGTGCGCATAGATCTCCCGTGGTGGCTGTCCCCTCAGAATCTCACTTCGGGAAAATCCTTCCTCCCGATCTCCTGGACAGTCGTCACCACCGATGCCAGTCTCCTGGGTTGGGGTGGCGTTCTCCGTGCTCGGACGGTTCAGGGGGTGTGGTCAGAGGTGGAAGCCTGCCTTCCGATCAACATATGGAGCTCAGAGCAATTTTCCTCTGTCTCATTGGACCCCCCTCCTAGCGGCTCTCCCGGTCAGGGTCCAATCGGACAATGCCACAGCCGTGGCCTACATCAATCATCAGGGCGGAACCCGCAGTCGGCCGGTGATGCAGGAGGTGAAAAGGATCCTACAGTGGGCGGAGGCTCACGTTCCTATATTGTCTGCAGTGTACATCCCAGGGGTCGAAAACTGGACGGCAGACTTTCTCAGCCGCAACAGGGTGGATCCGGGAGAGTAGTCTCTGCATCCGGACGTGTTCGAGGACATCTGTCACCGTTTGGGCCACCCGGACGTGGACTTGATGGCGTCCAGGCTCAACAACAAGGTTCCCATGTTCCGAGCTCGGGATCCGGAGGCGTACGGGGTGGACGCTCTGGTGTCTCCATGGCAAGACTTCGCGCTCCTCTATGTCTTCCCACCACTGCCTCTGCTTCCAAAGGTTCTTCACAGGGTAGCAGCAGAAGGAATCCCGACCATCCTCATCGCCCCAGATTGGCCTCGCCGCGCCTGGTTCTCGGAGGTCTCTCGAATGCTGGCAGACGCTCCATGGCCTCTTCCCCTCAGGGAGGACTTGCTGTCTCAGGGCCCGCTCTTCCACCGGAATTTACAGTCACTGCGTTTAACGGCGTGGCTGTTGAGACCACCATCTTGAAGAAGAGGGGCTTCTCGGACTCTGTTGTGAAGACCATGACCAAAGCCAGAAAACCAGCCTCATCCTGGATATTCTATCGAACCTGGAAGGCCTTTCTTGCCTTTTGCGAGAAGTTGGGCGTTTTTCCCCTTCGTTTCTCCGTCCCGGTGGTCCTCTCCTTTCTTCAGTCGGGCCTTGAGATGGGAATGTCCCTTAGCTCTCTGAAGGGTCAGGTCTCTGCTCTGGCCATTTTCTTTCAGCAGTCTCTGGCTCTGCTCGGTCCGGTGAAGTCCTCCGTATGTCCCCCCCCCCTGCCCCCCTGGGATCTGAACCTGGTTCTGTCTTCTCTCCAGGTGGCTCCTTTTGAGCCCCTGAGGGACATTTCCCTGAGTATTCTCACCTGGAAGGTGGTCTTTTTGGTGGCCATCACCTCTATCAGAAGGGTGTCGGAGCTGGCGGCACTTTCCTCTAAGGAGCCCTTTTTGGTCTTCCACAAGGATAAGGTGGTTCTGCGCCCAGTTCCTTCTTTCTTGCCCAAGGTGGTCTCCCCCTTCCACCTCAACGAGGATATAATCCTGCCCTCCTTTTGCCCCGCCTTGGTGAACCCCAAGGAGCACGCTCTCCATTCTCTTGATGTCCGTGCTTTGCTGGTGTACCTGTCGGTTACTGCCCCATTTTCGCCGCTCAGACTCCCTTTTTGTGATTCCCGAGGGGCCTCGTAAGGGTCTGGCGGCCTCCAAGGTCACTGTGGCTCGGTGGATCCGGTCGACTATTGCCATGGCCTATTGGTCCCGGGGTAGGGTACCCCCAGCGGGGGTTACCGCGCACTCCACCAGGGTGGTGGGGGCCTCCTGGGCTAGGTGTAATCGAGCCTCTACATCTCAGCTTTGTAAGGCGGCCACCTGGTCGCCCTTACATACCTTTACAAAGTTCTACCAGCTGCACTCTCTGGCGTCGGCTGATGCTGCCCTTGGGCACAAGGTATTGCAGGCTGTGGTTCCTATTTAACCGTTGGACGTTTTCCCTCTGGAGGTGCTGGTCTTCCCACCCCATGGACTGCTCTAGGACGTCCCATGGTCTGTGTCCCCCAATGGAATGGTCGAGAAAAGGAGATTTTTTGTGAAACTCACCTGTAAAATCTTTTTCTCGTCTTTTCCATTGGGGGGACACAACTCCCACCCATTCCTGTCTGTTGCAGGAGGGGTTGGTTCTATTCTTTTGGGACCTTATGGTTAACGGCCTGATGGTGGTATTCCTAGGTTCTGGTGTTCTTTGTTAACATTTGGTTTTTGGTCTCCTTCTCCTACTGCTTTTGCACGCACTGAGGTCCTGCTGTTGGAGCATGGGGGTATAGCCAGTGGAGGAGGAGCTGTTTTTTCTTATTGCATAGTGTCTCCTCCTAGTGGTAGACTAAGTTATACCCATGGTCTGTGTCCCCCAATGGAAAAGACGAGAAAAAGATTTTACAGGTGAGTTTCACAAAAAATCTCCTTTTATTGAACACACCATGTAAACATTCACAGTGCAGGTGGAAAAAGTATGTGAACCCTTGGATTTAATAACTGGTTGAACCTCCTTTGGCAGCAATAACTTCAACCAAACGTTTCCTGTAGTTGCAGATCAGACGTGCACAACGGTCAGGAGTAATTCTTGACCATTCCTCTTTACAGAACTGTTTCAGTTCAGCAATATTCTTGGGATGTCTGGTGTGAATCGCTTTCTTGAGGTTATGCCACAGCATCTCAATTGGGTCGAGGTCAGGACTCTGACTGGGCCACTCCAGAAGTCGTATTTTCTTCTGTTTAAGCCATTCTGTTGTTGATTTACTTCTATGCTTTGGGTCGTTGTCCTGTTGCAACACCCATCTTCGGTTGAGCTTCAGCTGGTGGACAGATGGCCTTAAGTTCTCCTGCAAAATGTCTTGATAAACTTGGGAATTAATTTTTCCTTCAAAGAGAACAATCCATCCAGGCCCTGACGCAGCAAAGCAGCCCCAAACCATGATGCCCCCACCACCATACTTCACAGTTGGGATGAGGTTTTGATGTGGCTTCCTCTGTGGTATCCTCCCATGAAATCCATTCTTGTTTAGTGTTTTACGTATCGTAGATTCGCTGACAGGGATGTTAGCATATGCCAGAGACTTTTGTAAGTCTTTAGCTGACACTCTAGGATTCTTCTTCACTTCATTGAGCAGTCTGCGCTGGGCTCTTGCAGTCATCTTTACAGGACGGCCCCTCCTAGGGAGAGTAGCAGCAGTGGTGAACTTTCTCCATTTATAGACAATTTGTCTTACCGTGGACTGATGAACAGCAAGGCTTTTGGAGATACTTTTATAACCCTTTCCAGCTTTATGCAGGTCAACAATTCTTAATCGTAGATCTTCTGAGAGCTCTTTTGTGCGAGGCATCATTCACATCAGGCAATGCTTCTTGTGAAAAGCAAACCCAGAACTGGTGTGTTTTCTATAGGGCAGGGCAGCTGTAACCAACACCTCCAATCTCATCTCATTGATTGGACTCCAGTTGGCTGACACCTCACTCCAATTAGCTCTTGGAGATGTCATTAGTCTAGGGGTTCACATACTTTTTCCACCTGCACTGTGAATGTTTACATGGTGTGTTCAATAAAAACATGGTAACATTTAACTCTTTGTGTGTTATTAGTTTATGCAGACTGTGATTGTCTATTGTTGTGAATTAGATGAAGATCAGATCACATTTTATGACCAATTTGTGCAGAAATCCATCTCATTCCAAAGGGTTCACATACTTTTTCTTGCAACTGTAGATGAGTATTTATAGGAGGCGTTATACATATCAGTTATTACATAGATGAGACTTTCTAGGGTGTTATACATATCAGTTATTACATAGATGAGACTGTTTCTAGGGTGTTATACATATCAGTTATTACATAGATGAGTATTTATAGGAGGCGTTATACATATCAGTCATTACATAGATGAGACTGTTTCTAGGGTGTTATACATATCAGTTATTACATAGATGAGACTGTTTCTAGGGTGTTATACATATCAGTTATTACATAGATGAGTATTTATAGGAGGTGTTATACATATCACTTATTACATAGATGAGTATTTATAGGAGGCGTTATACATATCAGTTATTACATAGATGAGACTGTTTCTAGGGTGTTATACATATCAGTTATTACATAGATGAGTATTTATAGGAGGCGTTATACATATCAGTTATTACATAGATGAGACTGTTTCTAGGGTGTTATACATATCGGTTATTACATAGATGAGTATTTATAGGAGGCGTTATACATATCAGTTATTACATAGATGAGACTGTTTCTAGGGTGTTATACATATCAGTTATTACATAGATGAGTATTTCTAGGAGGCGTTATACATATCGGTTATTACATAGATGAGTATTTATAGGAGGCGTTATACATATCAGTTATTACATAGATGAGACTTTCTAGGGTGTTATACATATCAGTTATTACATAGATGAGACTGTTTCTAGGGTGTTATACATAGATGAGACTGTTTCTAGGGTGTTATACATATCGGTTATTACATAGATGAGTATTTATAGGAGGCGTTATACATATCAGTTATTACATAGATGAGACTTTCTAGGGTGTTATACATATCAGTTATTACATAGATGAGACTGTTTCTAGGGTGTTATACATATCAGTTATTACATAGATGAGTATTTATAGGAGGCGTTATACATATCACTTATTACATAGATGAGTATTTATAGGAGGTGTTATACATATCACTTATTACATAGATGAGTATTTATAGGAGGCGTTATACATATCACTTATTACATAGATGAGTATTTATAGGAGGTGTTATACATATCACTTATTACATAGATAAGTATTTATAGGAGGCATTAAACATATCCGTTATTACATAGATGAGTATTTATAGGAGGCGTTATACATATCACTTATTACATAGATGAGTATTTATAGGAGGTGTTATACATATCACTTATTACATAGATAAGTATTTATAGGAGGCGTTATACATATCACTTATTACATAGATGAGTATTTATAGGAGGTGTTATACATATCACTTATTACATAGATGAGACTGTTTCTAGGGTGTTATACATATCAGTTATTACATAGATGAGTATTTATAGGAGGTGTTATACATATCACTTATTACATAGATAAGTATTTATAGGAGGCGTTATACATATCACTTATTACATAGATGAGTATTTATAGGAGGTGTTATACATATCACTTATTACATAGATGAGACTGTTTCTAGGGTGTTATACATATCAGTTATTACATAGATGAGTATTTATAGGAGGTGTTATACATATCACTTATTACATAGATGAGTATTTATAGGAGGCATTAAACATATCAGTTATTACATAGATGAGTATTTATAGGAGGTGTTATACATATCACTTATTACATAGATGAGTATTTATAGGAGGCGTTTTACATATCACTTATTACATAGATGAGTATTTATAGGAGGCGTTTTACATATCACTTATTACATAGATGAGTATTTATAGGAGGCATTAAACATATCAGTTATTACATAGATGAGTATTTATAGGAGGCGTTATACATATCACTTATTACATAGATGAGTATTTATAGGAGGCGTTATACATATCAGTTATTACATAGATGAGTATTTATAGGAGGTGTTATACATATCAGTTATTACATAGATGAATATTTATAGGAGGTGTTATACATATCACTTATTACATAGATGAGTATTTATAGGAGGCGTCTTACATATCACTTATTACATAGATGAGTATTTATAGGAGGTGTTATACATATCACTTATTACATAGATGAGTATTTATAGGAGGCGTTATACATATCAGTTATTACATAGATGAGACTTTCTAGGGTGTTATACATATCAGTTATTACATAGATGAGACTGTTTCT
Organism: Bufo bufo; assembly: GCF_905171765.1. NCBI lineage: Eukaryota > Metazoa > Chordata > Amphibia > Anura > Bufonidae > Bufo > Bufo bufo. Next base: position 566,449,601 of record NC_053393.1, read on the forward strand.
AGGGTGTTATACATAGATGAGACTGTTTCTAGGGTGTTATACATATCGGTTATTACATAGATGAGTATTTATAGGAGGCGTTATACATATCAGTTATTACATAGATGAGACTTTCTAGGGTGTTATACATATCAGTTATTACATAGATGAGACTGTTTCTAGGGTGTTATACATATCAGTTATTACATAGATGAGTATTTATAGGAGGCGTTATACATATCACTTATTACATAGATGAGTATTTATAGGAGGTGTTATACATATCACTTATTACATAGATAAGTATTTATAGGAGGCGTTATACATATCACTTATTACATAGATGAGTATTTATAGGAGGTGTTATACATATCACTTATTACATAGATAAGTATTTATAGGAGGCATTAAACATATCCGTTATTACATAGATGAGTATTTATAGGAGGCGTTATACATATCACTTATTACATAGATGAGTATTTATAGGAGGTGTTATACATATCACTTATTACATAGATAAGTATTTATAGGAGGCGTTATACATATCACTTATTACATAGATGAGTATTTATAGGAGGTGTTATACATATCACTTATTACATAGATGAGACTGTTTCTAGGGTGTTATACATATCAGTTATTACATAGATGAGTATTTATAGGAGGTGTTATACATATCACTTATTACATAGATAAGTATTTATAGGAGGCGTTATACATATCACTTATTACATAGATGAGTATTTATAGGAGGTGTTATACATATCACTTATTACATAGATGAGACTGTTTCTAGGGTGTTATACATATCAGTTATTACATAGATGAGTATTTATAGGAGGTGTTATACATATCACTTATTACATAGATGAGTATTTATAGGAGGCATTAAACATATCAGTTATTACATAGATGAGTATTTATAGGAGGTGTTATACATATCACTTATTACATAGATGAGTATTTATAGGAGGCGTTTTACATATCACTTATTACATAGATGAGTATTTATAGGAGGCGTTTTACATATCACTTATTACATAGATGAGTATTTATAGGAGGCATTAAACATATCAGTTATTACATAGATGAGTATTTATAGGAGGCGTTATACATATCACTTATTACATAGATGAGTATTTATAGGAGGCGTTATACATATCAGTTATTACATAGATGAGTATTTATAGGAGGTGTTATACATATCAGTTATTACATAGATGAATATTTATAGGAGGTGTTATACATATCACTTATTACATAGATGAGTATTTATAGGAGGCGTCTTACATATCACTTATTACATAGATGAGTATTTATAGGAGGCGTTATACATATCAGTTATTACATAGATGAGACTTTCTAGGGTGTTATACATATCAGTTATTACATAGATGAGACTGTTTCTAGGGTGTTATACATATCAGTTATTACATAGATGAGACTGTTTCTAGGGTGTTATACATATCGGTTATTACATAGATGAGTATTTATAGGAGGCGTTATACATATCAGTTATTACATAGATGAGACTGTTTCTAGGGTGTTATACATATCAGTTATTACATAGATGAGTATTTATAGGAGGCGTTATACATATCACTTATTACATAGATGAGTATTTATAGGAGGTGTTATACATATCACTTATTACATAGATGAGACTGTTTCTAGGGTGTTATACATATCAGTTATTACATAGATGAGTATTTATAGGAGGCGTTATACATATCACTTATTACATAGATGAGTATTTATAGGAGGTGTTATACATATCACTTATTACATAGATGAGTATTTATAGGAGGCATTAAACATATCAGTTATTACATAGATGAGTATTTATAGGAGGCATTATACATATCACTTATTACATAGATGAGTATTTATAGGAGGTGTTATACATATCAGTTATTACATAGATGAGTATTTATAGGAGGCGTTATACATATCAGTTATTACATAGATGAGTATTTATAGGAGGCGTTATACATATCACTTATTACATAGATGAGACTGTTTCTAGGGTGTTATACATATCAGTTATTACATAGATGAGACTGTTTCTAGGGTGTTATACATATCACTTATTACATAGATGAGTATTTATAGGAGGTGTTATACATATCACTTATTACATAGATGAGTATTTATAGGAGGCGTTATACATATCACTTATTACATAGATGAGTATTTATAGGAGGTGTTATACATATCACTTATTACATAGATGAGTATTTATAGGAGGCGTTATACATATCACTTATTACATAGATGAGTATTTATAGGAGGCGTTATACATATCCGTTATTACATAGATGAGTATTTATAGGAGGCGTTAATACAGTTATTACATAGATGAGTATTTATAGGAGGTGTTATACATATCACTTATTACATAGATGAGTATTTATAGGAGGCGTTATACATATCACTTATTACATAGATGAGTATTTATAGGAGGCGTTATACATATCCGTTATTACATAGATGAGTATTTATAGGAGGCGTTAATACAGTTATTACATAGATGAAGCAGGCGAACCCCATGTGCATGCTGAAGAGGATGAATTCCCAGTGAACCCCTCTGCCGTCATTCAGTGTAGCGAGTCCACACCCTGACAGAAGCATAAATCCGTGATTACAATGTGCAGTCATACATACACTGGTTCAGACCGTGGAGAGCGCAGGTATTGAGTTTAAACATCCAAGTCGCCTCTCGGCTTTCTCATTCCCTCCGCAGGTCCCCGCCTCTTTCTGACCCTAGTCTTAAGCCCCCTACTGGAGCCGAATAGACCGCAGACTGTGTGCTCCAATGGATGTGTTGCTGTGATTGACAGCGTGTGTGTATAGTGTGACCACGTCTGTAGCTGCCTGTGTATTGTAGCCGGGCTTTAGTGGTCATGGGTGATGCTGGTGCGGTCGCCACATCTCTATCCCAGATGGACCGCAGGTGCTCTATGTAGTGAGCCAGTAACACTGAAGTGCCTGATATCTGTAAATAATATGAATGGTAATGTATGACCGTACAAAGGAAGTCACACAAACTGAAAGGAACCACTGTCCAGTCACCCATGCATCACCATCCGTCTGCCCACTGGGTCTATGCCGGAGACTATAGGGCGCAGGGAAACATAATCTCTCTGTATCTTGGGCACAGAGTGGAGAATTAGAGCGAGCGGATGGTTGGGAAGGAACTGTTCAGGTTGCTTGTTAGTCATAAGGCCGCTATGTAAGCTCTGGGCTCAGCAGATGGCTTTCTGTATGTGGACATAGAGATCACGATGACTCCCCCGCTGTCCGCCTTTGTGTGGTTAAAGGGATTCTGTCACCAGGATGAACGCGATGGCGCCCATCCGTCTCCTCGCTGGGTTTACAATCACCCCACTGTTACTGCTCTCTTATTGATCTGTAAATCACCTCTGTCAGGAGCCCAAGGGGTGGTCCCACCATATGTTGGCGCCCATTGATCCGGAGCCCAGCACCGCCTACCACTTAATCTATTCACTCCACTTGCCCTGACGTGGTGCGCAGGGAGCCGGCGCATGCGCTGTTGACTCGTTGAAGCCGGTGCCAGTAGTCCGCACGGGCGCAGACTACAGTGCCCACTGCGCCTGTGCGAGACTACGGCACTGAGAAGAAGTGACGTCAGGGCGAGTGGAGTGAATAGATTAAGGGGTAGGCGGTGCTGGGCTCCAGATCGATGGGCGCAGCTCGGACCACCCCTTGGGCTCCTGACAGAGGGGATCTACAGATCAATAAGAGAGCAGTAACAGTGGGGTCATTGTAAACACAGCGAGGAGACGGATGGGCACATAGAAACATCGCCATCGCGGTCATCCTGGTGACAGAATCCCTGTAAAGCCCCTTCTCTTTTTTGTCAGATTAAACTTTATTTTTTTTAACATTTATTTGTATCATACACCAAATCCTTTTCCATCAGATCCTTAAAACAATCAAGGGCTGGTGCCCGGGAATGGACAGGATAGTAACAGAGGTATCTGAGGAGTTAATGCAGTTGTAGCACCAGTGAAGAAGAATAGTAATGTAAAATATCATACCCTCCAGCCTTGAGGCTGATCGCATACATCCGCAGTAACCCGGCTGCTCGAGCGAGCACCATCTTGAAAGAACATGTGTGGCAGAGGTTGCCAAGGGGTTAAAGAGGCTCTGACAGCATAATCACCCTTTTTGAACCAGGCATACTTCCTTTCTTTTGTCTGTATGCTAAACAGCTGCAGAAAGAGCTGCGTTATCAATGTGCAAATGAACATGTTGGAGCACCAGGAGGTGGGGCTGAATCCTTGGAGCACAGCTTTGTAACCCCTCGTGCTCTGCACACTCCCCTTCCCCTTGATTGGCAGAGCTGGACATGCGGAGGGCAGAGCTGTGTCCTACATAGTGTTTCTGGATTTTGCAAAGGCTTTTGATCCTGTCCCTCATAGACGTTTAATAGGTAAAGTAAGGCCTATAGGGTTGGAAAGTGCAGTCTGTAATTGGATTGAAACCTGTCTGAAGGACCGTGTCCAGAGAGTTGTGGTCAAAGATTCCCATTCATGGTCCCAGGTTATAAGTGTTGACACCAAGGTTCAGTGCTGGGTCCTCTGTTATTTAATTTATTTATTAATGATATCGAGGACAGGATTAATAGCACCATTTCTATTTCTGCAAATGACACTAAGCTGTGTAGTACTGTACGGTCTATGGAAGATGTCCACATACTACAAGCTGTCTGGAACATTCTGGGTGATTGTCCTTCATTTGCCAAGTTGATGCCCAATGTGGATCAATGTAAAGTTCTGCATTTTGGTAGTAAATCTCAGTACTTCATATGTCCTAGGTGATGTAGCACTGGGAGAGTCACTTATAGAGAAGGACCAGGTAGTAATAATCTACATACATCCTATGTCCTAGGAGGAGTAACACTGGAGAGTCACTTGTAGAGAAGGATCAGGTACTAATAATCTACATACATCATATGTCCTAGGAGGAGTAACACTAGAGAGTCACTTGTAGAGAAGGATCAGGTACTAATAATCTACATACATTATATGTCCTAGGAGGAGTAACACTGGAGAGTCACTTGTAGAGAAGGATCAGGTACTAATAATCTACATACATCATATGTCCTAGGAGGAGTAACACTGGAGAGTCACTTGTAGAGAAGGATCAGGTACTAATGATCTACATACATCATATGTCCTAGGTGATGTAGCACTGGGAGAGTCACTTATAGAGAAGGATTGGGTACTAATAATCTACATACATCCTATGTCCTAGGTCAGTGGTGGCGAACATATGGCACGGGTGCCAGAGGTGGCATTCAGAGTCCTCTCTGTGGGCACCCGCAGCCTGGAAAAAAGTCTATGGTGTACCAATATTCCTTAGGCTTTTCCTACATTAATCAACGCAGGGCGCACTATGAACAGCGCAGGCAGCGCACTGAATGTAGGCAGGCTAGAGCTAAATGATTACGTACATGGAAGGTATACTATATTTGTATTCAGGTTAAATTGCCGTGTTGGCACTTTGCGATAAATAAGTGGGTTTTGGGATGCAGTTTGGGCACTCGGTCTGTAAAAGGTTCACCATCACTGTCCTAGGTGATGTAGCACTGGGAGAGTCACTTATAGAGAAGGATCAGGTAGTAATAATCTACATACATCATAGGTCCTAGGAGGAGTAACATTGAAGAGTCACTTGTATAGAAGGATCAGGTACTAATAAGCTACATACATCATATGTCCTAGGAGGAGTAACATTGAAGAGTCACTTGTAGAGAAGGATTTGGGTGTCCGTGTAGATTGTAGATTAAATAACAGCATACAATGCCAATCAGCTGCTTATAAGGCCACCAGGATATTGTCATGCATTAAACGAGGCATGGACTCATGGACTGGCAGTTCAGTTCTTGGTACCAGTCCATAGAAAGGATGCCCTGGAGCTGGAGAGCGACTAAACTGATGAGGGGCATGGAGGGTCTGAGTTATGAAGAAAGATTAAAAGAATTGAATTTATTTAGTCTTGAGAAGAGACCTCTAAGGGGGGACATGATTAACCTATACAAGTATATAAAAAACGGTTCCATGTAAAATGCCCTCAAAAGACAAAGGGACGCTGCCTAGCATCTACATATCATATACACTATGTACTATAGCTTCACCACACTGACATCTGCTCAGAAAGCTCATCTACAGATCACTGCTTTATTCACAGACACAATATAGGATTATACAGACACCAGTAATATGTGTTATCTTATATGTATAGGAAAGACATGCTGAGGGCAGAGCTGTGTCCTAGCATGTACATATCATATACACTATGTACTATAGCTTCACCACACTGACATCTGCTCAGAAAGCTCATCTACAGATCACTGCTTTATTCACAGACACAATATAGGATTATTCAGACACCAGTAATATGTGTTCTCTTATATGTATAGGAAAGACATGCTGAGGGCAGAGCTGTGTCCTAGCATGTACATATCATATACACTATGTACTATAGCTTCACCACACTGAGATCTGCTCAGAAAGCTCATCTACATATCATATACACTATGTACTATAGCTTCACCACACTGACATCTGCTCAGAAAGCTCATCCACATATCAGTGCTTTATTCACAGACACAATATAAGATTATACAGACACCAGTAATATGTGTTCTTCTACGTATAGAAGAAACAGGTAACTCTGTGGTAAGGCTGTAGCTTGGTGGTAAGTGCTCTGACCTGCATGTAGAGATCACAGGTTGAACTCTTGGGAGAGACTCTCAGAGGTTTAGATGCTTCCCAGTGTGCAGTGCGTGTTTTCTGGTGGTCATCTGACACAGGACGATAGTGCTGGTAACAAACAGGTAATAGCATTAGCTCATTACATTAAAACATAATAATTAAAGGGAAAGAATCAACAAGAATAACAAAAAATAACCTAACCCCAGCCTAAAGCCCACCTGACACCGCGGCCCCATGCCCATAGCTCCAGCAGTCTGCTCAACCCCAACTGCTGCTCCATTCATCTCTGGGAGATCTAGAAATAGCAGAGCTGTCTCTAACACTCCCACAGAGATGGAGATGCAGTGCTCGTTTGACCGGGCTCTGAGAGGTACAGGGGACCCCAGTATTAGGACCCCCACCAATATAATAACAATCGTTGTGAAGTTCCAGTAAGTCTAGTTTTATTATTGACTGTTTTCCATTAATTATCTTATTCCAAATGTATGTATTTCTGCTTATAATAACTCCAGGGGACGTTTATGATGGGGGGTCTCATCTTCAGAAGCTTCACCTATAGTTATTATAAGTAGAAAAACGGAATTTGGAATTCATATTCAAGTGGCCAAAGTACAAGTCCTTGATTATGAATGGTAGAGGTCCCTGGCTCCATCATTAAAGGGGTTGTCCGAGTTATTTTTTTGTTCTTTGTATGTTTCTAACTAGTCAAATTAAAGGACTTTACAATTCACTTACTTTATCTCCAGTGGCTGGTTTCTCAGCTTTCCCTGAGGGTCACATGACCTGTGATGTCAGCTTCCCTCCCTGCTCTGATGATGATTCGTGCACAAAGCCTAAAGCTGGGTTCACACCTGAGCGTACCGAAGGAGCGCTCTGTATGCACGATTTTATCGGGCGTTTACAGACGCGGCTCTGGCAACAAGCAACGCCCATTGTCGCGCGTTCCCGGAAGTCTATGTACGGTAACGCGCGACCATACGCCCCAAAGAAGCTCCTGTACTTCTTGGGGCATAGGGCGTTTTGCAGCGCGTTCGTACGCGCTGTAAAACGCTCAGGTGAGAACTATGCCCATAGGGGATCATTGGTTCTTGCCTGTTGGGCGTTTTTCAGCGCGTAGGAACGCGCTGTAAAACGCTCAGGTGTGAACCCAGGTTAAGAGATCAGATGTGTCTGTACACCAGACGTCAGTATCTCCCTCCCACTGGATACTTCAGGAAAGATTAACCCCTTTAGTTGTACAGACTCAGGGCTGAAGGCTTTACTGAGTAGCTGCAGGCAGTGAGGAGACAAATGTTGGGCACAGGAGCTGACAGACTAGAGGAGTTCTGCACAACAGGTAGGGGGAAGATCCTGTGTGTATCAGCAGTGTCATTGTACAGCTGGGACTTGTAGTCCTACCCATACAACATGCTGCAGAGTCTCCCAGCAGGCAGACATGTCACTCAGGGCAGCTCTTGTATCCACTCCCTTAGCAGTGTCATTATACAGCTGGGACTTGTAGTTCTACACATACAACATGCTGCAGAGTCTCCCAGCAGGCAGACATGTCACTCAGGGCAGCTCTTGTATCCGCTCCCTTAGCAGTGTCATTGTACAGCTGGGACTTGTAGTCCTATACATACAACATGCTGCAGAGTCTCCCAGCAGGCAGACATGTCACTCAGGGCAGCTCTTGTATCCGCTCCCTTAGCAGTGTCATTATACAGCTGGGACTTGTAGTCCTACACATACAACATGCTGCAGAGTCTCCCAGCAGGCAGACATGTCACTCAGGGCAGCTCTTGTATCCACTCCCTTACCAGTGTCATTATACAGCTGGGACTTGTAGTCCTACACATACAACATGCTGCAGAGTCCCCCAGCAGGCGGACATGTCACTCAGGGCAGCTCTTGTATCCACTCCCTTAGCAGTGTCATTATACAGCTGGGACTTGTAGTCCTACACATACAACATGCTGCAGAGTCTCCCAGCAGGCAGACATGTCACTCAGGGCAGCTCTTGTATCCACTCCCTTAGCAGTGTCATTATACAGCTGGGACTTGTAGTCCTACACATACAACATGCTGCAGAGTCTCCCAGCAGGCAGACATGTCACTCAGGGCAGCTCTTGTATCCACTCCCTTACCAGTGTCATTATACAGCTGGGACTTGTAGTCCTACACATACAACATGCTGCAGAGTCCCCCAGCAGGCGGACATGTCACTCAGGGCAGCTCTTGTATCCACTCCCTTAGCAGTGTCATTATACAGCTGGGACTTGTAGTCCTACACATACAACATGCTGCAGAGTCTCCCAGCAGGCAGACATGTCACTCAGGGCAGCTCTTGTATTCACTCCCTTAGCAGTGTCATTATACAGCTGGGACTTGTAGTCCTACACATACAACATGCTGCAGAGTCTCCCAGTAGGCAGACATGTCACTCAGGGCAGCTCTTGTATCCGCTCCCTTAGCAGTGTCATTATACAGCTGGGACTTGTAGTCCTACACATACAACATGCTGCAGAGTCTCCCAGCAGGCAGACATGTCACTCAGGACAGCTCTTGTATCCGCTCCCTTAGCAGTGTCATTATACAGCTGGGACTTGTAGTCCTACACATACAACATGCTGCAGAGTCTCCCAGCAGGCAGACATGTCACTCAGGGCAGCTCTTGTATCCGCTCCCTTAGCAGTGTCATTATACAGCTGGGACTTGTAGTCCTACACATACAACATGCTGCAGAGTCTCCCAGCAGGCGGACATGTCACTCAGGGCAGCTCTTGTATCCACTCCCTTAGCAGTGTCATTATACAGCTGGGACTTGTAGTCCTACACATACAACATGCTGCTGAGTCTCCCAGCAGGCAGACATGTCACTCAGGGCAGCTCTTGTATCCGCTCCCTTAGCAGTGTCATTATACAGCTGGGACTTGTAGTCCTACACATACAACATGCTGCAGAGTCCCCCAGCAGGCAGACATGTCACTCAGGGCAGCTCTTGTATCCGCTCCCTTAGCAGTGTCATTATACAGCTGGGACTTGTAGTCCTACACATACAACATGCTGCAGAGTCTCCCAGCAGGCAGACATGTCACTCAGGGCAGCTCTTGTATCCGCTCCCTTAGCAGTGTCATTATACAGCTGGGACTTGTAGTCCTACACATACAACATGCTGCAGAGTCCCCCAGCAGGCAGACATGTCACTCAGGGCAGCTCTGGTATCCACTCCCTTAGCAGTGTCATTATACAGCTGGGACTTGTAGTCCTACACATACAACATGCTGCAGAGTCTCCCAGCAGGCAGACATGTCACTCAGGGCAGCTCTTGTATCCGCTCCCTTAGCAGTGTCATTATACAGCTGGGACTTGTAGTCCTACACATACAACATGCTGCAGGGTCTCCCAGCAGGCGGACATGTCACTCAGGGCAGCTCTTGTATCCACTCCCTCAGCAGTGTCATTATACAGCTGGGACTTGTAGTCCTACACATACAACATGCTGCAGAGTCTCCCAGCAGGCAGACATGTCACTCAGGGCAGCTCTTGTATCCGCTCCCTTAGCAGTGTCATTATACAGCTGGGACTTGTAGTCCTACACATACAACACGCTGCAGAGTCTCCCAGCAGGCAGACATGTCACTCAGGGCAGCTCTTGTATCCACTCCCTTAGCAGTGTCATTATACAGCTGGGACTTGTAGTCCTACACATACAACATGCTGCAGAGTCTCCCAGCAGGCAGACATGTCACTCAGGGCAGCTCTTGTATCCGCTCCCTTAGCAGTGTCATTATACAGCTGGGACTTGTAGTCCTACCCATACAACATGCTGCAGACTCTCCCAGCAGGCAGACATGTCACTCAGGGCAGCTCTTGTATCCGCTCCCTTAGCAGTGTCATTATACAGCTGGGACTTGTAGTCCTACACATACAACATGCTGCAGAGTCTCCCAGCAGGCAGACATGTCACTCAGGGCAGCTCTTGTATCCACTCCCTTAGCAGTGTCATTATACAGCTGGGACTTGTAGTCCTACACATACAACATGCTGCAGAGTCTCCCAGCAGGCAGACATGTCACTCAGGGCAGCTCTTGTATCCACTCCCTTAGCAGTGTCATTATACAGCTGGGACTTGTAGTCCTACACATACAACATGCTGCAGAGTCTCCCAGCAGGCAGACATGTCACTCAGGGCAGCTCTTGTATCCACTCCCTTAGCAGTGTCATTATACAGCTGGGACTTGTAGTCCTACACATACAACATGCTGCAGAGTCTCCCAGCAGGCAGACATGTCACTCAGGGCAGCTCTTGTATCCGCTCCCTTAGCAGTGTCATTATACAGCTGGGACTTGTAGTCCTACACATACAACATGCTGCAGAGTCTCCCAGCAGGCAGACATGTCACTCAGGGCAGCTCTTGTATCCGCTCCCTTAGCAGTGTCATTATACAGCTGGGACTTGTAGTCCTACACATACAACATGCTGCAGAGTCTCCCAGCAGGCAGACATGTCACTCAGGGCAGCTCTTGTATCCACTCCCTTAGCAGTGTCATTATACAGCTGGGACTTGTAGTCCTACACATACAACATGCTGCAGAGTCTCCCAGCAGGCAGACATGTCACTCAGGGCAGCTCTTGTATCCACTCCCTTAGCAGTGTCATTATACAGCTGGGACTTGTAGTCCTACACATACAACATGCTGCAGAGTCTCCCAGCAGGCAGACATGTCACTCAGGGCAGCTCTTGTATCCACTCCCTTAGCAGTGTCATTATACAGCTGGGACTTGTAGTCCTACACATACAACATGCTGCAGAGTCTCCCAGCAGGCAGACATGTCACTCAGGGCAGCTCTTGTATTCACTCCCTTTGCAGAGCGGGGGAGGGGCGGAGATTGTTGTTATTGCATGTAAACAAAGGGCCAGAAGAGAACCAGAAAAATGAGGAAATAGAATTTTGTTTTACCTAAAACTTGCTCCGCTCCGTTATATGTTGCTGCCCATCAGATTTACAGTGCTATATATATTTTTTTTCATAACTTGGACAACCCCTTTAGTAGTGCAGATGGAGGGCAGCCCGGCCTAGTGAATGGCAGAGACCTTCCCAGTAATCCTGGTTCTGTTCTCTTTAAAGACGCATTACCTAGGGACGGGGAACCTGTTAGAGACCGAGCCCCCAAACTACAACCCAAAACCCACTTATCGCAAAGTAACAACACTGCAATGTAACCTGAATACTACAGTCCAGTATAGTATATCCTCAATGTACTATAATAACCTGAATACTACAGTCCAGTATAGTATATCCTCAATGTACTATAATAACCTGAATACTACAGTCCAGTATAGTATATCCTTCATGTACTATAATAACCTGAATACTACAGTCCAGTATAGTATATCCTCAATGTACTATAATAACCTGAATACTACAGTCCAGTATAGTATATCCTTCATGTACTATAATAACCTGAATACTACAGTCCAGTATAGTATATCCTTCATGTACTATAATAACCTGAATACTACAGTCCAGTATAGTATATCCTCAATGTACTATAATAACCTGAATACTACAGTCCAGTATAGTATATCCTTCATGTACTATAATAACCTGAATACTACAGTCCAGTATAGTATATCCTCAATGTACTATAATAACCTGAATACTACAGTCCAGTATAGTATATCCTTCATGTACTATAATAACCTGAATACTACAGTCCAGTATAGTATATCCTTCATGTACTATAATAACCTGAATACTACAGTCCAGTATAGTATATCCTTCATGTACTATAATAACCTGAATACTACAGTCCAGTATAGTATATCCTCAATGTACTATAATAACCTGAATACTACAGTCCAGTATAGTATATCCTCAATGTACTATAATAACCTGAATACTACAGTCCAGTATAGTATATCCTTCATGTACTATAATAACCTGAATACTACAGTCCAGTATAGTATATCCTCAATGTACTATAATAACCTGAATACTACAGTCCAGTATAGTATATCCTTCATGTACTATAATAACCTGAATACTACAGTCCAGTATAGTATATCCTTCATGTACTATAATAACCTGAATACTACAGTCCAGTATAGTATATCCTCAATGTACTATAATAACCTGAATACTACAGTCCAGTATAGTATATCCTTCATGTACTATAATAACCTGAATACTACAGTCCAGTATAGTATATCCTCAATGTACTATAATAACCTGAATACTACAGTCCAGTATAGTATATCCTTCATGTACTATAATAACCTGAATACTACAGTCCAGTATAGTATATCCTTCATGTACTATAATAACCTGAATACTACAGTCCAGTATAGTATATCCTTCATGTACTATAATAACCTGAATACTACAGTCCAGTATAGTATATCCTCCATGTTCTATAATAACCTGAATACTACAGTCCAGTATAGTATATCCTCCATGTTCTATAATAACCTGAATACTACAGTCCAGTATAGTATATCCTTCATGTACTATAATAACCTGAATACTACAGTCCAGTATAGTATATCCTTCATGTACTATAATAACCTGAATACTACAGTCCAGTATAGTATATCCTCCATGTACTATAATAACCTGAATACTACAGTCCAGTATAGTATATCCTTCATGTACTATAATAACCTGAATACTACAGTCCAGTATAGTATATCCTTCATGTACTATAATAACCTGAATACTACAGTCCAGTATAGTATATCCTTCATGTACTATAATAACCTGAATACTACAGTCCGGTATAGTATATCCTCCATGTAATTCACTGGCATTTATTTTTTAGGGTATACGTCTCAGAAAATGAGGACGCTAAAACGAATATACTTTATTAATGTAAATGAATGTAAAACATAATTCACTCATATATAAAATCTTCTATCAAAGATACCTAATAATCGGGTTGGGTCTATTTTGCCGCTATTGAGGTGGATTACAAAACAAACTAGGGTGGACGGTGTCTGTAGGTAAGTATGAGAGCACCTACTGGTCAGTATTCTGCTCCCTAGGGTATGACCAGCTCCCACAGACTGACCCCTTATATATGTTACCCACCGGCTGGTTATTTGTGACAACAAACAGCCAAAATGGGAATTCTCTCAAGACCCCTCCCCACCGCTAACAAAAGCTCCCATATCTGCTGCGTCACCTGCTCGACGCGTTTCATCAAAGAATCCTCAGGAGCGGATGTAAAGCAAAGTAGAAGAGCATGTAGTGGAAACATATGGTGCCACACGGGTGTTGTGTGCCAGCACCTGCGGCTCTATAGCGGCCGCGCAGACTGAGTGAAGAACATGCAGCCAATGGGACGCGCGCTAAGGAGGAGCCGAAGCGCCTTATCCCTTCGCGTCAACCACGGCCGCACGAGATAAGTCCAGCCTCCTCTCCTTACCAGTTAGCAGGGACGATGTGCGCAGGTCGTCTATCCGGACATGTAGCCGATGAATAAGATATTGGGCAGCACTGCACACAAAATAGAAAAACGGAGTGCCAGCAGCCGAGGAAGCGCTCCAACCTCCAAATCAGATATAAAAAAGAAAATCCACGGCACTATCAAAAAACAGTAAGTGTGTTTATTACACCAGGTGCAGCGTTTCGGTCTTCTCAATGGAACCTTTCTCAAGCAACAATGATACTTGGTGCACTCATGAGGTATAAATACTACCAGCATACATACTTGAATAATACAATAATAATCATTCAATGTGAAAATGTCTACAAAAAATACTATAAAAATACAAGGGAAAATTCATATTGCGATGCATCAGTAATAATTAGTGTAAATCCATAAGAAGAATACAAAATCATAAATAAGCCCCGTATTATATAATTAGGAAATGACATCCATATGTGCAAAATTGTGATAATTAAAAACCATCCAGGATTGGTGGAAAGGAATCGGAACCATACCTGCCCAGCATGGAGTCATACATGTGGCTTGGCGTCCCGACACCCGGACTGCGCATGTCAGGAAGTTCGACAAGGAGAGAGCGATCACGTGATACACCCCTGATCACCTGACGCAGACTCCCCCGCAACGCCACAAACATCAATGCCTGGTAAATGACGTTAGCAGTCATGTGAACAAAAAGAAGATACATGATCGCCATCACCATAGAAACCATAGAAACAAAAGCAAAGTAACGCATAGAGATTCAGTATGAATCGCCGCCTGGAATGCTCTGATCGCCTCGTTAGTGACAACTGGGACCCCACTAAGTGTAAAGGAGGAAAGGACTCATACCACACAGTATGGATGCCCTCCCCCAGCGCACCATTTAGAGGTCCCCATTGCTCCAAACAGCAATTGCAATATAAAAAAGCAAAATTAGCGAAAGAACAATGGTTCAGCTGATGAAATGCAAATAACTTCCCACTCTGAAGAATGGTCATGTAGCCGAACAGGGACACTATGAGAACGGCGAATTGGACAAAGCCATCGTCGTTATACGTTCCAAGAAAGTGACGTCATGATTTATAAGCTAGTGGAGCATTAGATGTAAATATCATAATTTAGAAGTTAGATGGTGACGTCATAGTATATGGGAAAGTGGAACATTAGATGTAGCCAGCCATTTAAGATGCAACATAGTAACGACCAAAAGACAATGTACATGAACAGAAGCCTCTATAAAGAGCAGCTGTGCAGGACAAGTCAGTAACTGGGCTGTGACAGAATGTTTGGAAAAGGAGGGAAGATACCAGAAGAGAGAGAGAGGTTGAAAATCTTAGTTAAGTAGTGAGAATCTGGGAGAGAGATTGGAGGAGGTGGCAGGGAATAGGCTCACTAATGCAGACGGTAAGGCGAGAAGAAGCGATGATCCTGGAGAGGGACTGGAGGAGGTGTGAGGGAATAGGTTCACTAATGCAGATGGTAAGGCGAGAAGAAGCGATGATCCTGGAGAGGGACTGGAGGAGGTGTGAGGGAATAGGCTTACTAATGCAGACGGTAAGGCGAGAAGAATCGATGATCCTGGAGAAGGACTGGAGGAGGTGTGAGGGAATAGGTTCACTAATGCAGATGGTAAGGCGAGAAGAAGCGATGATCCTGGAGAGGGACTGGAGGAGGTGTAAGGGAGTAGGCTCACTAATGCAGACGGTAAGGTGAGAAGAAGCGATGATCCTGGAGAAGGACTGGAGGAGGTGTAAGGGAATAGGTTCACTAATGCAGACGGTAAGGTGAGAAGAAGCGATGATCCTGGAGAAGGACTGGAGGAGGTGTAAGGGAATAGGTTCACTAATGCAGACGGTAAGGTGAGAAGAAGCGATGATCCTGGAGAAGGTGTAAAGGAATAGGTTCACTAATGCAGACGGTAAGGCGAAAAGAAGCTGATCCTGGAGAGGGACTGGAGGAGGTGTGAGGGAATAGGCTCACTAATGCAGACGGTAAGGCGAGAAGAAGCGATGATCCTGGAGAGGGACTGGAGGAGGTGTGAGGGAATAGGCTCACTAATGCAGACGGTAAGGCGAGAAGAAGCGATGATCCTGGAGAGGGACTGGAGGAGGTGTGAGGGAATAGGCTTACTAATGCAGACGGTAAGGCGAGAAGAAGCGATGATCCTGGAGAAGGACTGGAGGAGGTGTAAGGGAGTAGGTTCACTAATGCAGACGGTAAGGTGAGAAGAAGCGATGATCCTGGAGAAAGGTGTAAGGGAATAGGTTCACTAATGCAGACGGTAAGGCGAAAAGAAGCTGATCCTGGAGAGGGACTGGAGGAGGTGTGAGGGAATAGGCTCACTAATGCAGACGGTAAGGTGAGAAGAAGCGATGATCCTGGAGAGGGACTGGAGAAGGTGTGAGGGAATAGGCTCACTAATGCAGACGGTAAGGCGAGAAGAAGCGATGATCCTGGAGAGGGACTGGAGGAGGTGTGAGGAAATAGGCTCACTAATGCAGACAGGCGAGAAGAAGCGATGATCCTGGAGAGGGACTGGAGGAGGTGTAAGGGAGTAGGTTCACTAATGCAGACGGTAAGGTGAGAAGAAGCGATGATCCTGGAGAAGGTGTAAGGGAATAGGTTCACTAATGCAGACGGTAAGGCGAAAAGAAGCTGATCCTGGAGAGGGACTGGAGGAGGTGTGAGGGAATAGGCTCACTAATGCAGACGGTAAGGTGAGAAGAAGCGATGATCCTGGAGAGGGACTGGAGGAGGTGTAAGGGAGTAGGCTCACTAATGCAGACGGTAAGGTGAGAAGAAGCGATCCTGGAGAAGGACTGGAGGAGGTGTAAGGGAATAGGCTCACTAATGCAGACGTTAAGGCGAGAAGAAGCGATGATCCTGGAGAGGGACTGGAGGAGGTGTGAGGGAATAGGCTCACTAATGCAGACGGTAAGGTGAGAAGAAGCGATGATCCTGGAGAGGGACTGGAGGAGGTGTGAGGGAATAGGTTCACTAATGCAGACGGTAAGGTGAGAAGAAGCGATGATCCTGGAGAAGGACTGGAGGAGGTGTAAGGGAATAGGCTCACTAATGCAGACGGTAAGGCGAGAAGAAGCGATGATCCTGGAGAGGGACTGGAGGAGGTGTGAGGGGATAGGTTCACTAATGCAGATGGTAAGGCGAGAAGAAGCGATGATCCTGGAGAAGGACTGGAGGAGGTGTAAGGGAATAGGCTCACTAATGCAGACGGTAAGGCGAGAAGAAGCGATGATCCTGGAGAGGGACTGGAGGAGGTGTGAAGGAATAGGGTCAGTAGCGCATGCAGTAATGTAGCTCGAAAAGAGCGAAGTCCGGAAGTAGGCTGGAGGAGGTGTGAGGATATAGGATCGGTAGTGCAGGTAGTAGAATGAAAAGAAAAATAGGATCTTGGAGACTTCTGTGACTGGGTTGAATATAAAAAGTGAACCAGAGGAGGTGCTGGAGGGAAAGGGATTGATGATTTCTGTAAAATGGAGGATTTCATGCCAGATGTTTTAAATTTTCTCTAAAAGAAGGTGGCCAGATCTTCAGCACAGAGGTCTGTAGTAGGCGCCTGCACATTAAAACTTTGGATTGGGTGAAAAGTTTTATTTTTTTATTATTGGATAGTGAAGAGATCACATTTATGAATTAGCTCTGTTGGTGCGGTGAGAATTTTCTGGTGTATGAGCTTTTCTCCATAGGCGTTTACCACTCTTACTGGAGAACGCAAGTTTGAGGTGTATGCCAGGGTTGCTTTTGTCTCTGTTGGGAATTTCTGATTTTAGAGGTGCTACTTCAGAGGATATCATTATTATTATTATTATTATTATTATTATTATTATAGTGTTTTGCAGCCAGAACAATACAGGAGACGGAAGAGATTGGGGACATTGCTGACTATAGAGAGTCTGTACGTTTAGGGTCAATGGATTTCTGAATGTGATAAGCAGGAGTGTGGTGAGATGGGCGAGGGCTTGTGACTGTGGGATGGGCGAGGGCTTGTGACTGTGGGATGGGCGAGGGCTTGTGACTGTGGGATGGGCGAGGGCTTGTGACTGTGGGATGGGCGAGGGCTTGTGACTGTGGGATGGGCGAGGCCTTGTGACTGTGGGATGGGCGAGGGCTTGTTCGTACGCGCTGTAAAACGCTCAGGTGAGAACCATGCCCATAGGGGATCATTGGTTCTTGCCTGTTGGGCGTTTTTCAGCGCGTAGGAACGCGCTGTAAAACGCTCAGGTGTGAACCCAGGTTAAGAGATCAGATATGTGTCTGTACACCAGACGTCAGTATCTCCCTCCCACTGGATACTTCAGGAAAGATTAACCCCTTTAGTTGTACAGACTCAGGGCTGAAGGCTTTACTGAGTAGCTGCAGGCAGTGAGGAGACAAATGTTGGGCACAGGAGCTGACAGACTAGAGGAGTTCTGCACAACAGGTAGGGGGAAGATCCTGTGTGTATCAGCAGTGTCATTGTACAGCTGGGACTTGTAGTCCTACCCATACAACATGCTGCAGAGTCTCCCAGCAGGCAGACATGTCACTCAGGGCAGCTCTTGTATCCGCTCCCTTAGCAGTGTCATTATACAGCTGGGACTTGTAGTCCTACACATACAACATGCTGCAGAGTCTCCCAGCAGGCAGACATGTCACTCAGGGCAGCTCTTGTATCCTCTCCCTTAGCAGTGTCATTATACAGCTGGGACTTGTAGTCCTACACATACAACATGCTGCAGAGTCTCCCAGCAGGCAGACATGTCACTCAGGGCAGCTCTTGTATCCACTCCCTTAGCAGTGTCATTATACAGCTGGGACTTGTAGTCCTACACATACAACATGCTGCAGAGTCTCCCAGCAGGCAGACATGTCACTCAGGGCAGCTCTTGTATCCACTCCCTTAGCAGTGTCATTATACAGCTGGGACTTGTAGTCCTACACATACAACATGCTGCAGAGTCTCCCAGCAGGCAGACATGTCACTCAGGACAGCTCTTGTATCCACTCCCTTACCAGTGTCATTATACAGCTGGGACTTGTAGTCCTACACATACAACATGCTGCAGAGTCTCCCAGCAGGCAGACATGTCACTCAGGGCAGCTCTTGTATCCACTCCCTTAGCAGTGTCATTATACAGCTGGGACTTGTAGTCCTACACATACAACATGCTGCAGAGTCTCCCAGCAGGCAGACATGTCACTCAGGGCAGCTCTTGTATTCACTCCCTTTGCAGAGCGGGGGAGGGGCGGAGATTGTTGTTATTGCATGTAAACAAAGGGCCAGAAGAGAACCAGAAAAATGAGGAAATAGAATTTTGTTTTACCTAAAACTTGCTCCGCTCCGTTATATGTTGCTGCCCATCAGATTTACAGTGCTATATATTTTTTTTTTCATAACTTGGACAACCCCTTTAGTAGTGCAGATGGAGGGCAGCCCGGCCTAGTGAATGGCAGAGACCTTCCCAGTAATCCTGGTTCTGTTCTCTTTAAAGACGCATTACCTAGGGACGGGGAACCTGTTAGAGACCGAGCCCCCAAACTACAACCCAAAACCCACTTATCGCAAAGTAACAACACTGCAATGTAACCTGAATACTACAGTCCAGTATAGTATATCCTCAATGTACTATAATAACCTGAATACTACAGTCCAGTATAGTATATCCTTCATGTTCTATAATAACCTGAATACTACAGTCCAGTATAGTATATCCTTCATGTACTATAATAACCTGAATACTACAGTCCAGTATAGTATATCCTCCATGTACTATAATAACCTGAATACTACAGTCCAGTATAGTATATCCTCCATGTACTATAATAACCTGAATACTACAGTCCAGTATAGTATATCCTTCATGTACTATAATAACCTGAATACTACAGTCCAGTATAGTATATCCTCAATGTACTATAATAACCTGAATACTACAGTCCAGTATAGTATATCCTCCATGTACTATAATAACCTGAATACTACAGTCCAGTATAGTATATCCTTCATGTACTATAATAACCTGAATACTACAGTCCAGTATAGTATATCCTCAATGTACTATAATAACCTGAATACTACAGTCCAGTATAGTATATCCTCCATGTGCTATAATAACCTGAATACTACAGTCCAGTATAGTATATCCTCCATGTACTATAATAACCTGAATACTACAGTCCAGTATAGTATATCCTCCATGTACTATAATAACCTGGACTGTAGTATTGTGATTATTATAGTACATGGAGGATATACTATTCTGGACTGTAGTATTCAGGTTATTATAGTACATGGAGGATATACTATACCGGACTGTAGTATTCAGGTTATTATAGTACATGGAGGATATACTATACTGGACTGTAGTATTCAGGTTATTATAGTGCATGGAGGATATACTATACTGGACTGTAGTATTCAGAATATTATAGTACATGGGGGATATACTATACTGGACTGTAGTATTCAGAATATTATAGTACATGGAGGATATACTATAGCGGACTGTAGTATTCAGGTTATTATAGTACATGGAGGATATACTATACTGGACTGTAGTATTCAGAATATTATAGTACATGGGGGATATACTATACTGGACTGTAGTATTCAGGATATTTTACTACATGGGGGATATACTATACTGGACTGTAGTATTCAGGTTATTATAGTACATGGAGGATATACTATACTGAATACTACAGTCCAGTATAGTATATCCTCCACGTACTATAATAACCTAAATACTACAGTCCGGTATAGTATATCCTTCATGTACTATAATATTCTGAATACTACAGTCCAGTATAGTATAGCCTCCATGTGCTATAATAACCTGAATACTACAGTCCGGTATAGTATATCCTCCATGTAATTCACTGGCATTTATTTTTTAGGGTATACGTCTCAGAAAATGAGGACGCTAAAACGAATATACTTTATTAATACTGGTTAAAACCAGGGGGAATGTAAAACATAATTCACTCATATATAAAATCTTCTATCAAAGATACCTAATAATCGGGTTGGGTCTATTTTGCCGCTATTGAGGTGGATTACAAAACAAACTAGGGTGGACGGTGTCTGTAGGTAAGTATGAGAGCACCTACTGGTCAGTATTCTGCTCCCTAGGGTATGACCAGCTCCCACAGACTGACCCCTTATATATGTTACCCACCGGCTGGTTATTTGTGACAACAAACAGCCAAAATGGGAATTCTCTCAAGACCCCTCCCCACCGCTAACAAAAGCTCCCATATCTGCTGCGTCACCTGCTCGACGCGTTTCATCAAAGAATCCTCAGGAGCGGATGTAAAGCAAAGTAGAAGAGCATGTAGTGGAAACATATGGTGCCACACGGGTGTTGTGTGCCTCTGGCTCTATAGCGGCCGCGCAAACTGAGTGAAGAACATGCAGCCAATGGGACGCGCGCTAAGGAGGAGCCGAAGCGCCTTACCCCTTCGCGTCAACCACGGCCGCACGAGATAAGTCCAGCCTCCTCTCCTTACCAGTTAGCAGGGACGATGTGCGCAGGTCGTCTATCCGGACATGTAGCCGATGAATAAGATATTGGGCAGCACTGCACACAAAATAGAAAAACGTAGTGCCAGCAGCCGAGGAAGCGCTCCAACCTCCAAATCAGATATAAAAAAGAAAATCCACGGCACTATCAAAAAACAGTAAGTGTGTTTATTACACCAGGTGCAGCGTTTCGGTCTTCTCAATGGAACCTTTCTCAAGCAACAATGATACTTGGTGCACTCATGAGGTATAAATACTACCAGCATACATACTTGAATAATACAATAATAATCATTCAATGTGAAAATGTCTACAAAAAATACTATAAAAATACAAGGGAAAATTCATATTGCGATGCATCAGTAATAATTAGTGTAAATCCATAAGAAGAATACAAAATCATAAATAAGCCCCGTATTATATAATTAGGAAATGACATCCATATGTGCAAAATTGTGATAATTAAAAACCATCCAGGATTGGTGGAAAGGAATCGGAACCATACCCGCATGGAGTCATACATGTGGCTTGGCGTCCCGACACCCGGACTGCGCATGTCAGGAAGTTCGACAAGGAGAGAGCGATCACGTGATACACCCCTGATCACCTGACGCAGACTCCCCCGCAACGCCACAAACATCAATGCCTGGTAAATGACGTTAGCAGTCATGTGAACAAAAAGAAGATACCTGATCGCCATCACCATAGAAACCATAGAAACAAAAGCAAAGTAACGCATAGAGATTCAGTATGAATCGCCGCCTGGAATGCTCTGATCGCCTCGTTAGTGACAACTGGGACCCCA
The DNA here is from genome assembly GCF_905171765.1 of Bufo bufo. NCBI lineage: Eukaryota > Metazoa > Chordata > Amphibia > Anura > Bufonidae > Bufo > Bufo bufo. The sequence goes on from NC_053393.1 coordinate 566,472,067, forward strand.
CTAAGTGTAAAGGAGGAAAGGACTCATACCACACAGTATGGATGCCCTCCCCCAGCGCACCATTTAGAGGTCCCCATTGCTCCAAACAGCAATTGCAATATAAAAAAGCAAAATTAGCGAAAGAACAATGGTTCAGCTGATGAAATGCAAATAACTTCCCACTCTGAAGAATGGTCATGTAGCCGAATAGGGACACTATGAGAACGGTGAGGATGAACGGCGAATTGGACAAAGCCATCGTCGTTATACGTTCCAAGAAAGTGACGTCATGATTTATAAGCTAGTGGAGCATTAGATGTAAATATCATAATTTAGAAGTTAGATGGTGACGTCATAGTATATGGGAAAGTGGAACATTTAGATGTAGCCAGCCATTTAAGATGCAACATAGTAACGACCAAAAGACAATGTACATGAACAGAAGCCTCTATAAAGAGCAGCTGTGCAGGACAAGTCAGTAACTGGGCTGTGACAGAATGTTTGGAAAAGGAGGGAAGATACCAGAAGAGAGAGAGAGGTTGAAAATCTTAGGTAAGTAGTGAGAATCTGGGAGAGAGATTGGAGGAGGTGGGAGGGAATAGGCTCACTAATGCAGACGGTAAGGCGAGAAGCGATGATCCTGGAGAGGGACTGGAGGAGGTGTGAGGGAATAGGCTCACTAATGCAGACGGTAAGGCGAGAAGAAGCGATGATCCTGGAGAGGGACTGGAGGAGGTGTGAGGGAATAGGTTCACTAATGCAGACGGTAAGGCGAGAAGAAGCGATGATCCTGGAGAGGGACTGGAGGAGGTGTGAGGGAATAGGCTCACTAATGCAGACGGTAAGGCGAGAAGAAGCGATGATCCTGGAGAGGGACTGGAGGAGGTGTGAGGGAATAGGCTCACTAATGCAGACGGTAAGGCGAGAAGAAGCGATGATCCTGGAGAGGGACTGGAGGAGGTGTGAGGGAATAGGCTCACTAATGCAGACAGTAAGGCGAGAAGAAGCGATGATCCTGGAGAGGGACTGGAGGAGGTGTGAGGGAATAGGTTCACTAACGCAGACGGTAAGGCGAGAAGAAGCGATGATCCTGGAGAGGGACTGGAGGAGGTGTGAGGGAATAGGTTCACTAATGCAGATGGTAGGGCGAGAAGAAGCGATGATCCTGGAGAGGGACTGGAGGAGGTGTAAGGGAGTAGGCTCACTAATGCAGACGGTAAGGTGAGAAGAAGCGATGATCCTGGAGAAGGACTGGAGGAGGTGTAAGGGAATAGGCTCACTAATGCAGACGGTAAGGCGAGAAGAAGCGATGATCCTGGAGAGGGACTGGAGGAGGTGTGAGGGAATAGGTTCACTAATGCAGACGGTAAGGTGAGAAGAAGCGATGATCCTGGAGAAGGACTGGAGGAGGTGTAAGGGAATAGGCTCACTAATGCAGACGGTAAGGCGAGAAGAAGCGATGATCCTGGAGAGGGACTGGAGGAGGTGTGAGGGAATAGGTTCACTAATGCAGACGGTAAGGCGAGAAGAAGCGATGATCCTGGAGAGGGACTGGAGGAGGTGTGAGGGAATAGGTTCACTAATGCAGACGGTAAGGCGAGAAGAAGCGATGATCCTGGAGAGGGACTGGAGGAGGTGTGAGGGAATAGGCTCACTAATGCAGACGGTAAGGCGAGAAGAAGCGATGATCCTGGAGAGGGACTGGAGGAGGTGTGAGGGAATAGACTCACTAATGCAGACGGTAAGGCGAGAAGAAGCGATGATCCTGGAGAGGGACTAGAGGAGGTGTGAGGGAATAGGCTTACTAATGCAGACGGTAAGGCGAGAAGAAGCAATGATCCTGGAGAAGGACTGGAGGAGGTGTAAGGGAGTAGGTTCACTAATGCAGACGGTAAGGTGAGAAGAAGCGATGATCCTGGAGAAGGTGTAAGGGAATAGGTTCACTCATGCAGACGGTAAGGCGAAAAGAAGCTGATCCTGGAGAGGGACTGGAGGAGGTGTGAGGGAATAGGCTCACTAATGCAGACGGTAAGGTGAGAAGAAGCGATGATCCTGGAGAGGGACTGGAGGAGGTGTAAGGGAATAGGCTCACTAATGCAGACGGTAAGGCGAGAAGAAGCGATGATCCTGGAGAAGAACTGGAGGAGGTGTAAGGGAGTAGGTTCACTAATGCAGACCGTAAGGCGAAAAGAAGCGATGATCCTTGAGAGGGACTGGAGAAGGTGTGAGGGAATAGGCTCACTAATGCAGACGGTAAGGCGAGAAGAAGCGATGATCCTGGAGAGGGACTGGAGGAGGTGTGAGGGAATAGGCTCACTAATGCAGACAGTAAGGCGAGAAGAAGCGATGATCCTGGAGAGGGACTGGAGGAGGTGTGAGGGAATAGGTTCACTAATGCAGATGGTAAGGCGAGAAGAAGCGATGATCCTGGAGAGGGACTGGAGGAGGTGTGAGGGAATAGGTTCACTAACGCAGACGGTAAGGCGAGAAGAAGCGATGATCCTGGAGAGGGACTGGAGGAGGTGTGAGGGAATAGGTTCACTAATGCAGATGGTAAGGCGAGAAGAAGCGATGATCCTGGAGAGGGACTGGAGGAGGTGTAAGGGAGTAGGCTCACTAATGCAGACGGTAAGGTGAGAAGAAGCGATCCTGGAGGAGGTGTAAGGGAATAGGCTCACTAATGCAGACGGTAAGGCGAGAAGAAGCGATGATCCTGGAGAGGGACTGGAGGAGGTGTGAGGGAATAGGTTCACTAATGCAGACGGTAAGGTGAGAAGAAGCGATGATCCTGGAGAAGGACTGGAGGAGGTGTAAGGGAATAGGCTCGCTAATGCAGACGGTAAGGCGAGAAGAAGCGATGATCCTGGAGAGGGACTGGAGGAGGTGTGAGGGAATAGGTTCACTAATGCAGATGGTAAGGCGAGAAGAAGCGATGATCCTGGAGAAGGACTGGAGGAGGTGTAAGGGAATAGGCTCACTAATGCAGACGGTAAGGCGAGAAGAAGCGATGATCCTGGAGAGGGACTGGAGGAGGTGTGAGGGAATAGGCTCACTAATGCAGACAGTAAGGCGAGAAGAAGCGATGATCCTGGAGAGGGACTGGAGGAGGTGTGAGGGAATAGGTTCACTAACGCAGACGGTAAGGCGAGAAGAAGCGATGATCCTGGAGAGGGACTGGAGGAGGTGTGAGGGAATAGGTTCACTAATGCAGATGGTAAGGCGAGAAGAAGCGATGATCCTGGAGAGGGACTGGAGGAGGTGTAAGGGAGTAGGCTCACTAATGCAGACGGTAAGGTGAGAAGAAGCGATCCTGGAGGAGGTGTAAGGGAATAGGCTCACTAATGCAGACGGTAAGGCGAGAAGAAGCGATGATCCTGGAGGAGGTGTGAGGGAATAGGTTCACTAATGCAGACGGTAAGGTGAGAAGAAGCGATGATCCTGGAGGAGGTGTAAGGGAATAGGCTCACTAATGCAGACGGTAAGGCGAGAAGAAGCGATGATCCTGGAGAGGGACTGGAGGAGGTGTGAGGGAATAGGTTCACTAATGCAGATGGTAAGGCGAGAAGAAGCGATGATCCTGGAGAAGGACTGGAGGAGGTGTAAGGGAATAGGCTCACTAATGCAGACGGTAAGGCGAGAAGAAGCGATCATCCTGGAGAGGGACTGGAGGAGGTGTGAAGGAATAGGGTCAGTAGCGCATGCAGTACTGTAGCTCGAAAAGAGCGAAGTCCGGAAGTAGGCTGGAGGAGGTGTGAGGATATACGATCGGTAGTGCAGGTAGTAGAATGAAAAGAAAAATAGGATCTTGGAGACTTCTGTGACTGGGTTGAATATAAAAAGTGAACCAGAGGAGGTGCTGGAGGGAAAGGGATTGATGATTTCTGTAAAATGGAGGATTTCATGCCAGATGTTTTACATTTTCTCTAAAAGAAGGTGGCCAGATCTTCAGCACAGAGGTCTGTAGTAGGCGCCTGCACATTAAAACTTTGGATTGGGTGAAAAGTTTTATTTTTTTATTATTGGATAGTGAAGAGATCACATTTATGAATTAGCTCTGTTGGTGCGGTGAGAATTTTCTGGTGTATGAGCTTTTCTCCATAGGCGTTTACCACTCTTACTGGAGAACGCAAGTTTGAGGTGTATGCCAGGGTTGCTTTTGTCTCTGTTGGGAATTTCTGATTTTAGAGGTGCTACTTCAGAGGATATCATTATTATTATTATTATTATTATTATTATTATAGTGTTTTGCAGCCAGAACAATACAGGAGACAGAAGAGATTGGGGACATTGCTGACTATAGAGAGTCTGTACGTTTAGGGTCAATGGATTTCTGAATGTGATAAGCAGGAGTGTGGTGAGATGGGCGAGGGCTTGTGACTGTGGGATGGGCGAGGGCTTGTGACTGTGGGATGGGCGAGGGCTTGTGACTGTGGGATGGGCGAGGGCTTGTGACTGTGGGATGGGCTGCGGATTCCAGCGTGCATGAGGTTTGCAGGGTTTATGTAGATGGAGAAGAAGCAGATGGACCAGGGTTAGGAGAGGTGTCCCCCAAAGCTCAAAGCAGAAGAATGACGAGAAATCGAAAGTAGTTCACTGGTTTTTAAGAGTGTTTGTTTGTTTGTTTGTTTGTTTTATTTTATTTTTTTTTAGTGCTGCACACTGGGACATGATGGGTTAAGTCTATTCAGAAAGGTGAATCATGCATGAGCTGTACAGTGGGGAGGGAAGTAACAGGGCGCTACTTGTGGAGGAAGACGGCCCCTGAAGATCTCACTACCTGGTTCCTGCTGTAACTGCCAGAAGCCTCATGTGTTCTGTGGTCTGCAGAATATACAGGGAGTGCAGAATTATTAGGAAAGTTGTATTTTTGAGGATTAATTTTATTATTGAACAACAACCATGTTCTCAATGAACCCAAAAAACTCATTAATATCAAAGCTGAATATTTTTGGAAGTAGTTTTTAGTTTGTTTTTAGTTTTAGCTATTTTAGGGGGATATCTGTGTGTGCAGGTGACTATTACTGTGCATAATTATTAGGCAACTTAACAAAAAACAAATATATACCCATTTCAATTATTTCTTTTTACCAGTGAAACCAATATAACATCTCAACATTCACAAATATACATTTTTGACATTCAAAAACAAAACAAAAACAAAACAAAAACAAATCAGTGACCAATATAGCCACCTTTCTTTGCAAGGACACTCAAAAGCCTGCCATCCATGGATTCTGTCAGTGTTTTGATCTGTTCACCATCAACATTGCGTGCAGCAGCAACCACAGCCTCCCAGACACTGTTCAGAGAGGTGTACTGTTTTCCCTCCTTGTAAATCTCACATTTGATGATGGACCACAGGTTCTCAATGGGGTTCAGATCAGGTGAACAAGGAGGCCATGTCATTAGATTTTCTTCTTTTATACCCTTTCTTGCCAGCCACGCTGTGGAGTACTTGGACGCATGTGATGGAGCATTGTCCTGCATGAAAATCATGTTTTTCTTGAAGGATGCAGACTTCTTCCTGTACCACTGCTTGAAGAAGGTGTCTTCCAGAAACTGGCAGTAGGACTGGGAGTTGAGCTTGACTCCATCCTCAACCCGAAAAGGCCCCACAAGCTCATCTTTGATGATACCAGCCCAAACCAGTACTCCACCTCCACCTTGCTGGCGTCTGAGTCGGACTGGAGCTCTCTGCCCTTTACCAATCCAGCCACGGGCCCATCCATCTGGCCCATCAAGACTCACTCTCATTTCATCAGTCCATAAAACCTTAGAAAAATCAGTCTTGAGATATTTCTTGGCCCAGTCTTGACGTTTCAGCTTGTGTGTCTTGTTCAGTGGTGGTCGTCTTTCAGCCTTTCTTACCTTGGCCATGTCTCTGAGTATTGCACACCTTGTGCTTTTGGGCACTCCAGTGATGTTGCAGCTCTGAAATATGGCCAAACTGGTGGCAAGTGGCATCTTGGCAGCTGCACGCTTGACTTTTCTCAGTTCATGGGCAGTTATTTTGCGCCTTGGTTTTTCCACACGCTTCTTGCGACCCTGTTGACTATTTTGAATGAAACGCTTGATTGTTCGATGATCACGCTTCAGAAGCTTTGCAATTTTAAGAGTGCTGCATCCCTCTGCAAGATATCTCACTATTTTTGACTTTTCTGAGCCTGTCAAGTCCTTCTTTTGACCCATTTTGCCAAAGGAAAGGAAGTTGCCTAATAATTATGTACACCTGATATAGGGTGTTGATGTCATTAGACCACACCCCTTCTCATTACAGAGATGCACATCACCTGCACATGCTTAATTGGTAGTAGGCTTTCGAGCCTATACAGCTTGGAGTAAGACAACATGCATAAAGAGGATGATGTGGTCAAAATACTCATTTGCCTAATAATTCTGTACAGGGTGTAGATGACTTAGGCTCCTTTCACACGGGCGAGTTTTCAGCGTGGGTGCAATGCGTGAGGTGAACGCATTGCACCCGCACTGAATCCGGACCCATTCATTCCTATGGGGCTGTGCACATGAGCTGTGATTTTTCACTTGTGCGTTGCGTGAAAATCGCAAGCATCCGCAAGCAAGTGTGGATGCGGTGCGATTTTCACGCACGGTTGCTAGGAGACTATCGGGATGTGTTGCATTTATTTATTTTGTTGCGGACCTGTTGACTTCAAAGGGTCTGCATTTTGAGGCCAAGTATTGGATCAGTTCTATTTTATTTATTAAGTGGACATACGGATGCAACATGGATGTCACCCATATTTTGCGGATCCTCTATGTAATGGCCAGATGGGGCTATAATTCTCCTCTCGCCCACAGAGCTCACTGTGTGCAGGGTTCGTATCCACCGGAGTTACTTTCAGCGTGGGACACGTTTGCAGAAGAGAAGGGAACAGAGAATGAGCGGCCCGGTAAGACTACCCCTCCAACACTGGGGGCCTCTGCTATGCCAGTATGGCACTTGTGCTGCTCCATTTCAGGTTCTGATATTATATGGGCCCAAACTACTTCTGAATTAAGATGCTTAAAGCAGCATCAAGGCAGATGAGGTGGACGTTGATGTAATATTCGGTATCTGCACAGAGCGACCCCTGATTGTGGGGGGAAGATTTCCAGTGATTAGTCTGAGAATTACATCAGATGCTAGTGAGAAAATCCCAGTAAAGAGTTCTTACAGATGAGCTGTAACAGTGGTCTCCATCCTTTGGCACTCCTGTTGTTGTGGAACTACAACTCCCAGCGTGTCCTAGAGCTTTGATGAGCTACTGGTTGCAAACTGTTGTCCCCAGTGCCTCTTTCTCTATTGCCATTTCTTTGCTTCCTCCAGACTTGTTTGGACCTGAGCAGCTCTTCATGATCTTGGAGTTTGAGTTTGGTGGAGAAGACCTTGAGCGAATAAGTTCAAAGGTGAGTGCTGATTAAATGGTAATGGGTCTAGTCTGGATTGATGGCCTATTCTTAAGTCAAGTGCTGATGAAATGGTAACGGGTCTAGTCTGGATTGATGGCCTATTCTTAAGTCAAGTGCTGATGAAATGGTAACGGGTCTAGCCTGGATTGATGGCCTATTCTTAAGTCAAGTGCTGATGAAATGGTAACGGGTCTGGCCTGGATTGATGGCCTATTCTTAAGTCAAGTGCTGATGAAATGGTAACGGGTCTGGCCTGGATTGATGGCCTATTCTTAAGTCAAGTGCCGATGAAATGGTAACGGGTCTAGCCTGGATTGATGGCCTATTCTTAAGTCAAGTGCTGCGAGAGTTGCAGCCCCTTTAGACAGCTGATCGGCCCCCACTGATCTAATATTGATGGCCTATCCTACGGATAATGCTACTTTCACACTGGCGTTTTGAATTCCGTTTGTGAGATCCGTTCAGGGCTCTTACAAACGGTCCAAAACGGATCAGTTTTGCCCTAATGCATTCTGAATGGATAAGGATCCGCTCAGAATGCCTCAGTTTGCCTCCGATCAGTCTCCATTCTGCTTTGGAGGCTGCAAGCTGCGTTTTGGTGTCCGTCTGACAAAACTGAGCCAAACGTTTTTCTATGACACAATCTGGCACAATAGAAAACGGATCCGTCTTGGCTATGTTAAAGATAATACAAACGGATCCATTTTGAACGGATGCATGCGGTTGTATTATGTGAACAGATCCGTCTGTGCAGATCCATGACGGATCCGCACCATACGCAAGTGTGAAAGTAGCCTAAACCATCAGATTTCAGAGGCTGTATAAGCCCTATAACTTTACACTACAGTTTCCTATTAACTGGTAGCTACATAAAAAAGAAAACTGAACTGGGGACATCAGAGCTTGTGGACGAGAACAGTTCTGGACATGTTTATGTTGCCCTTAGGAGCCAGTCAGCTCTGCCACTTTCTGAGGCCCAAGGTGGTCCTAGCCTTAGTCATTTATGGTACATCGTATCTTCCCAGCTGCCGTCTGTGGCTGCCTCCCGTAGTATCCTGCACCAGGTGACTGCCGCCCTGGCCGTGGCTGAAGAAGAGCTGAGATTTGAGCACAGGTATTTGTCTTCAGATGTTCTCTGCCATCTCCATCCTGTCCAGCACCTGATTCCTTTTCTTGGTTTTAAGGGATTTACACTGGGGCAATCTCCTGATTGAGAAGTCGCCATCTTGCACTATGTCGATATCTTTGAATGGTGAGATATTTGACATTCCCAATGCTGGGATACAGGTGAAGATCATTGACTACACTCTGTCTCGCCTGGACAAAGGTGTGTACTCCAGACCTTACATCTTCAGCTTCTCTTGAATGTAGAAATGGCTATGGCTTGTACAAACCTGCATTTTCTTTTCTGCATTCTTCAGATGGACTTACCGTGTTCTGTGATCTGTCCACGGATGAGGAGCTTTTCCTGGGAGAGGGAGATCTACAGTTTGATGTGTATAGAATGATGAGACAAGAGAACCAGTAAGTGATTGACGAGACTGTCCCACCAGTCATGAGGTTCTTGAGCTAGGTCCCTCAGTCTATGCCATCTGCCAGAAGTGTGACTTCTCCTCCGTGCTCTCAGGAGTCACTTGTTTTCATGCCTCTTCTCCTTCCCATCTCATTGACATTTTTATTTCTGTTTCAGTCCTTTGATTTCCTATATCCCCATGGACTTTTCTGTTGATTATCCATTGACTGTATTTGCAGGAAGTTTAGCTGATTAGAAAGCTGCATGAGGACCCCCAACTTGTACATGTCCTTGTCTGAAATGTATTGTAATGGCATAAATAGTCTGAAAGTTGATTTTCACTTTATCAGCCATGTAACAAGCCATGAGGCTCTTCAGTAAGCGCTGAGTATCTGATCGGGGAAGGGTGGCTAGGAAGTGTACCGAGCCATGAGGGTCTTCAGTAAGAGCTGAGTATCTGATCGGGGAAGGGTGGCTAGGAAGGGTACTGAGCCATGAGGGTCTTCAGTAAACGCTGAGTGACCGATCGGGGAAGGGTGGCTAGGAAGTGTACCGAGCCATGAGGGTCTTCAGTAAGAGCTGAGTATCTGATCGGGGAAGGGTGGCTAGGAAGGGTACTGAGCCATGAGGGTCTTCAGTAAACGCTGAGTGACCGATCGGGGAAGGGTGGCTAGGAAGTGTACCGAGCCATGAGGCTCTTCAGTAAGCGCTGAGTGACCGATCGGGGAAGGGTGGCTAGGAAGGGTACCGAGCCATGAGGCTCTTCAGTAAGCGCTGAGTGACCGATCGGGGAAGGGTGGCTAGGAAGGGTACCGAGCCATGAGGCTCTTCAGTAAGTGTTGAGTAACTGGTCGGGGAAGGGTGGCTAGGAAGTGTACCGAGCCATGAGGCTCTTCAGTAAGTGCTGAGTAGCTGGTCGGGGAAGAGTGGCTAGGAAGTGTACCGAACCATGAGGCTCTTCAGTAAGTGCTGAGTAGCTGGTCGGGGAAGGGTGGCTAGGAAGTGTACCGAGCCATGAGGCTCTTCAGTAAGTGTTGAGTAACTGGTCGGGGAAGGGTGGCTAGGAAGTGTACCGAGCCATGAGGCTCTTCAGTAAGTGTTGAGTAACTGGTCGGGGAAGGGTGGCTAGGAAGTGTACCGAGCCATGAGGCTCTTCAGTAAGTGTTGAGTAACTGGTCGGGGAAGGGTGGCTAGGAAGTGTACCGAGCCATGAGGCTCTTCAGTAAGTGTTGAGTAACTGGTCGGGGAAGGGTGGCTAGGTCATTATGAGCTGACATGTACATCAGTGTCAAAGCTTTGTGTAAATCAAGACTTACTCTGATGTCCTCATTCCCCTCAGGAACGTCTGGTCCTCATATAAGCCGCATTCTAATGTCCTGTGGCTGCACTATCTGTGTGATAAGCTTCTTAGTGAAGTGAAGTATATAAAGAAGCCAACATCTGCCCCCCAGCGTCGGGAGCTGCGCCGACTGCAGGATTTCAGGAGAGAGGTGCGACACTTTGGATCTGCCACAGAAGTACTGAAGAGAAGTAGTCTCTTTAGGTGACCTAACCCTTGAATGCTCCCAGAAGTTTCCTCCAACCAGCGCCACCTTCCTGTAAGGACTACTCCCGGATCCGATGTGACTTAAGCCTCTATGTGCTCAGTTGGCAGTACAAGGGGAGAGCGCCATCAGATGGTCCTTGTGAGCTGCGCCACTTGATTTTATTTTGAACTGGTTGCTATAATTAAAGGTTCTCGAGTGTTAATGTTGGATCCTCCTGCTATTCGGCTTCCGTTGTACTGGGGATCCGCCAGTATTTTATCTTTTTATTGCTGTGTATTCTTTATAATGTAAAGCACTGGACTGACCCGGTGTAGATGGGAGATGACTGTCATATCCTTTGTACAGAAATAATTAGAAAGTGTTGGACTGAGGAGCATTCATGTCAATAAAGCAGAAGTCTCTTCTGTGGATTTTCTGCTTGTGAAAGAATTGATCCATGAGAAGTCGTCAGAGGTCGCACTAGATTTTTTCAAGAGTAAAAGGTGTGTAATGTATGTGGTGCAGTGTGTTATGTATAGATATGTCTGTATGTAGTGCATTGTGCGGTGTAGGTGGCGCAGTGTGTGATGTAGGTGGTGCAGTGTGTGTGATGTCTATATTGCAGTGTGTGATGTATCTAGTTCAGTGTGGGATGCCTGTAGTGCAGTATGTGTGTGATGTCTGTATTGCACTGTGTGGTGTAGGTGGCGCAGTGTGTGGTGTAGGTGGTGCAGTGTGTGTGATGTCTATATTGCAGTGTGTGATGTCTGTATTGCAGTGTGCGATGTATCTAGTTCAGTGTGGGATGCCTGTGGTGCAGTATGTGTGTGATGTCTGTAGTGCAGTGTGAGGTGTATGTAGTGCAGTATGCGATGTAGGTGGTGCAGTGTCTGTGTGTAATGTCTATAGTGCAGTGTGCTGTGTAGGAGGTCTGTAGTGCAGTGTGTGTGATGTAGGTGGTGCAGTGTGTGTAATGTATATAGCGCAGTGTGCTGTGTAGGTGGTGCAGTGTGGGATGTCTGTAGTGTGGTGTAGGTGGCGCAGTGTGTGTAATGTATATAGCGCAGTGTGCTGTGTAGGAGGTGCAGTGTGTGGTGTAGGTAGTGCAGTGTGTGTGTGATGCCTGTAGGAGGTGCAGTGTGGGATGTCTGTATTTCACTGTGTGATGTCTGTAGTGCAGTGTGTGTGATGCCTGTAGTGCACTGTGTGATGTATGTAGTGTGGTGTAGGAGGCGCAGTGTGTGTAATGTATATAGCGCAGTGTTCTGTGTAGGAGGTGCAGTGTGTGGTGTAGGTAGTGCAGTGTGTGTGTGATGCCTGTAGGAGGTGCAGTGTGTGTAATGTCTATAGTGCAGTGTGCTGTGTAGGAGGTGCAGTGTGGGATGCCTGTAGTGCAGTGTGTGGTGTATGTGGCGCAGTGTGTGATGTAGGTGGTGCAGTGTGCTGTGTGGGATGCCTGTAGTGCACTGTGTGATGTATGTAGTGTGGTGTAGGAGGCGCACTGTGTGATGTATGTAGTGTGGTGTAGGAGGCGCACTGTGTGATGTATGTAGTGTGGTGTAGGTGGCGCAGTGTGTGTAATGTATATAGCGCAGTGTGGGATGTCTGTAGTGCAGTGTGTGTGATGTCTGTATTTCACTGTGTGATGCCTGTAGTGCACTGTGTGATGTATGTAGTGTGGTGTAGGAGGCGCAGTGTGTGTAATGTATATAGCGCAGTGTTCTGTGTAGGAGGTGCAGTGTGTGGTGTAGGTAGTGCAGTGTGTGTGATGCCTGTAGGAGGTGCAGTGTGGGATGTCTGTGGTGCAGTGTGTGTAATGTCTATAGTGCAGTGTGCTGTGTAGGAGGTGCAGTGTGGGATGCCTGTAGTGCAGTGTGTGGTGTATGTGGCGCAGTGTGTGATGTAGGTGGTGCAGTGTGCTGTGTGGGATGCCTGTAGTGCACTGTGTGATGTATGTAGTGTGGTGTAGGAGGCGCAGTGTGTGATGTATGTAGTGTGGTGTAGGAGGCGCACTGTGTGATGTATGTAGTGTGGTGTAGGAGGCGCACTGTGTGATGTATGTAGTGTGGTGTAGGAGGCGCACTGTGATGTATGTAGTGTGGTGTAGGAGGCGCACTGTGTGATGTATGTAGTGTGGTGTAGGAGGCGCACTGTGTGATGTATGTAGTGTGGTGTAGGAGGCGCAGTGTGTGATGTATGTGGTGTAGGAGGCGCAGTGTGTGATGTATGTAGTGTGGTGTAGGAGGCGCAGTGTGTGATGTATGTAGTGTGGTGTAGGAGGCGCAGTGTGTGATGTATGTAGTGTGGTGTAGGAGGCGCACTGTGTGATGTATGTAGTGTGGTGTAGGAGGCGCACTGTGTGATGTATGTAGTGTGGTGTAGGAGGCGCACTGTGTGATGTATGTAGTGTGGTGTAGGAGGCGCACTGTGTGATGTATGTAGTGTGGTGTAGGAGGCGCAGTGTGTGATGTATGTGGTGTAGGAGGCGCAGTGTGTGATGTATGTAGTGTGGTGTAGGAGGCGCAGTGTGTGATGTATGTAGTGTGGTGTAGGAGGCGCAGTGTGTGATGCATGTAGTGCGGTGTAGGTGGTCCAGTGTGTGATATCTGTATTGCAGTGTGGGATGCCTGTGGTGCAGTATGTGTGTGATGTCTCTATTGCACTGTGTGGTGTAGGAGGCGCAGTGTGTGATGTATGTAGTGTGGTTTAGGAGACGCAGTGTGTGTAATGTATATAGCACAGTGTTCTGTGTAGGAGGTGCAGTGTGTGGTGTAGGTAGTGCAGTGTGTGTGATGCCTGTAGGAGGTGCAGTGTGGGATGTCTGTGGTGTATGTGGTGCAGTGTGTGTAATGTCTATAGTGCAGTGTGCTGTGTAGGAGGTGCAGTGTGGGATGCCTGTAGTGCAGTGTGTGGTGTATGTGGCGCAGTGTGTGATGTAGGTGGTGCAGTGTGCTGTGTGGGATGCCTGTAGTGCACTGTGTGATGTATGTAGTGTGGTGTAGGAGGCGCAGTGTGTGATGTATGTAGTGTGGTGTAGGAGGCGCAGTGTGTGATGTATGTGGTGTAGGAGGCGCAGTGTGTGATGTATGTGGTGTAGGAGGCGCAGTGTGTGATGTATGTAGTGTGGTGTAGGAGGCGCAGTGTGTGATGTATGTGGTGTAGGAGGCGCAGTGTGTGATGTATGTGGTGTAGGAGGCGCAGTGTGTGATGTATGTAGTGTGGTGTAGGAGGCGCAGTGTGTGATGCATGTAGTGCGGTGTAGGTGGTCCAGTGTGTGATATCTGTATTGCAGTGTGGGATGCCTGTGGTGCAGTATGTGTGTGATGTCTGTATTGCACTGTGTGGTGTAGGAGGCGCAGTGTGGGATGTCTGTAGTGCAGTGTGTGGTGTATGTGGCGCAGTGTGTGATGTAGGTGGTGCAGTGTGCTGTGTGGGATGCCTGTAGTGCACTGTGTGATGTATGTAGTGTGGTGTAGGAGGCGCAGTGTGTGATGTATGTAGTGTGGTGTAGGAGGCGCAGTGTGTGATGTATGTGGTGTAGGAGGCGCAGTGTGTGATGTATGTGGTGTAGGAGGCGCAGTGTGTGATGTATGTAGTGTGGTGTAGGAGGCGCAGTGTGTGATGCATGTAGTGCGGTGTAGGTGGTCCAGTGTGTGATATCTGTATTGCAGTGTGGGATGCCTGTGGTGCAGTATGTGTGTGATGTCTCTATTGCACTGTGTGGTGTAGGAGGCGCAGTGTGTGATGTATGTAGTGTGGTTTAGGAGACGCAGTGTGTGTAATGTATATAGCACAGTGTTCTGTGTAGGAGGTGCAGTGTGTGGTGTAGGTAGTGCAGTGTGTGTGATGCCTGTAGGAGGTGCAGTGTGGGATGTCTGTGGTGTAGGTGGTGCAGTGTGTGTAATGTCTATAGTGCAGTGTGCTGTGTAGGAGGTGCAGTGTGGGATGCCTGTAGTGCAGTGTGTGGTGTATGTGGCGCAGTGTGTGATGTAGGTGGTGCAGTGTGCTGTGTGGGATGCCTGTAGTGCACTGTGTGATGTATGTAGTGTGGTGTAGGAGGCGCAGTGTGTGATGTATGTAGTGTGGTGTAGGAGGCGCAGTGTGTGATGTATGTAGTGTGGTGTAGGAGGCGCAGTGTGTGATGTATGTGGTGTAGGAGGCGCAGTGTGTGATGTATGTGGTGTAGGAGGCGCAGTGTGTGATGTATGTAGTGTGGTGTAGGAGGCGCAGTGTGTGATGTATGTAGTGTGGTGTAGGAGGCGCAGTGTGTGATGTATGTGGTGTAGGAGGCGCAGTGTGTGATGTATGTAGTGTGGTGTAGGAGGCGCAGTGTGTGATGCATGTAGTGCGGTGTAGGTGGTCCAGTGTGTGATATCTGTATTGCAGTGTGGGATGCCTGTGGTGCAGTATGTGTGTGATGTCTGTATTGCACTGTGTGGTGTAGGAGGCGCAGTGTGGGATGTCTGTAGTGCAGTGTGTGGTGTATGTGGCGCAGTGTGTGATGTCTGTATTGCACTGTGTGGTGTAGAAGGCGCAGTGTGTGATGTCTGTATTGCACTGTGTGGTGTAGGAGGCGCAGTGTGGGATGTCTGTACTGCAGTGTGTGGTGTAGAAGGCGCAGTGTGTGATGTCTGTATTGCACTGTGTGGTGTAGGAGGCGCAGTGTGTGATGTCTCTATTGCACTGTGTGGTGTAGGAGGCGCAGTGTGTGATGTCTGTATTGCACTGTGTGGTGTAGGAGGCGCAGTGTGGGATGTCTGTAGTGCAGTGTGTGGTGTATGTGGCGCAGTGTGTGATGTCTCTATTGCACTGTGTGGTGTAGGAGGCGCAGTGTGTGATGTCTGTATTGCACTGTGTGGTGTAGGAGGCGCAGTGTGTGATGTCTCTATTGCACTGTGTGGTGTAGGAGGCGCAGTGTGTGATGTCTCTATTGCACTGTGTGGTGTAGGAGGCGCAGTGTGTGATGTCTCTATTGCACTGTGTGGTGTAGGAGGCGCAGTGTGTGATGTCTGTAGTGCACTGTGGTGTAGGAGGCGCAGTGTGTGATGTCTGTATTGCACTGTGTGGTGTAGGTGGCGCACTGTGTGATGTCTGTATTGCACTGTGTGGTGTAGGAGGCGCACTGTGTGATGTCTGTATTGCACTGTGTGGTGTAGGAGGCGCAGTGTGTGATGTCTGTATTGCACTGTGTGGTGTAGGTGGCGCACTGTGTGATGTCTGTATTGCAGCGTGGGATGCCTGTGGTGCAGTATGTGTGTGGTGTAGGTGGCGCACTGTGTGATGTCTGTATTGCACTGTGTGGTGTAGGTGGCGCACTGTGTGATGTCTGTATTGCAGCGTGGGATGCCTGTGGTGCAGTATGTGTGTGGTGTAGGTGGCGCACTGTGTGATGTCTGTATTGCACTGTGTGGTGTAGGTGGTGCACTGTGTGATGTCTGTATTGCACTGTGTGGTGTAGGAGGCGCAGTGTGTGATGTCTGTAGTGATTACGCGCTGCTGTTGCTGCTGTCACCTTGTTCTGCAGGTCCATCTTGATGTCCGGGCTGTAGTCCTCAGCCCCACTGCTGCCGTGTTTGCCGGAGTCCTCGGGCAGAGCCCGTCCTTCTTACTGTTGTTAAGATGAATGATGTCAGCAATCCTCGGTTCTTTTCCAGAGATGACGTTTTATTCTGATTATCAGGCCCAGATACAGCCAGGTTTATAGCTCTGAGGATGAAGGAACCGACTAATACCCCGGGTGATGTCACCTCACTTCATTCACCTGCGCTGGTTTAGTAACATAGATTATAAGGGCCCTTGCACACTTGGGGAGGGAAGGGGTCGAGTGTAAGAGGTGGGGGAAATGTTTGATTTCCACCGACCAGATAGTGGGGGGGGGATAGTGGCGGGAACGGTTGTCTTGGGAGGCCTAGTAGGGATGAAGGGTAAGAAAAAGCAGATGGGAGGCCCGCATGAGTAGGATTATGACGTGGAATGTACGTGGTCTGGGAGATAGGGTTAAGAGGGTTATGGTTTTTGACACTGTTACTAGACATCTCCCGGCAATAGTGGGGTTAATGGAGACACACAGTACAAAAGACAAGATAAGTCTATTAATGAAGAAATGGGCTTTGTATCAGTACCAGTCATGTCTTTCTACCTACTCATGCGGAGTCGGTTATATCCATCATAAAGTAGACTACCTCCCACTTGATCAGGAAATAGACGCTAGGGGTAGATATGTATTCCTTTATTGTCAGTGGAATGGCATAGTCTGCCTCCTAGCATTTGTGTATATACTCACAGATTGGTGGGGTTTGTAGATTCTAGGGGTAAATGCCCTATATTAATAATGGGTGACTTTAACAACGTCATGAATAGTAGGTTAGATAGACATTAAGTGATCTCAAAGGAAAAATATGAGATTGCTCAACAAACACTACTAATAGATGTATGGCGGTACCTCTATGATGAGGAGCGCGTGTTCTCCTGTTTCAGTCGCGGAAGTAAAACAATGTCCAGAATAGATTTGGCATTAGTCAGTCCAGAATTGGTAGACCAGATATTAACTATGAGGTATGAAGTAAATAGTATCTCAGATCACTCCCCCATTTGCTTGACGTGTAAAACAAGCTCTAGGCTAAAAAGCCGAGAGTTTCGTTTGAATCCACATTGGCTGAATTTATATAATGAGGAACAGGACATAAGGGCGGCCATAGAGGAGTTTTGGCAGATCAATCTAGGATCCACACAATTAGGGTATGTATGGGATGCATTTAAAGCATACTTACGTGGTATCCTAGTAAGTAAAATCAAGGGATTAAAAAGTGGATTTGCTAAGAAGGAGAGCGAGCTGGGAGATAAAGTAAAAGAAATAAAAGCAGAACTTCTGGAGAAGAGTCTCCCCGAGTTGACGGGACAGCTGGAGGATGCTAAAAGCTCATTAAAAGATTATCTGGCAGATAAGGCACAACAAAAAGTGTATTTTTGAGGGGGCCCGGTATTTCAGGGATTCCGGAAAGTCGGGGAGATTGTTGTCCACACTTATACAGAATCAAAGGGGAGGCAATAGGATTAGGAGTATTGAGAGGAGAGATGGGGGGATTGCATCCAACCAGGGAGAAATAGAGCAGGAATTTGTTAAATATTACAGGGACCTCTACTCCTCGGAGGGATTGATGACGTCGGACTCTTCTTGGAGGGAGTGCCGATCTCCAGACTCTCCGAGGAAGAGAGGGATTTATTGAATGGCCCTATAAAAGTGCAGGAACTGTGGGACACGTTGAAAACTATTCAGGGCAATTCTAGTCCCGGGTTGGATGGCCTCCCCTTCGAGATATATAGAAGATATGGAGAGGTTATTCTCCCAGTTTTTGTGCAGGTATTAAATGATTCAATGGATAGGGGCGAACTTCCGGCCTCCCTTATGAGGCCGTTATAACTCTGCTGGGGAAAAAGGGAAGGATGAGAGTAAGGTGGACTCGTATCGCCCTATCTCTCTTCTCAACACCGATTTTAAATGATGTGCCAAATTACTCGCAAATCGTCTAAAAAGAGTTATAGAGAAAATAATACATCCGGATCAATCGGGGTTCGTACCAAAACGCCAAGCCCAGACGAATATTCGACGGACATTGCTGAACTTGCAGATGAGCGGGGTGGGTGCCCGTTCCATCCTGTCTTTGGACGCGGAGAAGGCGTTTGACAGGGTGGAATGGGCATACCTCTGGAAAATAATGCATAAGTTTAACTTGGGGGGAAAATTTATAAGATGGGTACAACTGCTTTATTACAATTCGAAAGTCAGGGTCAAAATGAATGGAGAGATATCAGAGTCGGTACCTCTGCAGAGAGGAACTAGGCAGGGTTGCCCACTTTCCCCATTACTGTTTGCCATATTTGTCGAGCCCCTGGCTTGTAAGGTTCGAGCAGACGATAAAATCAGGGGTGTAACGGACCGTTTCAGCAGACAAGGGGTTAAAATCCGTTTAGGCGATATGCCCCTTTCTGAGAGACAGGCACAGCTACTGCAGAACACCAAACTCCCGAACTGGATACAAAATAGCACTCCAAACTGGAACCTCACGAATAGCTGCTAGCAGACGAACAGGGATCAGCTTACACTCCTGGCAATCAGTCTCTAACAGCATACAGTGAATCCCCCCAATAACGAGACAAGGCTCCGTGTTGAGGGTCAAGCAGTGGTCTGACTGTACTTCACGTACAGCCTCTTTTATTCATAAACCACAAACATAGTACTGCCCACAGGGGTTTGAAATACAACCAATCAGTAATTTACAACACATACAATGTAACTACAGCAACCAATCGTTCACGCCCCCAGAGGACCAGAATGAAGACTGTGACATAGGACAGATACAACATATCCCCACAATGCATCATGGTCTCCTCCTCTCAACCTGAGGAGCAATCCAATTATCTCTGAGGACAAAGGGAGATCGCCAATACACATGTGAGGACAACAGAACAGACATCACCATTTAAACACACAATGGGACAATGGCACAATAGAAACACACCCAGCATTTTCCTCCCAAGCTGACAAGTTACACTTATTATAAATTGTTACAACTTTGTGAGTTTACATTGGCCATACATATAACTTACATTAATTTAAACAGTATAACTTGGGGACAAACCTATCCAAAATTCACTTGAATAGGTTCAGGGTTTTAAAAGTTAGTATATGGCCCATAATCCTGGGGCAAGAGGCCAGCAGCCAGTCCTCTCCAAAACCCAGGGGCGAGGTTGGTTTTGCCACAAGGGGGAATGGGCGCATTAGATAAAATATGCCTTTATGCGGATGACATCTTGTTTTTTTTGGAAGGGGGGGTATCAACGGTACCATACCTGATGGGGATAGTAAATCAGTTTGGTCAAATGTCAGGCCTCAGGGTGAATTGGACAAAATCGGTGTTGCTCCCAATTGGTCACGAAATAAGGCAAAAGGATATCAATGTTAAAATACTGAAACCCACTGAGTCATTCGAATACCTGGGCATAAAAGTTAGCTCGAGGATTCAGGAGTACCTAGAACTCAATATATGTCCCCTGCTCAAAAGGGTTAAAGAGAAAATAAGCACCTGGCAAAAACTGTTGATTCGACAGGCGGACCGAATTGCGATAATAAAGATGGTTTCACTGCCCCAAATTCTTTATGTCATCTCCTCCTGCCCTGTATGGATAGGGGATCATTTTTTCAATGCGTTAGAAGGAGTGATAAACGATCTTATCTGGGGGAGAAAAAGGGTTAGGCTGAAACAAAAATACTTCTGGTTAGATGAAGATGGCGGCCTGTCTGTTGTATGCATCCCAGCTTCAGTGGTTACTGATGGAGGATGACAGACTGCGTCGCTTTCTGGAGGGGGAATATTGTTAGTGCTCTAGAAACTGGAATTCAAAAAATAAAGGGCAGGACGTGCCCAATTAGCAACATGATGCACTTAGTATGGGTTAACGTCAAAAAACTACCGGGTATTAATTATTCATTAAGGTTCACCCCTATTTGGGGAAATTAAAATTTAAGTGAGTTTTGGAAGTTAGATGATTATGTATTTTGGGAGAGAAAAGGTATCAGGTTTGTTTCACAGATAGAGGTGGAAGGAAAATTGAAAACACTAGAGGAAATGGGGTTTAGTTTAGATTTAGATAACCGCACATGGTTTAGATATGTTAGATGAAAGCACGCATGTGATTCAACTAGGAATAGAGAATACTTAACTACCAAACACGTTATCATAGTATTGGGAGTAAAGTATCAATTTCACAGATATATTAAAAAAATAGAGGGGGTTAGGAGGTGTTATCAAATTTAATAGTGAAAATAAATGGGCACGAGAGGTGGAGCCTAATATTCTGGATTGGAGAAGCATTTATAAAAGTATAAAAAGGAGCACCATCTCGAGTAACTTCCGGTTGACGCAGTTTTTTATCCTCCATCGGACCTATATAACTCCTTGGGTGTTGAGTAAGATGTACAAATCAAGGGACGCAATTTGCTGGAAGTGCAGAAAGGACAATGCGGATTTTATTCATTTGATCTGGTATTGCCCCCTTATGCAGGGTTATTGGACCCAGGTTTTCCAGGACCTTACCAGAGCACTGGGTGCCGCGCCCCATTGGAGGTTATGATAGCAGTGTTGGGAGATATAAGAAAAATCGGGTTGGACAGAGAAAGTGAAAGGAAATGGGAAAAAGGACTAATGCTCGCTCGGGTGGTGCTGGCTGGAGGGTGGGGATCGGTCAGACCGCCAAGTGTTGCAGAGTGGAAACATTTATGTGAGAGGGTGCAGAGATAGGAGTATGCTAGTGGGACAAAAAGAAATAACGAAATAGGGAATGGTAACTACTGGGTGGAAAGGGGGGTAATATGGAGTGCGGGAAAAAGGATGACATAAACCCCTGAAAAGTGATCATGGAAGCAAAATTGTCTTATAGAAACTCCCAAGACAACCGAGGGGGGGGGGGGGGGGTATATAGCTCCTTTTTTCTTGTTCTATGTTTTCTTATGTTAATTGAAATTAAACCTGATAAGGATAGAATTTTGATGTTAGTTGTAATCAGGTAACATATGTTTGCGCATATTTGTACATTTGCAATTTCTACCCCTTGCTTTTCCTGTGTCTTTCTTTATCTTGGTTTTGTAAGAAGAAAACGAAAATAAAAACATTTAATATAAAATAAAAAAAAAGGGCCCTTGCACACGACCGTATGTCCTCCGAGATATACAGTCCGTGAGCGGGCCATATGTCCCAGAATGGCATAGATCGTGCGCACAGCACCATAGATTACAATGATGCTGTGCACGTCGGACTGCCTGCGGGGCTATTGTCTCGCACTCATATGGTTATATGTATCATTGTAATCTATGGTGCTGTGCGCTCCCGATCTATGTCCTCCGAGATACATGGTCCGTGAGCGGGCGATATGTCCCAGAATGGCATAGATCGTGCGCACAGCACCATAGATTACAATGATACATATAATCATATGAGTGCGAGACAATAGCCCCGCAGGCGGTCCGACGTGCACAGCATCATTGTAATCTATGGTGCTGTGCGCACGATCTATGCCATTCTGGGACATATCGCCCGCTCACGGACCGTGTATCTCGGAGGACATAGATCGGGAGCGCACAGCACCATAGATTACAATGATACATATAATCATATGAGTGCGAGACAATAGCCCCGCAGGCGGTCCGACGTGCACAGCATCATTGTAATCTATGGTGCTGTGCGCACGATCTATGCCATTCTGGGACATATCGCCCACTCACGGACCGTGTATCTCGGAGGACATAGATCGGGAGCGCACAGCACCATAGATTACAATGATGCTGTGCACGTCGGACCGCCTGCGGGGCTATTGTCTCGCACTCATATGGTCACATGTATCATTGTAATCTATGGTGCTGTGCGCTCCCGATCTATGTCCTCCGAGATACACTGTCCGTGAGCGGGCGATATGTCCCAGAGCGGCATAGATCGTGCGCACGGGAGCGCACAGCACCATAGATTACAATGATACATATAATCATATGAGTGCGAGACAATAGCCCCGCAGGCGGTCCGACGTGCACAGTATCATTGTAATCTATGGTGCTGTGCGCTCCCGAGTGCACGATCTATGCCGCTCTGGGACATATCGCCCGCTCACGGACAGTGTATCTCGGAGGACATAGATCGGGAGCGCACAGCACCATAGATTACAATGATACATATAACCATATGAGTGCGAGACAATAGCCCCGCAGGCGGTCCGACGTGCACAGCATCATTGTAATCTATGGTGCTGTGCGCACGATCTATGCCATTCTGGGACATATCGCCCGCTCACGGACCGTGTATCTCGGAGGACATAGATCAGGAGCGCACAGCACCATAGATTACAATGATGCTGTGCACGTCGGACCGCCCGCGGGGCTATTGTCTCGCACTCATATGGTTATATGTATCATTTTAATCTATGGTGCTGTGCGCTCCCGTGTGCACGATCTATGCCGCTCTGGGACATATCGCCTGCTCACGGACCGTGTATCTCGGAGGACATACGGTTGTGTGCAAGGGCCCTAAGGCTGAAAGAAGCCCTCCGTCCATCCAGTTCGGCCTGTTATCCTGCAAGTTAAACCAGAGAGGCAAAAAACCTCTGTCAGGTAGAAGCCAATTTTCCCCACTTTAGGGAAAAGAAATTCCTTCCTGACGCCAAACAGGCATCAGAATAACTCCCTGGATCAACGACCCCTCTCTAGTAGCTATAGCCTGTAATATTATTACACTCCAGAAATACATCCAGGACCCTCCTGAACTCTTATAGTGAACTCACCATCACCACCTCCTCAGGCAGAGAGCTCCATAGTCTCACTGCTCTTACAGTAAAGAGTCCATAGTCTCACTGCTCTTACAGTAAAGAGTCCATAGTCTCACTGCTCTTACCGTAAAGAGTCCATTGTCTCACCGCTCTTACAGTAAAGAGTCCATAGTCTGACTGCTCTTACCGTAAAGAGACCATAGTCTCACTGCTCTTACCGTAAAGAGACCATAGTCTCACTGCTCTTACCGTAAAGAGACCATAGTCTCACTGCTCTTACAGTATAGAGTCCATGGTCTCACTGCTCTTACAGTATAGAGTCCATAGTCTCACTGCTCTTACAGTAAAGAGTCCATAGTCTCACTGCTCTTACAGTATAGAGTCCATGGTCTCACTGCTCTTACAGTATAGAGTCCATAGTCTCACTGCTCTTACAGTAAAGAGTCCATAGTCTCACTGTTCTTACAGTAAAGAGTCCATGGTCTCACTGCTCTTATAGTAAAGAGTCCATAGTCTCACTGCTCTTACCGTAAAGAGTCCATAGTCTCACTGCTCTTACAGTAAAGAGTCCATAGTCTCACCGCTCTTACAGTAAAGAGTCCATAGTCTCACTGCTCTTACAGTAAAGAGTCCATAGTCTCACCGCTCTTACAGTAAAGAGTCCATAGTCTCACTGCTCTTACAGTAAAGAGTCCATAGTCTCACTGCTCTTACAGTATAGAGTCCATAGTCTCACTGCTCTTACAGTATAGAGACCATAGTCTCACTGCTCTTACAGTATAGAGTCCATAGTCTCACTGCTCTTACAGTAAAGAATCCATAGTCTCACTGCTCTTACAGTATAGAGTCCATAGTCTCACTGCTCTTACAGTAAAGAGTCCATAGTCTCACTGCTCTTACAGTAAAGAGTCCATAGTCTCACTGCTCTTACCGTAAAGAGACCATAGTCTCACTGCTCTTACCGTAAAGAGACCATAGTCTCACTGCTCTTACAGTATAGAGTCCATAGTCTCACTGCTCTTACAGTATAGAGTCCATAGTCTCACTGCTCTTACAGTATAGAGACCATAGTCTCACTGCTCTTACAGTATAGAGTCCATAGTCTCACTGCTCTTACAGTATAGAGTCCATAGTCTCACTGCTCTTACAGTAAAGAGTCCATAGTCTCACTGCTCTTACAGTATAGAGTCCATAGTCTCACTGCTCTTACAGTAAAGAGTCCATAGTCTCACTGCTCTTACAGTATAGAGTCCATAGTCTCACTGTTCTTACAGTATAGAGTCCATAGTCTCACTGCTCTTACAGTAAAGAATCCATAGTCTCACTGCTCTTACAGTATAGAGTCCATAGTCTCACTGCTCTTACAGTAAAGAGTCCATAGTCTCACTGCTCTTACAGTAAAGAGTCCATAGTCTCACTGCTCTTACAGTAAAGAGTCCATAGTCTCACTGCTCTTACAGTAAAGAGTCCATAGTCTCAGTGCTCTTACAGTAAAGAGTCCATAGTCTCACTGCTCTTACAGTAAAGAGTCCATAGTCTCAGTGCTCTTACAGTATAGAGTCCATAGTCTCACTGCTCTTACAGTAAAGAGTCCATAGTCTCACTGCTCTTACAGTAAAGAGTCCACAGTCTCACTGCTCTTACAGTATAGAGTCCATAGTCTCAGTGCTCTTACAGTAAAGAGTCCATAGTCTCACTGCTCTTACAGTAAAGAGTCCATAGTCTCACTGCTCTTACAGTAAAGAGTCCATAGTCTCACTGCTCTTACAGTATAGAGTCCATAGTCTTACTGCTCTTACAGTAAAGAGTCCATAGTCTCACTGCTCTTACAGTATAGAGTCCATAGTCTCACTGCTCTTACAGTAAAGAGTCCATCGTCTCACTGCTCTTACAGTAAAGAGTCCATAGTCTCACTGCTCTTACAGTAAAGAGTCCATAGTCTCACTGCTCTTACAGTAAAGAGTCCATAGTCTCACTGCTCTTACAGTAAAGAGTCCATAGTCTCACTGCTCTTACAGTATAGAGTCCATAGTCTCACTGCTCTTACAGTATAGAGACCATAGTCTCACTGCTCTTACAGTATAGAGTCCATAGTCTCACTGCTCTTACAGTAAAGAATCCATAGTCTCACTGCTCTTACAGTATAGAGTCCATAGTCTCACTGCTCTTACAGTAAAGAGTCCATAGTCTCACTGCTCTTACAGTAAAGAGTCCATAGTCTCACTGCTCTTACAGTAAAGAGTCCATAGTCTCACTGCTCTTACAGTAAAGAGTCCATAGTCTCAGTGCTCTTACAGTAAAGAGTCCATAGTCTCACTGCTCTTACAGTAAAGAGTCCATAGTCTCAGTGCTCTTACAGTATAGAGTCCATAGTCTCACTGCTCTTACAGTAAAGAGTCCATAGTCTCACTGCTCTTACAGTAAAGAGTCCACAGTCTCACTGCTCTTACAGTATAGAGTCCATAGTCTCAGTGCTCTTACAGTAAAGAGTCCATAGTCTCACTGCTCTTACAGTAAAGAGTCCATAGTCTCACTGCTCTTACAGTAAAGAGTCCATAGTCTCACTGCTCTTACAGTATAGAGTCCATAGTCTTACTGCTCTTACAGTAAAGAGTCCATAGTCTCACTGCTCTTACAGTATAGAGTCCATAGTCTCACTGCTCTTACAGTAAAGAGTCCATCGTCTCACTGCTCTTACAGTAAAGAGTCCATAGTCTCACTGCTCTTACAGTAAAGAGTCCATAGTCTCACTGCTCTTACAGTAAAGAGTCCATAGTCTCACTGCTCTTACAGTAAAGAGTCCATAGTCTCACTGCTCTTACAGTATAGAGTCCATAGTCTCACTGCTCTTACAGTATAGAGTCCATATGCAGCGTACTCAAGTTGTGTGTAGTAGGTGTTTCTGGGTGATGTAGTGCAATATACACTAACCTGGTACAGCTGACTCTCTGGAAGGGCAGGTATAGGTAGGAATAGTTCGTGACGCCAGTGCCAAGTAAACGGTGGCACGCCGTTTGCGGATGCAGGAATAATTTGAGGAAACGTGGTGTTAAAACAGAACTTCAACTTTAGTAGTTTGCAGGCAGAGACAATATTGGAAACGCAGTTCCTCAGCATACAGTCGATTTTGCAATTCGGTCGATGCAGGCAATTCAGTTACAGCAAGGTAATTACAGAGTGTTAAACACAGGATTTGCAGCAAAGGAGCTAGCACTCTAACTCTGTCTGATCCTGGAATGTAGCAATTCCTCACCAAGGCCCATTAACCTATTTCTGGCTTTATATCCTTGATTATGGCTCTTATAAGTACCTCCTCTGTTTCTCTCAGTACCTCTGGCTTCTCTGCGCTTTGCCTCTGTCTCTCCCAGCTTCCTCAGGCTCTAGAAACTTCTGAGCTCTGGTCTAGACTGACCTCTGCACTCCACACTAGATCAGGTTACACTGACTTTCCCTTCCTTGTCTGGCCCTTATATAAACTAGGGCTCCCTAGCTCCCTCTAATGCCTAAGAGCTGGAATGACACCCCTAGCCGGCCTGTAAGTGCAAGTTTCAGTGACAGGGAAATACACACATTACATTACATTTTATAAAACTGACATATACCAACTTCTCCATAACTAAGGAGGGACGACAGCACACCAAGTGACACTTTGGTAGTGACGGGTATTACAGTCCCCGTACACTACACATAGTTTCACTGCTCTTACAGTAAAGAATCCATAGTCTCACTGCTCTTACAGTAAAGAGTCCATAGTCTCACTGCTCTTACAGTATAGAGTCTATAGTTTCACTGCTCTTACAGTATAGAGTCCATAGTCTCACTGCTCTTACAGTATAGAGTCCATAGTCTCACTGCTCTTACAGTATAGAGTCCATAGTCTCACTGCTCTTACAGTATAGAGTCCATAGTCTCACTGCTCTTACAGTAAAGAGTCCATAGTCTCACTGCTTCTACAGTAAAGAGTCCATAGTCTCACTGCTCTTACAGTAAAGAGTCCATAGTCTC
The DNA here is from genome assembly GCF_905171765.1 of Bufo bufo. Classification (NCBI taxonomy): domain Eukaryota; kingdom Metazoa; phylum Chordata; class Amphibia; order Anura; family Bufonidae; genus Bufo; species Bufo bufo. The sequence continues at coordinate 566,498,809 of NC_053393.1, forward strand.
ACTGCTCTTACAGTAAAGAGTCCATAGTCTCACTGCTCTTACAGTATAGAGTCCATAGTCTCACTGCTCTTACAGTATAGAGTCCATAGTCTCACTGCTCTTACAGTATAGAGTCCATAGTCTCACTGCTCTTACAGTAAAGAGTCCATAGTCTCACTGCTCTTACAGTAAAGAGTCCATAGTCTCACTGCTCTTACAGTAAAGAGTCCATAGTCTCACTGCTCTTACAGTAAAGAGTCCATAGTCTCACTGCTCTTACTGTAAAGAGTCCATAGTCTCACCGCTCTTACAGTAAAGAGTCCATAGTCTCACTGCTCTTACAGTAAAGAGTCCATAGTCTCACTGCTCTTACAGTAAAGAGTCCATAGTCTCACTGCTCTTACAGTAAAGAGTCCATAGTCTCACTGCTCTTACAGTATAGAGTCCATAGTCTCACTGCTCTTACAGTATAGAGTTCATAGTCTCACTGCTCTTACAGTATAGAGTCCATAGTCTCACTGCTCTTACAGTATAGAGTCCATAGTCTCACTGCTCTTACAGTAAAGAGTCCATAGTCTCACTGCTCTTACAGTAAAGAGTCCATAGTCTCACCGCTCTTACTGTAAAGAGTCCATAGTCTCACTGCTCTTACTGTAAAGAGTCCATAGTCTCACTGCTCTTACAGTAAAGAGTCCATAGTCTCACTGCTCTTACCGTAAAGAGTCCATAGTCTCACTGCTCTTACAGTAAAGAGTCCGTAGTCTCACCGCTCTTACAGTATAGAGTCCATAGTCTCACCGCTCTTACAGTAAAGAGTCCATAGTCTCACTGCTCTTACAGTAAAGAGTCCATAGTCTCACTGCTCTTACAGTATAGAGTCCATAGTCTCACTGCTCTTACAGTAAAGAGTCCATAGTCTCACTGCTCTTACAGTAAAGAGTCCATAGTCTCACTGCTCTTACAGTATAGAGTCCACAGTCTCACTGCTCTTACAGTAAAGAGTCCATAGTCTCACTGCTCTTACAGTATAGAGTCCATAGTCTCACTGCTCTTACAGTAAAGAGTCCATAGTCTCACTGCTCTTACAGTAAAGAGTCCATAGTCTCACTGCTCTTACAGTATAGAGTCCATAGTCTCACTGCTCTTACAGTAAAGAGTCCATAGTCTCACTGCTCTTACAGTAATAGTCCATAGTCTCACTGCTCTTACTGCAAAGAATCTATAGTCTCACTGCTCTTACAGTATAGAGTCCATAGTTTCACTGCTCTTACAGTAAAGAGTCCATAGTCTCACTGCTCTTACAGTAAAGAGTCCATAGTCTCACTGCTCTTACAGTAAAGAGTCCATAGTCTCACTGCTCTTACAGTAAAGAGTCCATAGTCTCACTGCTCTTACAGTACAGAGTCCATAGTCTCACTGCTCTTACAGTACAGAGTCCATAGTCTCACTGCTCTTACAGTACAGAGTCCATAGTCTCACTGTTCTTACAGTAATGAGTCCATAGTCTCACTGCTCTTACAGTATAGAGTCCATAGTCTCACTGCTCTTACAGTAAAGAGTCCATAGTCTCACTGCTCTTACAATAAAGAGTCCATAGTCTCACTGCTCTTACAGTACAGAGTCCATAGTCTCACTGCTCTTACAGTATAGAGTCCATAGTCTCACTGCTCTTACAGTAAAGAGCCCATAGTCTCACTGCTCTTACAGTACAGAGTCCATAGTCTCACTGCTCTTACAGTACAGAGTCCATAGTCTCACTGCTCTTACAGTATAGAGTCCATAGTCTCACTGCTCTTACAGTATAGAGTCCATAGTCTCACTGCTCTTACAGTAAAGAGTCCATAGTCTCACTGCTCTTACAGTAAAGAGTCCATAGTCTCACTGCTCTTACAGTAAAGAGTCCATAGTCTCACTGCTCTTACAGTATAGAGTCCATAGTCTCACTGCTCTTACAGTATAGAGTCCATAGTCTCACTGCTCTTACAGTAAAGAGTCCATAGTCTCACCGCTCTTACAGTAAAGAGTCCATAGTCTCACTTCTCTTACAGTAAAGAGTCCATAGTCTCACTGCTCTTACAGTATATAGTCCATAGTCTCACTGCTCTTACAGTAAAGAGTCCATAGTCTCACTGCTCTTACAGTAAAGAGTCCATAGTCTCACTGCTCTTACAGTAAAGAGTCCATAGTCTTACTGCTCTTACAGTATAGAGTCCATAGTCTTACTGCTCTTACAGTAAAGAGTCCATAGTCTCACTGCTCTTACAGTATAGAGTCCATAGTCTCACTGCTCTTACAGTAAAGAGTCCATCGTCTCACTGCTCTTACAGTATAGAGTCCATAGTCTCACTGCTCTTACAGTATAGAGTCCATAGTCTCACTGCTCTTACAGTATAGAGTCCATAGTCTCACTGCTCTTACAGTATAGAGTCCATAGTCTCACTGCTCTTGCAGTAGAGTTCCATAGTCTCACTGCTCTTACAGTAAAGAGTCCATAGTCTCACTGCTCTTACAGTAAAGAGTCCATAGTCTTACTGCTCTTACAGTATAGAGTCCATAGTCTTACTGCTCTTACAGTAAAGAGTCCATAGTCTCACTGCTCTTACAGTATAGAGTCCATAGTCTCACTGCTCTTACAGTAAAGAGTCCATCGTCTCACTGCTCTTACAGTATAGAGTCCATAGTCTCACTGCTCTTACAGTAAAGAGTCCATAGTCTCACTGCTCTTACAGTAAAGAGTCCATAGTCTCACTGCTCTTACAGTAAAGAGTCCATAGTCTCACTGCTCTTACAGTATAGAGTCCATAGTCTCACTGCTCTTACAGTATAGAGTCCATAGTCTCACTGCTCTTACAGTAAAGAGTCCATAGTCTCACCGCTCTTACAGTAAAGAGTCCATAGTCTCACTTCTCTTACAGTAAAGAGTCCATAGTCTCACTGCTCTTACAGTATATAGTCCATAGTCTCACTGCTCTTACAGTAAAGAGTCCATAGTCTCACTGCTCTTACAGTAAAGAGTCCATAGTCTCACTGCTCTTACAGTAAAGAGTCCATAGTCTTACTGCTCTTACAGTATAGAGTCCATAGTCTTACTGCTCTTACAGTAAAGAGTCCATAGTCTCACTGCTCTTACAGTATAGAGTCCATAGTCTCACTGCTCTTACAGTAAAGAGTCCATCGTCTCACTGCTCTTACAGTATAGAGTCCATAGTCTCACTGCTCTTACAGTATAGAGTCCATAGTCTCACTGCTCTTACAGTATAGAGTCCATAGTCTCACTGCTCTTGCAGTAGAGTTCCATAGTCTCACTGCTCTTACAGTAAAGAGTCCATAGTCTCACTGCTCTTACAGTAAAGAGTCCATAGTCTTACTGCTCTTACAGTATAGAGTCCATAGTCTTACTGCTCTTACAGTAAAGAGTCCATAGTCTCACTGCTCTTACAGTATAGAGTCTATAGTCTCACTGCTCTTACAGTAAAGAGTCCATCGTCTCACTGCTCTTACAGTATAGAGTCCATAGTCTTACTGCTCTTACAGTAAAGAGTCCACAGTCTCACTGCTCTTACAGTATAGAGTCCATAGTCTCACTGCTCTTACAGTAAAGAGTCCATCGTCTCACTGCTCTTACAGTAAAGAGTCCATAGTCTCACTGCTCTTACAGTATAGAGTCCATAGTCTCACTGCTCTTACAGTATAGAGTCCACAGTCTCACTGCTCTTACAGTAAAGAGTCCATAGTCTCACTGCGCTTACAGTAAAGAGCCCATAGTCTCACTGCTCTTACAGTAAAGAGTCCATAGTCTCACTGCTCTTACAGTAAAGAGTCCATAGTTTCACCGCTCTTACAGTATAGAGTCCATAGTCTCACTGCTCTTACAGTATAGAGTCCATAGTCTCACTGCTCTTACAGTAAAGAGTCCATAGTCTCACTGCTCTTACAGTAAAGAGTCCATAGTCTCACCGCTCTTACAGTAGAGTCCACAGTCTCACTGCTCTTACAGTAAAGAGTCCACAGTCTCACTGCTCTTACAGTAAAGAGTCCATAGTCTCACTGCTCTTACAGTAAAGAGTCCATAGTCTCACTGCTCTTACAGTAAAGAGTCCACAGTCTCACTGCTCTTACAGTATAGAGTCCATAGTCTCACTGCTCTTACAGTAAAGAGTCCATAGTCTCACTGCTCTTACAGTATAGAGTCCATAGTCTCACTGCTCTTACAGTATAGAGTCCATAGTCTCACTGCTCTTACAGTAAAGAGTCCATAGTCTCACCGCTCTTACAGTAAAGAGTCCATAGTCTCACTGCTCTTACAGTAAAGAGTCCATAGTCTCACTGCTTACAGTGAAGAAGAGGAAGGACTGGCCGCTCCTCTGTGGTAAAAAAGGAAAGGCGCTGAAATCTAAACCGGTCGTGAGGTCTCAGTCTTCTGTGGACTCGGGGAATTTTTTTAGATTTAATATTAAAACATATGTTTCTTGTGAACGGAGGCGTTATCATTAGTGTTGAGCAAGCATACTCGGCCGAACACCATTTTGACTCGAGCGCGATGCTCAAGTCTCCTCCCCGCACGTTTGTGTGAATAAACGTGCCGGGAAGTACTGGCACCCACTGTAATGCCGTAGCCATGTTGGTTACTGGCATTACTGTGATTGGCTGGCCAGAACGCGTCTTTGGGTGCTAATAGCACCCGATGACACGTGGTTCCGCCCAGTCTTAGTCAGGGAGAGCTGCAGCAGAAGGGTCCGATAGCGTAGGGACAGGAATTTATATATATTTTTCAGGCAGGGTTTATAGTTGAAAGGTGTTTGAGACCCAAAAGTCCTTTTGAATGCTATTGTTTTATCTGGCTGCAATATATATTATTAGCGCAACCTGCGCTAAATTGCGTGCAATTGTTTGGTCGCTGCTGACAGTGACACAACCTCTGCTACATCTCCTGCATAACGTATTACATGGGACTGCATGGTATAGAAGACTGGAGGGAGAGGACGGGCATTATCATTTATGGGGGCACTACAGAGATGATTATAACTCCGGGGGGTACGGCAGGAGGTATTATTATTACCGGGGGCACTGCAGGGAACATTATAAATACTGTGGGCAGTGGTGGAGGGCATTACTACTACTGGGGGCTCCATAGAGGTGCCCTATAGGGAGGCCTTATTAGTACTGAGGGCACTGTAGGGAGCCTTATTACCACTGGGGATACTATTGGGGGGAGGCTTCCGCCTGGCAGGGAGCCCGGTGAGGTCACTGTAAGGGTCCATTCACACGTCCACATCCATTCTGATATTTTGCGGAACGGGTGCAGACCCATTCATTTTCAATGGAGCCGGACTGTGCTGTCCGCATCTGCATTTGCGGGTCCGCACTTTCGCATCCGTGCTACCGTCTCCGCAAAAAAATAGAACATATCGGTCTGTGTTGGGCCCATGTTCATATATGCTGCATTACTGAGGGAAATTTTTTTTTATATTTGAATATATGGGAATGATCCTCTAGGACAGGCTTGGCCAACCTGTGGCTCTCCAGCTGTTGTAAAACTACAACTCCCACAATGCCCTGCTGTAAGCTGATAGCTGTTGGCAGTCTGGGCATGATGGGAGTTGTAGTTTTGCAACAGCTGGAGAGCCTCAGGTTGGCCATCCCTGCTCTAGGAGCAACGGGGGCGTTACCATTACACCTAGAGGCTCTGCTGTCTCTACTGTGACAGGGCCTGGCAGTGAAAATGTCATCCCACCGGGCCATGTTAAAGTGCAGAGGGCGTGGCAGTTACAGAGAGGGCGGAGCCTCTAGGTGTAATGGTAACGCCCCAGTTTGTATATTATAAAACATCACGTTTCTCAGCAATGTGGGCAAATAAGAACATGGGACCAACACGGAGGTCTTCAGCTGCCGAGCGCACGCAGAACAGGTCAGTGCTTTAATTGTCCAAGTGTATGAGGGCGTCCTGAGGGATAGCTGAAGGCCTCGGGAGCATTTTACCATCAGCTATGGACTTCATTGGGGGGAGAAAGCTGGCACTAAAGTGCCTCGGGCAGCATCAAATCTGAATATGGCCCTGGCTCCACAGCAGTAGCAGGATGTAGTGTCAGACATCACACTGCCGGTCTGTGTATGAGGAGGAGCGGCCGGGAATCTGCTGAGCGCCTCCTCCTGTGTGTGTCACTACATACTGCTGCGGAGCGCCAGCGGCTGAACTGTCATCATCAGCAACTAGGCGAGTATAGTTTTTTAACTTCCTGTGAAGGGGGCACATACCTGACCATTACTACTGTGAGGGGGCACATATCTGACCATTACTACTGAGAGGGGGCACATATCTGGTATTACTACTGTGAGGGGCACATATCTGACCATTACTACTGAGAGGGGGCACATATCTGACCATTACTACTGTGAGGGGCACATATCTGACCATTACTACTGTGAGGGGCACATATCTGACCATTACTACTGAGAGGGGGCACATATCTGACCATTACTACTGTGAGGAAGGCACATATCTGACCATTACTACTGTGAGGGGGCACATATCTGACCATTACTACTGTGAGGGGGCACATATCTGACCATTACTACTGTGAGGGGGCACATATCTGACCATTACTACTAAGAGGGGGCACATATCTGACCATTACTACTGTGAGGAGGGCACATATCTGATCATTACTACTGTGAGGGGGCACATATCTGACCATTACTACTAAGAGGGGGCACATATCTGACCATTACTACTGTGAGGAGGACACATATCTGACCATTACTACTGTGAGGAAGGCACATATCTGATCATTACTACTGTGAGGAAGGCACATATCTGACCATTACTACTGTGAGGGGCACATATCTGACCATTACTACTGAGAGGGGGCACATATCTGACCATTACTACTGTGAGGAAGGCACATATCTGACCATTACTACTGTGAGGGGGCACATATCTGACCATTACTACTGTGAGGGGGCACATATCTGACCATTACTACTGTGAGGGGGCACATATCTGACCATTACTACTAAGAGGGGGCACATATCTGACCATTACTACTGTGAGGAAGGCACATATCTGATCATTACTACTGTGAGGAAGGCACATATCTGACCATTACTACTGAGAGGGGGCACATATCTGGTATTACTACTGTGAGGGGCACATATCTGACCATTACTACTGAGAGGGGGCACATATCTGACCATTACTACTGTGAGGAAGGCACATATCTGATCATTACTACTGTGAGGGGGCACATATCTGACCATTACTACTGAGAGGGGGCACATACCTGACCATTACTACTGTGAGGGGGCACATATCTGGTATTACTACTGTGAGGGGCACATATCTGACCATTACTACTGAGAGGGGGCACATATCTGACCATTACTACTGTGAGGAAGGCACATATCTGATCATTACTACTGTGAGGGGGCACATATCTAATCATTACTACTGTGAGGGGGCACATATCTGACCATTACTACTGAGAGGGGGCACATATCTGACCATTACTACTGTGAGGGGGCACATATCTGACCATTACTACTGAGAGGGGGCACATATCTGACCATTACTACTGTGAGGAAGGCACATATCTGACCATTACTATTGTGAGGGGGCACATATCTGACCATTACTACTGTGAGGAAGGCACATATCTGATCATTACTACTGTGAGGGGACACATATCTGATCATTACTACTGTGAGGAGGACACATATCTGACCATTACTACTGTGAGGAGGACACATATCTGACCATTACTACTGTGAGGAGGCACATATCTGACCATTACTACTGTGAGGAGGACACATATCTGACCATTACTACTGTGAGGGGCACATATCTGACCATTACTACTGTGAGGAGGACACATATCTGACCATTACTACTGTGAGGGGGCACATATCTGACCATTACTACTGTGAGGAGGACACATATCTGACCATTACTACTGTGAGGGGGCACATATCTGACCATTACTACTGTGAGGGGGCACATATCTGACCATTACTACTGTCGCAATACTGACTATTACTACTGTGAGGGGTCAGATATCTGACCATTACTACTGCGAGGGGGCACATATCTGACCATTACTACTGTGAGGGGGCACATATCTGACCATTACTACTGAGAGGGGGCACATATCTGACCATTACTACTGTGAGGGGGCACATATCTGACCATTACTACTGAGAGGGGGCACATATCTGACCATTACTACTGTGAGGAAGGCACATATCTGACCATTACTATTGTGAGGGGGCACATATCTGACCATTACTACTGTGAGGAAGGCACATATCTGATCATTACTACTGTGAGGGGACACATATCTGATCATTACTACTGTGAGGAGGACACATATCTGACCATTACTACTGTGAGGAGGACACATATCTGACCATTACTACTGTGAGGAGGCACATATCTGACCATTACTACTGTGAGGAGGACACATATCTGACCATTACTACTGTGAGGGGCACATATCTGACCATTACTACTGTGAGGAGGACACATATCTGACCATTACTACTGTGAGGGGGCACATATCTGACCATTACTACTGTGAGGAGGACACATATCTGACCATTACTACTGTGAGGGGGCACATATCTGACCATTACTACTGTGAGGGGGCACATATCTGACCATTACTACTGTCGCAATACTGACTATTACTACTGTGAGGGGTCAGATATCTGACCATTACTACTGTAACCCTTTTGAGTACTGCTTTAAAATCCCTTTGGTGTGTGCTGCCAAGGACGATCAGGAAAACGAAAATTTACTTACTGAAATTTTTTTTCCCTGGAGTCCGTAGGCAGCACAATATGCCCACCCTTAACCCCATAAGGACTTAGGGCATACCGGTACGCCCTATTTCCCGAATCCTTAAGGACTCAGGACGTACTGGTACGCCCTAAGTTTAAATCGCGATTACGGCGCCGCGGGGGTTAATCCGAACTTCCGTTTCCGCAAAAAAATAGAACATGTCCTATACTTGTCCGCAATTGCGGACAAGATTAGGCATTTTCTATTATAGTGCTGGCGATGTGCGGTCCGCAAATTGCGGAATGCACATTGCCGGTGCCCGTATTTTGCGGATCCGGTTAGGTTAGGGTCAGTGAGGGAGAGGCACCGTTAGGCAGGGATAGAAGGGAAAAGTTAGTTAGGAAAAAAAAGCACTTTTATCTAAACTTTCTTTTGTTTCAGCTTTCAGTCCCTAGACCCCCCCTGCCACTTGCCCCCCCTCAGTTTCCGCCAATACATTCCCACTAAGCGGGCGAGGTATGGCGTGAAAATGTACAAAATTTGTGAGAGTGCCTCAGGGTACACTTACAAGTTTCGTGTGTACGAGGGGCGAGATTCCCGTATTGAACCCCCAGAATGTCCCCCCACTCTGGGTGTTAGCGGGAAACTCGTGTGGGACCTTATGTACCCACTGCTGGATAAGGGTTACCACCTGTCCGTGGATAACTTTTATACTAGCATTCCCTTGTTCCAGTCCCTCGCCGCCAGATCCACGTCCGCTTGTGGGACCGTGCGGAAAAATCAGCGCTGCCTCCCTGCCCACCCCCTCCAGGTACCTATCCCCAGGGGTGAGACCCGTGCCCTTACCAGTGGAAACCTGTTGCTGGTCAGGTATAAGGACAAGAGGGATGTCCTTGTACTGTCCACAATCCACGGTAACAGCACCACCCCCGTCTCTGTGCGAGGTACCGCGGCAACGGTCCTCAAGCCCGATTGTATCGTCGACTACAATCGGTATATGGGAGGAGTTGATCTCTCGGATCAAGTCCTCAAGCCATATAACGCCATGCGCAAAACCCGGGCATGGTACAAAAAAGTTGCGGTCTACTTGGTGCAGGTTGCCATGTACAACTCTTTTGTACTATCCCGAAGCGCTGGCAGCACAGGGACATTCCTCCAGTTCTATGAGGCAGTCCTCAAGGCCCTGATCTTTTCTGACCGGGAAAGAGCAGGCCGAAGTACCTCGGGAACTGGAGGCGCCCGGATCGTCCCTGGCCAACACTTTCCAGGTGTGGTCCCCCATACTGGAAAGAAGGGACGAACCCAAAAAAGGTGCAGAGTGTGTCACAGGAGGGGGATACGGAAGGACACCACCACTCAGTGTGACACGTGCCCCGATCATCCGGGCCTCTGCGTAATCGATTGCTTCAGGGAGTACCACACTTCCATGGAGTACTAAATTTTTATAATCCCCAACAGTCCCCTAGAGAACATAAAAAACTATGGCTCTCAGACTTTGGAGACACGGAAACAATTTTTTTTCCCCAAAAAAATATTAGTTTTAGTGCAGGCATCCTCAAACTGCGGCCCTTCAGATGTTGTAAAACTATAACTCCCAGCATGGCCAGACAACCTACAGCCATCAGCAGGGCATGGTGGGAATTGTAGTTTTACAACATCTGGAGGGCCGCAGTTTGAGGATGCCTGCTTAGTGTCTCCAAAGTCTGAGAGCCATACATATTGGGCATCGCCGCGTCCGTAAAAATCTTCTCTATAAAAGTAACATGTAACCCAATGCCCCCCCCCCGGATGAACAGCGTATCATATGCACCCCCAATTAGTGCCAATAAAACCGCCATCTCATCCCGCAAAAAATGAGCCCCTACATTAGATAGTCGCCCCCCAACAAAAAAACAGTAGCTCCCAGGCTATGGAGATACTAAAATCATTTTTTTGGTTCCTAAAATGATAATATAGTGTAAAATCTAAATACATTTTAAAATGTAGATATATTACGTATCGCCGCATCCGTAAGAATCTGCCCTATAAAAATAACATTTGACCAAACCCCTGGGATGAACAGCGTTAAAAATATAAAATAAAAACGATGCCAAAACACCAATTTTTTGGCAAAATTTCCATTTGAATCCTTTTTTTCCGGTAATAAAGCAAGGGTTAACAGCCAAACAAAACTAAATATTTATTGCCCTATTTCTGTAGTTTGCAGAAACACCCCATATGTGGTAAATGGCTATATAGCCACACGGCAGGGCATAGAACGAAGGGAACTCCATATGGTTTGATCAATGACACGACGCAATGCATGCTCCAGAAAGAAGGCGTAAGGTACGATGTTTGGTGATCTTATCAAATGGCTGCGGAAGTCTGCATGTGTCGCGCATGAGCAGCCACTGGCGCGGTGAAAAGAAACCAAGCTCCCCAGAACCTGTCCTGCCGCAGAGTTCATACAGGTAGTCATTAACTGCACGTTTCTGCTGGAGCAGCCTATCAAGCATATACAAGGTGGAGTTCCAGCGCATTGGGCAGTCAGACGTCTGACGGGCAGGTGGTGTCGCCGCTGAACGTCAGCAAGGCAAGCCATGGCCGTGTAAGATCTTCTAAAATGGCTAGAGATTTTCCTGGCCTGCCGCAACACGTCCTGGACCCCGTGGTATTGGAAACGAATCGCTGCACGACTAAGTTCAGGACGTGTGCCATGCACGGCACGTGTGTCATTTTGCCCTGTTTCAGCGCGCTCAGCAGATTGGTACAGTTGTCGCACACCACTTTACCAACTGTCAAATTGAGAGAGGTTAGCCACTGATCGGCCTGTGACCACAGAGCTGAAAGCAGTGCAGGACCGGTGTGGCTCTCGGCTTCTAGGCACAACAGCCGCAGCACAGAATGGGAACGTCTCACCTGGCACGTCGAATAGGTTCTGGGGGGCGCAGCGGAAGAGGCGACAGCAGTGGAAAAGGAGGAGTCAGACGAGGATGGAGTAGGAGGAGGAGAAGAAGAGGCAGCCTGCATGCAATCCGTGGCAGTTCCACCAAATCCACACGGGTGCCACGAGTTACATGCTTGACGGCCGTCAGAAGGTTCACCCAGTGGGAAGTAAAAGTTATGTACCTTCCCTGCCCGTGTTTGCTAGACCACGTGTCTGTGGTCAGATGTATCTTGGCACCGACACTGTGTGCCAGAGATATATTCAATTGCTGATGAACGTGGCCATGTAGCTCTGGGATGCCCTTCTGGGAGAAATATTTCCTTTCGGGGACCTTCCATTGCGGTGTGCCAATGGCCACAAATTTTTTAAAGGCCTCCGAGTACACCAGTTTATATGGCAGTAGTTAGTGGGCTAGCAGTTCCGACAAGCCAGTGGTCAGCCGTTCAGCAAGAGGGTTATCCGGCGTCATCATCTTTTTACGCTCAAACATTTGGGCCCTGCCTTGTGCCAGATTAACGTGGCGACGGCACAGTAGAAGATGGAGTGGAGGATAAATGGAAGGAGAGAGGAGAAGTAGAAGAGGCAGGATGTGAAGCTCCGGGAGTGTGGCTTTGTGGGTTCTGACGGTGTTGCTCCCACTGGATTGGTGATGGGAAGCCAGGTGCCTTCTTAAGGCAGTCGTCTCTAGTTAAGTGTTGGGTTTACCGCGACTTATGCATTGACAGCACAGGCTGCAGATGGCAACACTATTGTCAGCAGTAGAGATGTCGCAAACATAAAATTTTCTGTTCGCGAATGGCGAACGCGAATTTCTGCAAATGTTCGCGAACCGCCATAGACTTCAATAGGCAGGCAAATTTTAAAACCCACAGGGACTCTTTCTAGCCACAGTAGTGATGGAAAAGTTGTTTCAAGGGGACTAACACCTGAACTGTGGCATGCCGGAGGGGGATCCATGGCAAAACTCCCATGGAAAATTACGTAGTGGACGCAGAGTTGGATTTTAATCCATAAAGGGCATAAATCACCTAACAATCCAATTTTTTTTTTGAACAACGTGGTTTAAAACATCCAGTGTGTGTATACGATCAGGTATGATGTTGTATCGATCAGGTAGTGTAAGGGTTACGCCCGCTTCACAGACATTGACAGACCAAACTCCCCTTTTAATGCACCGCAAACAACCGCAAACAGTCCATTTGCCCAACCGCAAACTTCCCATTTGCACAAGGTTGGATACCAAGCTAGCCATGTCCCGTTGATGTCATTGAAGGTTTCTTCCTCCACCCAGCCACGTACAACACCAAGGGTCCCCGAAAGGTGAATTGAATTGATTTTTCGAACGGGGAGATGGTTAAAAAAACGCTGGCTCGCTCCCCTTTGTTTGAGTCCACGCCACGGTCACTGCGTCTGCGCCGTGCAATTTACTCTCACACCCGATATAAGTGGTATTTTCTGTAGTTCTCTCTTCTCATCAGTTTAATCCCTGTTACGTCCCCAATCTGGGGTCCATTTATTAAATAGATTTTTTGAATGGGGAGATGGTTAAAAAAACGCTGGCTCCCCCCCCTTTGTTTGAATCCACGCCACGGTCACTGCGTCTGGCCGTGCAATTTACTGTCACACCCGTGAGTGGTATTTTCTGTAGTACTATTCTCATCAGTTTAATTCCTGTTACGTCCCCAATCTGGGGTCCATTTATTAAATTGATTTTTCGAACGGGGAGATGGTTAAAAAAACGCTGGCTCCCTCCCCTTTGTTTGAATCCACGGTCACTGCGTTTGCGCCGTGCAATTTACTCTCACACCCGATATGAGTGGTTTTTTCTGTAGTTCTCTCTTCTCATCAGTTTAATCCCTGTTACGTCCCATATCAGGGTGGGATTTCCTTTTGTGAAAAAAAATTTAGGCCGGGTACCTTCGACTGCCTTCACAGTGACAGACCAAACTCTGATACACCAAACTGAATTGATGTTAGGAACCGGGAGATGGAAAAAGCAGCTTGGTCGGTCCTCTTACTCCCAAGTTGGGGCACTGCACGTGCACGGAGCAATGTGCTGTGACACCCTATATGAGTGGTGTCTTAACTAGTACTATTCCTATCAGTTTAATCCCTGTTACGTCCCCTATCCGGGGACGTGTGTCGAATTGATTAACCATTGTCGAATTAACAAACCATTACGACATCCTGGAATAATTTAGTTCTGAGCTTTTTACTTGCTTTGTATTGGAATTGATGGGAATTTTAAAAAAAATCATAATAAAGTCTCTTAATAGTTTATTAGAAATAATTTCTAATAAACTATTAAGAGACTTTATTATGATTTTTTTATTTTATGTATTAAAAACCCACCCATACAACTTAAAAAAAAAATAATAATTATGTTTTTTCTATGAAAAATTATCCAGCCGATCACTTTTGGTCTGACCATAATGAAGCAACGGCCTTATCATCTGGGGTGTGGCAACATTGCCAACACACTCATAGAGGTGATGATCGCTTCATTGTGATACGCAAGCCCCTTCACCACAACAAGGTAACGATCACGAAAGGGGAATTGACACTTGTATGTGCCTTTTTTTTTTGTTTTGTTTTTGCAGCCACAGTGCAGCACCAGAGGCCAGAAAAATTAGGCATGTACACATGCCTGAAAATTAATGTTATTGTTGCAGCCGCTGTTGTAGCAGAAGCCGGAAAAATTTATGTTTTCAAGGCAGAAAGGTGACTAAAACATTGCGGCTTGAACCCTAGTTGGTTGCAGAGAATTCACGAAAGTCATCCGGTATGCAGACATTAAATACAGCAGCGTGGGGACCATTTTGAGGCCAAGGCATGTCATCAGGCCTTTTGTTAGTCAAACGTATCCCCCACTGTCAGTCCCTTTGGGATCCTTGCCTCATTCATCTTAATGAAGGTGAGGTAATCAACACTTTTTTGACCGAGGCGACTTCTTTTGTCAGTGACAATGCCTCCTGCTGCACTGAAGGTCCTTTCTGACAGGACACTTGAAGCGGGCAGGCCAGAAGTTCTATCGCAAACTGTGATAGCTCAGGCCACAGGTCAAGCCTGCACACCCAGTAGTCAAGGGGTTCATCGCTCCTCAGAGTGTCGATATCTGCAGTTAAGGCGAGTGTAACGGAACGCCTAGCCCCCAGACCGGGTACCTCCGTCGATAGTTGCTCCTAGTGCTTCCAGAGGACTCCAAGCACTCCACTTGACACCGTACGCACTGCAGACCCCACGAACCGCCGCAGCTTGGTTGGGGTCTCACCGTCCTCCACCCACGCTGGACCCAGACCGGGCTTCAGCTTCCAGTGGGTGAACCTCTCCTAAATGCAGAGAGCAGGAACCAGGAACAAGCTCTTACAAGAGCTTCTACTCAGGGGAGTATTGTGATATAGCAATCCCCAAGAGTGTAGTTATCGCATTCCCCAAACATGAGCCAAAACTTCATGAAGGTATAAAGCAGCACTCCGTTTATTTTAACACACAAGCATTTCATACACATCTTCCAACAAGGTTACCACCCCCAGGGTTTTGTAAAAACAGCCAATCACATGTATTTACAGTATTCAACCTTCCCAGCAATTGTACACAAAATCCCCTTCCCTCTGTCTGTAACGCAATCAACAAAATACAATGAGCATTGTCTGAGATGCAATTAACTAACACAATGAGCATTGTCTGAGACGCAATCCACAAAATACAATTACCAAACGTAATGGACTAACTTGAACTCCTGGTCTAATTCGTGGGGGTGAGAGTTCAAGTTAGTCCAAGTCCTTTGTGAACAAATGAGGCCTGGCTGATGAGAGGGCCCATAATCCTGGGGCAAGAGGCTAGTAGCCAGGCCCCTCCAAAACCCAGTGGCGAGGTTGGTTTCGCCACACATCTCCCCCTCCCAGGGAAGACTAACCAGATACATGACCTCACGGTCAGTACCTGAGTTAGTCTGGCAGTCCACCCACAACCCAATACTGGACCTGTTGAGTGGGCATCTGCTACTCCTTGCTTCCTTGTGGTTCGCTAGCTTGGAGCTGTAGGTACTTGGTGGGCAGAGGCCGACTGCGCTCTGCCCAGATGCCAGTTCTTCCGCTGGGGTAGCCAGTGGGGAGTCAGCCTCTGGACAAGGGGATAGGGGAGGGCAGAGGCCGACTGCGCTCTGCCCAGATACCAGCTCTTCCGCTGGGGTAGCCTGTGGGCAGTCCGGCTCTGGAGAAGAGTTTAGGGGAGGGCAGAGGCCGACTGCGCTCTGCCCAGATGCCAGCTCTTCCGCTGGGGTAGCCTGTGGGAAGTCCGGCTCTGGAGAAGAGGATAGGGGAGGGCAGAGGCCGACTGCGCTCTGCCCAGATGCCAGCTCTTCCGCTGGGGTAGCCTGTGGGAAGTCCGGCTCTGGAGAAGAGGATAGGGGAGGGCAGAGGCCGACTGCGCTCTGCCCAGATGCCAGCTCTTCCGCTGGGGTAGCCTGTGGGAAGTCCGGCTCTGAAGCAGAGCATAGGGGAGGGCAGAGGCCAGCGGCGCTCTGCCCTGATGCCAGCACTTCAGCTGGGGTGCATGGTGCCAACTCCTGCTGGGTAGTAAATGAACGGTAAGGGCAGAGGCCAGCGGCGCTCTGCTCTGATGCCAGCTCTTCTGCTGGAGAGGGGTCAGTGGGGTTTAAAGCCTTACCCACTACCCTCAGTATTTGGCTGGGAGAGAGCCGTGGAGGGGGGCTATCACTTACCCCCTCCTCTGGATACCCCATCTGACGCTGGGGAGAGAGACCAACTGTCTCCTCTCCCTGTAGAGTATACTGCCGCTGGGTAGTGAGACCGGCTGTCTCCACTACCAGTGATTCTGGTTGTTGCAGAGATGAGGGACCGACAATCTCCTCTCCCTGTACTCCCAGTGGCAGTTGGGGATCTGGGCCGCCTGCCCAGTCACCCTGTTGGGACAGTGGAGTGACTACAGTCCCATCTCCACCTGCCGACTGGGGTTCCTCCCAGTACCAGTCTATGAAGTCCCCTACCTCCACAGTTGGTGAGGAAGTAGGGGATACCTTAGCTGTGACTTGCCAGGGGTAGGGCTGCAGGTCTGGGCCTGGTATCCAACTGTCTTGTATCTTGCGCTGGGCTTGAATGGAGCGAAACAACTGTTGATAATCTTGCTCCAGTTCCCACTCCCTTTGGACTAGAAAGGTCAGATCTGCCCTCACCCCACTAGTTGTAGGCCAATTGTGCAAGTCCCACCTGTAGTCAGTAATGTCCCAAAATCTAGATTCTTCTGTGCTCCCAAAGTCAATGTCTTCAAAAGACTCCCACAATAACCCAGGGCAATTATATTCCTCACCTTCGGGCTTGGCGTACTCCTCCATCCATGGAGACTGTCGTACTGTGTCCCACCATAGTGCTTGGTAAGAGTCATCCAGCCAGGTTTCCTGCCATACCAGTGTCTCAAGCTCTGACACCCACTCCATCAATGGTTGCTCTCCCAGTAGAGGTAGTCGCAGCGCCAATCACATTCGTAATCTCTGCTCCTCACTGGGAAGACTCTCACCCCTCCGACACTGCACGTCCTCCAGGGCCTGGTGCCATATGCCTTTCCGCTCGGCATCCCTGTAATCCGGGTGATCTTCCTCATGGAATGCTGTGCAGGAACCAACGGCATCCATATTGCTGTAGCCAGGGGCAATAGGGACAGGTGACAGGGCAATGGCGCTCCTCAACGCGCGTTTCGCGTATAGTTGCTTCCTCAGGAGGAGTTAAACTCCTCCTGAGGAAGCAACTATACGCGAAACGCGCGTTGAGGAGCGCCATTGCCCTGTCACCTGTCCCTATTCTGTAGGTATGTAGCCCTATATACACTTGCGTTACCTTATAGTGTTGGATCTTGTGTCTGCTATTTTTGGTATTAATGCATACTGAGGTATTGAGGCTAGTGAACCTGTGTGATATATACTCTCCATGTTTCTAGTACTATATCCTTTAGGATAAAATATCATCTCTCTTTATATCACATACATGGAGATTCACCTACGTCCGTCTTATGGATGGGGACGGGTAGCAGTGTGATGTAGGATTGTGGTGGTCCCTGCTCATTTTTTATCTTATAATATGCATTATGTATGTCTTTTATGGATATTGAATAAAATTGATTTGTATTTTCTCATACCGGTGTGTCAAGCACTCTTTTTCTTTATTGTGGTATTATGTAATAGCGGGAGTGCACCGTTTATTTTCAAGACCGCAGGTGATTTAATGATGTGGAGGTGCCAACTTCTAATATTTTATTCAGAATAGAACATAAATCACGGAACAAAAAAGTTTAAACTGAGAAAATGTACCATTTTAAGGGAAAAATATGTTGAATCAGAATTTCATGGTGTCAACAAATCCCCAAAAAGTTGGGACAAGGCCATTTTCACCTCTGTGTGGCATCTCCCCTTCTTCTTACAACACTCAACAGACGTCTGGGGACCGAGGAGACCAGTTTCTCCAGTTTAGAGATAGGAATGCTCTCCCATTCTTGTCTAATCCAGGCCTCTAACTGTTCAATCGTCTTGGGCCTTCTTTGTTGCACCTTCCTCTTTATGATGTCCCAAATGTTCTCTATAGGTGAAAGATCTGGACTGCAGACCGGCCATTTCAGTACCCGGATCCTTCTCCTACGCAGCCATGATGTTGTGATTGATGCAGAATGTGGTCTGACATTATCTTGTCTTCCCTGAAAGAGATGACGTCTGGATGGGAGCAGATGTTGTTCTAGAACCTGAATATATTTTTCTGCATTGATGGTGCCTTTCCAGACATGCAAGCTGCCCATGCCACCCGCACTCATGCAACCCCATACCATCAGAGATGCAGGCTTCTGAACTGAGCGTTGATAACAACTTGGGTTGTCCTTGTCCTCTTTGGTCCGGATGACATGGCGTCCCAGATTTCCAAAAAGAACTTCGAATCGTGACTCGTCTGACCACAGAACAGTCTTCCATTTTGCCACACTCCATTTTAAATGATCCCTGGCCCAGTGAAAACGCCTGAGCTTGTGGATCCTGCTTAGAAATGGCTTCTTCTTTGCACTGTAGAGTTTCAGCTGGCAACGGCGGATGGCACGGTGGATTGTGTTCACTGACAATGGTTTCTGGAAGTATTCCTGAGCCCATTCTGTGATTTCCTTTACAGTAGCATTCCTGTTTGTGGTGCAGTGTCGTTTAAGGGCCCGGAGATCACGGGCATCCAGTATGGTTTTACGGCCTTGACTCTTACGCACAGAGATTGTTCCAGATTCTCTGAATCTTCGGATGATGTTATGCACAGTTGATGATGATAGATGCAAAGTCTTTGCAATTTTTCGCTGGGTAACACCTTTCTGATATTGCTCCACTATCTTTTTGCGCAACATTGTGGGAATTGGTGATCCTCTACCCATCTTGGCTTCTGAGAGACACTGCCACTCTGAGAAGCTCTTTTTATACCCAATCATCTTGCCAATTGACCTAATTAGTGTTAATTGGTCTTCCAGCTCTTCGTTATGCTCAAATTTACTTTTTCCAGCCTCTTATTGCTACTAGTCCCAACTTTTTGGGGATTTGTTGACACCGTGAAAATTGGAATCAACGTATTTTTCCTTTAAAATGATACATTTACTCGGATTAAACGTTTGATCTGTCATCTACGTTCTATTACAAATAAAATATTGACATTTGCCATCTCCACATCATTGCATTCAGTTTTTATTCACAATTTGTTTTGTGGTGGATTGCGAGACGCAATCCACCACAAAATACAATTACCAAACGTAATGGACTAACTTGAACTCCTGGTCTAATTTGTGGGGGTGAGAGTTCAAGTTAGTCCAAGTCCTTTGGGAACAAATGAGGCCTTGCTGATGAGAGGGCCCATAATCCTGGGGCAAGAGGCTAGTAGCCAGGCCCCTCCAAAACCCAGTGGCGAGGTTGGTTTCGCCACAGCGAGGTAGTCTGCTACCTGTCGGTCGAGTCGTTCTCTAAGGCTGGATCCCGAAGGGCTGTGGCGATGTGTAGGACTGAAAAAGCTCTGCATGTCCTCCATCAACAACACATCTGTAAAGCGTCCTGTCCTTGCCGCCGTGGTCGTGGTAGGAGGAGGATTACTTTCACCTCTTCCCCTGTTAGATTCCCGTTGTCCTGTGACATCCCCCTTAGAAGCTGTGTAAAGCATATTTTTTTGTTTTGTTTTGAACTGCTGCATCCTTTCTGACTTTCGGTAATTTGGTAACATTTCTGCCACTTTCTGCTTATACCGGGGGTCTAGTAGCATGGCCACCCAGTACAGGTCGTTCTCCTTCATCCTTTTTATACGAGGGTCCCTCAACAGACATGACAGCATGAAAGACCTCATTTGCACAAGGTTGGATGCCGAGCTACTCATTTCCCGTTCCTCGTCCTCACTGATGTCATTGATGGTCTGTTCTTCACCCCAGCCACGTACAACACCACGGGTCCCAGATAGGTGACAACAACGAGCACCCTGGGATGCCTGCTGTGGTTGGTCTTCCTCCCCCTCAAAGCCACATTCCTCCTCTGACTCCTCTTCCTCAGACTCCTCTTGCAGCGTTGCCGCAGGTCCGGCAAGCGATGATGACAAGGCTGTTTCTGGTGGTGATGGTGACCACAACTCTTCCTCTTCCTACTCATCTACAGCCTGATCCAGCACTCTTCGCAGGGCACACTCCTACAGGCATTGCGCTTGAGCGTCCAGTAACGTGGCAAAAAAATTCCCAGCTCCACAGAGGCTGTCCTAGCACCCCGGTCATACAAATACTCGTTGACTGCTTTTTCTTGTTGGAGCAGGCGGTCGAACATTAGGAGTGTTGAATTCCAACGTGTCGGGCTGTCGCAAATCAAGCGCCTCACTGGCATGTTGTTTCGGCGCTGAATGTCTGAAACGTGCGCCATGGCCGTGTAGGAACGCCTGAAATGGCCACACACATTCCTGGCCTGCTTGAGGACGTCCTGTAAGCCTGGGTACTTAGACACAAAGCGTTGTACGATGAGATTCAACACATGTGCCATGCACGGCACATGTGACAACTTGCCCAAATTCAATGCCGCCAACAAATTGCTTCCATTGTCACACACCACTTTGCCGATCTCCAGTTGGTGCGGGGTCAGCCACTGATCCACCTGTGCGTTCAGGGCGGACAGGAGTGCTGGTCCGGTGTGGCTCTCTGCTTTCAGGCAAGTCAACCCCAAGACAGCGTGACACTGTCGTATCCGGGATGTGGAATAGCCCCTGGGGAGCTGGGGGGATTCAGTTGATGTGCAGCCAGACACCGCAGCAGAAGAGGACTCAGCCGAGGAGGTTATCGTAGAGGATGGAGTAGGAGGAGTAGAGGAGGTGGCAGTAGGCCTGCTTGCAAGTCGTGGCGGTGTCACCAACTCCTCTGCAGATTCCATGCTTGGTAGCCGTCAGCAGGTTGACCCAAGGCGCAGTGTAGGTGATAAACCTGCCCTGACCGTGCTTTGCAGACCAGGTATCAGTGGTCAGATGGACCCTTGCCCCAACACTGTATGCCAGAGATGCCATGACTTCCTTTTCAATCACTGAGTAGAGGTTTGGGATTGCCTTTTTTGAAAAAAAAATTTGTCCGGGTACCTTCCACTGTGGTGTCCCAATAGCGACAAATTCTTTGAAGGCCTCAGACTCCACCAGCTGGTATAGTAAAAGCTGGCGGGCTAAGAGTTCGGTCAAGGCAGCTGTCAGATGCCGGCAAGGGGGTGACTGTGACTTTGGCTTCCTACGCTCAAACATTTCCTTTACAGACACCTGACTGTGGGCAGATGAGATGGAACTGCTGAAGGTGAGAGGGGGAGTGGCGGATGGTTGAGAGGGGGCAAGGAGGACAGCAGTGGTTGACGTGGCTGAAGATGCTGGACCAGGAGGAGGATGGTGGCTTTGAGCTTGTGTGCTGCTTCTACTCGTCATCATGTGTTGATTCTGATAGGCGTTTGTGATGTGCGATCATGTGCCTTCGCAAAGCAGTTGTACCTAGGTGAGTGTTGGATTTCTCACGACTCAGTTTCTTTTGGCACAGGTTGCAAATGGCATCGCTGTTGTCAGAGGCAGACACACAAAAAAAATGCCACACTGCTGAGCTTTGCAATGACGGCATTCTGGTGGTGGCAACAGCATGTGTTGATTGGCGTGCTGTCTGGCTGACCCCGGGTGCCGATACATGCTGTCTGACTGTGCCACTAACTCCTTGCGACGACCTCCCCCTGCTTCCAACTCGTCTCCTCCTCCTCTCTCTCCCCTTCTGAACTTTCCCCCTCTTCTTCTTCTCTTCGAGCAGGCATCCACGGACACATCGTCATCATCAACCGCTTCACTTGTATCTGACACCTCAGCAAAGGAAGCAGCAGCGGGTACAACATCATCATCATCATCATCACACTGTACGTCCATGTGTGTAATGCTGCCTGACTGAGACATATCCCTGTTATCTCCATCCTCTGGCAATAATGGTTGCGCATCACTAATTTCATCCAACTGATGTGTAAATAACTCCTCTGAGGGATCAAGTGAAGCGGCTGTAGTGGTAGTGGTGGTGGTGGCGGCGGCAGGCGGGCGAGTGGTAACTTGAGAGCAGGTGACCAAAGCTGAGCTGGAGGAGGATGGTGCGTCAAGGTTCTTAGCGGAAGCTGTTGAAGATTGGGTGTCCTGTGTAAGCCAGTCAACTATTTTCTCAGATTTTTTTGGGTTCAGGGTACGTGGCCTCTGAACACTGGGCATTATTCCAGGGCCAGTGGAAATCACAGCACCACGACCACGACGGCCCCTGCGGCGTGGCCTGCCTCTGCCTGTCATTTTTTATTAGATAAGTGTTACTATGCGTGCAAGGTACTGTGCCACCCTATATAAGTGGTGGGCAGTGGGCACAGTACAGTCTGTGTGGGCCTGACACACACTGGCTTGCAAATGTGATTATATCACAGAAAAATATTAAATATAATTATTTTTTATCTGCAAGGTATTTGTGAGTGAGTGACACCCTGTAACGGTATAAGTGGAGGCCTAGCCACTAGCCAGTGGCCACAGTACAGTCTGTGTGGGCCTGACACACACTGGCTTGCAAATGTGATTATATCACAGAAAAATATTAAATAGAATTTTTTTTTTTATCTGCGAGGTATTTTCTGTCACCCCCTGTATGAATGGTGTGCACACAGTACTGTCTGTGCCTGCAGCCTCTCACACACGGGCAGGCAACTGCAACATATATATATATATATATATAAAAAAAAGCAGACTGATGTACCAGCCCTGAAAAGGTCTTTTTGGGGATGCTGTCAGGACGCTGTCCTTACAGCAGATGAGTCTGTGGACACAGAACACTGCCCTAGCTAACGCTTTCCCTATTAGATCAGCAGCAGCAGCAGCACTGTCCCTCCTCTCACTGAGACTGCAGCTTCCGAATGAATCTAAGATGGATGCTGTCCAGGAGGTGGGAGGGTCTGGGAGGGAGGGTCTGCTGCTGATTGGCTGGAATGTGTCTGCTGACTGTGAGGTACAGGGTCAAAGTTTACTCAATGATGATGTATAGGGGGCGGACCGAACATTGCATATGTTCGCCCGCTGCGGCGAACGCGAACAAGCTATGTTTGCCGGGAACTATTCGCCGGCGAACTATTCGGGACATCTCTAGTCAGCAGCTGACACGTTAAAAAAAGCCCACACTGCGGAGCCATGTGCCGGTGTCCTGGGAGCGCCAGATGTGACCGTGCATGGTGGATGGCTCGCTCCAGATACATTTGCAGTCTGCTTTTTGCCTCCTGTGCACTGCGAGTTCTGCCTGCTTCTCCTCCCTATCTGCTGCTCTGTCTCGCCCTCTGAACTCCCCTCCTCTTCCTCTCTCGTGGGCACACACGTGACGTCGATCTACACGTCATCATCGTCACCACCACTGACATTAGAGATCTCGGAGTAGGCAGCAACAGCGGGGACCACCCTCCTTGAGCTGATCTGGGTACTGTCCTCTTCCTCATCCAATGCCAAGAATGGCTGCGCATCGGTAAGGTCTGGGAATGGATAGGAAAATAAATCCTCTGACTCGAGTGGGGGGGCTATGGTGGTGGTGGAGGTGTCTTTGGGGGTGCACACAGCAGAGAGTGAGGAGGGTGCAGATACAGAGGATGAGGAGGGTGAAGAAGCGGAAGGCTAAATGAGCCACTCAACCAACTCTGGTGCATCCTTTGACGTAATCGCACGCACCTTCTGCAACTTCCCACTTAGGCTCCGGCCTGCTGCATCGGCTCGACCCCTACCATCCATGCGGAACGGCCTGTCTCTTCCTCTGCCTGTCATTTTCAAAATGACCCTGTGCCAAAGTCCCTAGAGAAAAGCAGTATTCGTGGAAGCAGGTGTATGGCAGGCCTCAATCAATATTTTGTTGAAGCAGATATATAGAACCCCTTAATCAGTATTTTGTAGAAGCAGGTATATCACACCCCTCAATGAGTATTTTGTGGAACCAGGTATATAGAACACCTGAATCAATATTTGTTGGAAGCAGGTATATCGCACCCCTCATTGAGTTTTTTTTGGGGGCAACAGGTATATCACACCAGTTGCAATTAGTTACTCCAATAGCGTTTGTCCCTCTCAGCAGAACCGCACACAACGGCTGCACAATACAAATGCACTATAATATACTTTCTATGTTAGAAGGTATATTATAAGTATATCGCACCCTCTGTGTATCACACCTATCGATAGCACACTTATACCACTCCTTACAAGGACTTTTGTGGCCCTATTAGCCAGCGTTTGGTGTCCCTAACAGCCTGTCCCTGCTCCACACAGCAACATCTCCCTACACGGGCAAAAGACTGAATGTAAAATGGCGGCCAGATCAGGTCTATTTATAAGGTAGGGGGTGTGTCCATGTGCTGAAAAGTCTCCATTGGCTGTCCTGTACCACCTGATGGAAGTGTCATGGGTCAAAGTTCGGCGCAATGCAAAAGAATATGGCGCATGTGAACATTGCCATATGTTCGGCGAATCGCGAACAAGCAAAGTTCGCCACGAAACAACCGCCAAGCGAACCGCAAGGCCATCTCTACTCTACTGGGTGATTTCTGTATGTCTCCATTGTTCTGGTGTACACATTGGTTTGGATCCACTTCTAGGTCATTTCTGTATGTCTCCTTTGTTCTGGTGATTACATCTTGATTTGGATCCTCTTCTGGGTGATTCCGCTATGTCTCCATTGTTCTGGTGTTTATTAGAGATGGCCTTGCGGTTCGCCCGGCGGTCGTTTCGCGGCAAACTTTGAGAGTTCGTGATTCGCCGAACATGCGAACATATGGAGATATTCGTGCCCGCCATAGTCTTTTACATTGTGAAGAACTTTGACCCATGACCCATCCATCAGGTGGTACAGGACAGCCAATGGAGACGTTCCAGCACATGGACACACCCCCTACCTTATAAATAGACCTGATCTGGCCGCCATTTTACATTCAGTCCTTTGCCCGTGTAGGGAGAGGTTGCTGTGTGGAGCAGGGACAGGCTGTTAGGGACACCAAACACTGGCTAATAGGGCCACAAAGTCCTTGTAAGGACTGGTAACGTTGTGCTATCGATAGGTGTGATACACAGAGGGGTGTAATATACTTATAATATACTTTTTTAATGAGTCAAAAACACATAGATCTATATAGTGATCACCTGGAAGTCAGGGGGCTAGGGGCTTACTAGGGCCATTTTTATATAGGGTAAGGTTCCGGACGAGGTCCCTCTTATCAGGACGGGTGGTCTGTGGTTAGGCTATCAGGGCCAGAATAACCCCCCCTGTAGGGCAATATCAGGGACAGTTCTTTGCCCCCCCTGTCCTTCAATACCACATCATCATCTAGCCCAGGGATGGATGGTTTTTCCTTTCCCTCCTGGATTCATGGATGTGCACTGGAACCCCCCGGATTGTGGTAGGACATATGGTTTCTGATTTGGTGCCGCCGAGCACTTGTTATTGCCGACCACATCTGTGCTTTTTGCTTAACTTTAATAATTTAATTTATTTTCATTTTGAGAGATATCTTTTCCATTCACACGTCCGCAAAATGGGTCCGCATCCGTTCCGCAATTTTGCGGAATTGGTGCAGCCCCATTCATTTTCAATAAGGCCGGAATGTGCTGTCCGCATCCGCATTTGCAGATCCACAATTCCGCATCCGTGATTCCGTTTCAGCAAGAAAATAGAACATGTCCTATTCTTGTCCGCAATTGCAGACAAGATTAGGCATTTTCTATTATAGTGCCGGCGATGTGCAGTCCGCAAATTGCGGAATACACATTGCCGGTGTCCATGTTTTGCGGATCCGCAAAAGACTTACGGACGTGTGAATGGAACCTCATAGTAACATTATTAAAGGTTACGTTTTATCTTTATGTATATTCTAATGGATTGCCTTCCTTGTACAATGTTATAATATACTTTCTATGTTAGACGGTATATTATACTGCATATGTATTGTGCGGCAGTTGTGTGCGGTTCTGCTGCGATACCGCAGGTAGATAGAGGGACAAGCGTTACTGGGACAAATCATTTCTACTGGTATGATATAGCAGGAATGAGGATGTGCGATTTAGATTCTCTCTACATATCCATATACCAGTCGCCTCCCCAAAAAACTGATAGAAGCGAGGTGTTATATACCAATGTACTTTCTTTATAGTGCATTTGGGTACTGTATAGTGCATTTGCGCATGCGCGTACGCGAAAATTATATTGCCGATATTTTGCATTGAAAAAAAATTATGAATGGAGATCGTAAATTCGAATAATACATCTGGTATGTCATTATCCATGTTGTGGGACTATTTGTGCACTTCTAGTAATTATTTCTTGGCTGCAAATATGAGCTGTAGGTTTTTCAGGTTCGCCCGCCATTAAAATGAATGGGACCCGCTGCGAACTTGCAGTTCGCGAACATTTGTTTGTGTCCGCGCGATCGCGTTCGTGAACCGTCCCGGCAGATGTTCGTCCATCACTAGTGTTTATATGCTGGTGTGGATCCACTTATGATTCATATCTGTAACGGTCACGTCCACACACACACACAGGGGGAAGGATAGTGACCACTGAGCTCCACCCTCACCCCTGGCCCTGCCTACTTATGTCCTGATGACAAGGGACAACTGGACGACAGTCCCTTACTTAGGATATGTGCAGGGAAGACAGACAAGACAAAATACGGAACGTGAACGGACCGGGTCAGAACCAAGAGAGCTATGCAGTACAAAGGGTTAAGCAAAGAATGGTCAGGAGAAGCCGGGGTCAAATACCAGGAGAGTAGAGAAGTACCAGAGGAGTTCGCAAAGAGTAGTCAGGTGGGAGCCGAGGTCACAATACCAGGAGGGATGCACAGTACAGGAGGAGCAGGCAAAGGATCGTCAGGGAACAGGATCAGGTGAGTATTCAGTAGTCCAAAAAATAGCCAGGAACCTAGAATTAACAGGCAACCTGTGGCCAGCAGGCTGCCTGTATTTATAGTGGGGTCTGAGTGTCATGTGACGTGGCCAGCGTCACATGACCGACAGACAGACAAGTCGAGCACCGAGTGATCAGCTCAAGGCAGACCTAGGAGCAGGGAGCCTCCCAGCTAGCAAAACCGCCCTGGGAATGAGGCCAAACACAGATCCGAAGCTAAGCAGCAGGTCTGCGGCTCATGGGAGACCGAGTGCGCCTTTGGCGCCCCGTGACAGTACCCCCCCTTTTACGAGGGGCCACCGGACCCAAGACTTCAGGCGATGGCCTTTCAGGGTGTTCTAAATTAAATTTTCGAACAAGTCTAGGGGCATGAACCTCCCTGGCGGGTACCCAAGATCTCTCTTCGGGTCCATACCCCTTCCAGTGAATCAGATACTGTAAGGAATTAAGCACTCTCCTGACATCTACTATCTTAGACACCACATACTCGACAGCATCACTAACAAGAACGGGCGGAGGCGAGGCTTTCAACGGTACAACAGGTTCAAAATACTTTTTAAGTAGAGATTTATGAAATACATTATGAATGTGGAACGACTCGGGCAGCTCCAACTTAAACGATACCGGATTAATCACCTCCGTGATCTTATACGGTCCAATAAAACGAGGAGCACATTTTCTAGAAGCTACCTTGAGAGATAGATTCTTGGAGGACAACCATACTTTATCCCCAACCTGAAAGTTCACCCCCTTGGAACGTCTCCTATCGGCCTTGAGTTTTTGAGAACTTTGAGCCTTTTCTAGGTTCGATTGAACCCGGGCCCAAACTGTGCACAGTTCGGAGGGGAGTTTATCAGCTTCAGGGTTAGAGGAGGAGACGGACGACCCAGAATGAAAACGGGGATGAAAACCATGGTTACAAAAGAAAGGGGAGACCCCAGCAGAAGAATTGACACGGTTATTCAAAGCAAATTCAGCCAACGGAAGGAATTTGACCCATAATTGCTGGTCATCAGCAACATACAACCTCAAGAATTGTTCCACAGACTGATTAAGGCGTTCAGTCTGCCCATTACTCTCAGGATGGTAGGCGGAAGAAAAAGACAATGACATTTTAGATCTTTGACAGAAGGCCCTCCAGAATTTGGACTCAAACTCCACACCCCTGTCAGAAACAATATTTTCCGGGATGCCATGTAAACGAACAATCTCTCTCACAAAAATAGACGCCAGGGTTTTTGCATTCGGAAGTTTAGAAAGGGGAATGAAATGAACCATCTTGCTAAACCTATCGACCACTACCCAACCCACAGTCTTACCCTCCGCCAGCGGTAGGTCAGTTATAAAGTCCATCGAGATATGGGACCAGGGTCTACTGGGAATGGGTAGGGGTCGTAGGTTACCAGCAGGGCGAGTCCTAGGTGTCTTAGACCTGGCACAAACCTCACAGGCTGACACATAGGACTTGATATCCCTAGTCAGAGTGGGCCAGCAATAAGATCTAGAAACCAGATCCTTAGTGCCCTCAAAACCCGGATGTCCACAAAAGGCAGAATCGTGACACTCACCCAACAGCTGAAGACGAAATTGTATGGTAACAAACAACTTATCTGTTGGGGTAGATGCCGGTGCCAGATGTTGTTCAGCCTTAATGCGAGCCGAGATATCCTGGGTTAGAGCTGCTAAGATGTTTGCTGGTAGGATGGATTCAGGCGGGGCCTCAGTGGGTTGAAAAGCATGGAAGCTCTGAGATAATGCATCTGCCTTCACATTTTTACTTCCCGGCCTGAACGTAATGGAGAAATCAAAACGGGTAAAAAACAGAGCCCATCTGGCTTGACGGGGATTCAACCTCTTAGCAGACTCGAGAAACATTAGGTTTTTATGGTCAGTGACAACAGTTACCCGATGCCTTGCCCCCTCAAAAAAATGCCTCCACTCCTCAAATGCCCATTTAATAGCCAGCAGCTCCCTATTCCCTATGTCGTAGTTTCTCTCCGTGGGAGAGAATTTCCTGGAGAAGAAGGCACACGGTCTCAGGTTAGTGAGGCTAGCAGGACCTTGTGAAAGGACTGCGCCGTCCTCGGACGCATCCACCTCTACAATAAAGGGTCTCTCCTGATCAGGCTGGATCAGAATGGGAGCGCTACTAAATGCCTTTTTTAATGTTTCAAATGAAGAAATGGCCTTTGTGCAGGGAAGACAGACAAGACAAAATACGGAACGTGAACGGACCGGGTCAGAACCAAGAGAGCTATGCAGTACAAAGGGTTAAGCAAAGAATGGTCAGGAGAAGCCGGGGTCAAATACCAGGAGAGTAGAGAAGTACCAGAGGAGTCCGCAAAGAGTAGTCAGGTGGGAGCCGAGGTCACAATACCAGGAGGGATGCGCAGTACAGGAGGAGCAGGCAAAGGATCGTCAGGGAACAGGATCAGGTGAGTATTCAGTAGTCCAAAAAATAGCCAGGAACCTAGAATTAACAGGCAACCTGAGGCCAGCAGGCTGCCTGTATTTATAGTGGGGTCTGAGGCTCATGTGATGTGGCCAGCGTCACATGACCGACAGACAGACAAGTCGAGCACCGAGTGATCAGCTCGGCGCTCAAGGCAGACCTAGGAGCAGGGAGCCTCCCAGCTAGCAAAGCCGCCCTGGGAGCGAGGCCAAACATAGATCCTCGCTCCCGAAGCTAAGCAGCAGGTCTACGGCTGATGGGAGACCGAGTGCGCCTTTGGTGCCCCGTGACAATATCTGCATGTTGTGAATTGTTCTGGTGTACATGTTGGTTTGGATCCTGCTCTGGGTGATTTCTGTGTTTATTACATTGTTCTGGTGTACACGTTAGTTCGTATCCACTTCTGGGTGATTTCTGTATG
This sequence comes from Bufo bufo, assembly GCF_905171765.1. Lineage (NCBI taxonomy): Eukaryota > Metazoa > Chordata > Amphibia > Anura > Bufonidae > Bufo > Bufo bufo. The sequence goes on from NC_053393.1 coordinate 566,528,813, forward strand.
TCTCCACTGTTAACATAGTAACATAGTACATAAGGCCGAAAAAAGACATTTGTCCATCCAGTTCGGCCTGTCATCCTACAAGTTGATCCAGAGGAAGGCAAAAAAACCCTGTGAGGTAGAAGCCAATTTTCCTCACTTTAGGGGAATAAAAAATTCCTTCCCGACTCCAATCAGGCAATCAGAATAACTCCCTGGATCAACGACCCCTCTCTAGTAGCTATAGCCTGTAATATTATTACACTCCAGAAATACATCCAGGCCCCTCCTGAATTCCTTTATTGTACTCACCATCACCACCTCCTCAGGCAGAGAGTTCTATAGTCTCACTGCTCTTACCGTAAAGAACCCTTTTCTATGTTTGTGTACAAACCTTCTTTCCTCCAAACGCAGAGGATGTCCCCTCGTCACAGTCACAGTCCTGGGGATAAATAGATGATGGGATAGATCTCTGTACTGCCCCCTGATATATTTATACATAGTAATTAGATCTCCCCTCAGTCGTCTTTTTTCTAACGTGAATAACCCTAATTTTGATAATCTTTCAGGATACTGTAGTTGCCCCATTCCAGTTATTACTTTAGTTGCCCTCCTCTGGACCCTCTCCAGCTCTGCTATGTCTGCCTTGTTTACAGGAGCCCAGAACTGTACACAGTACTCCATGTGTGGTCTGACCAGTGATTTGTAAAGTAGTAGGAATATGTTCTCATCACGGGCATCTATGCCCCTTTTGATGCAACCCATTATCTTATTGGCCTTGGCAGCCGCTGCCTGACACTGTTTTTTGCAGCTTAGTTTGCTGTTTATTAAAATTCCTAGATCCTTTTCCATGTCAGTGTTACCGAGTGTTTTACCATTTAGTATGTACGGGTGACTTGCATTATTCCTTCCCATGTGCATAACTTTACATTTCTCAGTGTTAAACCTCATCTGCCACTTATCTGCCCAAGACTCCAATCTATCCAGATCCCTCTGTAGTATTATACTGTCCTCTTCAGTGTTAATTACTTTACACAGTTTAGTGTCATCTGCGAAAATTGATACTTTACTATGCAAGCCTTCTACAAGATCATTAATAAATATATTGAAGAGAATAGGGCCCAATACTGACCCCTGAGGTACTCCACTAGTGACAGTGACCCAATCTGAGTATGTACCGTTAATAACCACCCTCTGTTTTCTATCATTGAGCCAGTTACTTACCCACTTACAGACGTTTTCTCCGAGTCCGAGCATTCTCATTTTATATACTAACCTTTTATGAGGTACAGTGTCAAATGCTTTGGAGAAGTCCAGATACACGACATCCATTGATTCGCCGCTGTCAAGTCTAGTACTTACCTCCTCATAGAAACTGATTAAATTAGTTTGACATGACCGATCCCTCACGAAGCCATGCTGATATGGCGTTATTTGCTTATTTCCCATAAGATGCTCTAACATAGCATCTCTCAGAAAACCTTCAAACAGTTTTCCCACAACAGATGTTAAACTTACCGGCCTATAGTTTCCAGGCTCTGTTTTTGGACCCTTTTTGAATATTGGCACCACATTTGCCATGCGCCAATCCTGTGGGACATTCCCTGTCAGTACAGAGTCCGCAAATATCAGAAATAAGGGTCTGGCTATGACATTACTTAATTCCCTTAGGATACGGGGGTGTATGCCATCCGGTCCTGGCGATTTGTCTATTTTGATTTTTTTAAGTCGCTGTTGTACTTCTTCCTGGGTCAGACAGGACACTTTTAATGGCGAATTTATTTCAACATTCAGCATTTCATCTGACAGTTTATTTTCCTCAGTGAATACATTGGAGAAAAAAATATTTAACAGCTTTGCTTTCTCCTCGTCGCTCTCTGCGACTCCCCCCTCCTTACTCTTTAAAGGGCCGACACCTTCAGATTTATACTTTTTAACATTTATATAATTGAAGAACATTTTAGGGTTAGTTTTACTCTGTTTGGCAATTAATCTCTCGGTCTCTAATTTGGCCGCTTTTATTTGTTTTTTACATGTTCTGTTTTTTTCCTTACAAGTTGATTTGGATCCTGCTCTGGGTTATTTCTGTATGTCTCCACTGTTCTGGTGTACACGTTGGTTTGGATCCACTTCTGGGTGATTTATACATGTCTCCATTGTTCTGGTGTTTATTTTTTGGTTTGGATCCTTTTCTGGGTGATTTCTGTATGTGTCCATTGTTCCGGTGTACACGTTGGTTTGGATCCTCCTCTGGGTGATTTCTGTATGTCTCCATGTTCTGGTGTACACTTTGGTTTGGATCCACTTCTGGGTGATTTCTGTATGTATCCATTGTTATAGTGTACACGTTGGTTTCAATTCACTTCTGGGTGATTTCTGTATGTCTCCATTGTTCTGGTGTGCACGTTGGCTTGGATCCTCTTCTGGGTGATTTCTGTATGTATCCATTGTTATAGTGTACACGTTGGTTTCATTTCACTTCTGGGTGATTTCTGTATGTCTCCATTGTTCTGGTGTACACGTTGGTTTGGATCCTGCTCTGGGTGATTTCTGTGTTTCTTACATTTTTCTGGTGTACACGTTAGTTTGGATCTACTTCTGGGTGATTTCTCCTATGTCTCCATTGTTCCGGTATACACATAGGTTTGGATCCTCCTCTGTGTGATTTCTGTATGTCTCCATTGTTCTGGTGTACATGTTGGTTTGGATCCACTTCTGGGTGATTTCTGTATGTCTCCATTGTTCCGGTGTACACGTTGGTTTGGATCCTCCTCTGGGTGATTTCTGTATGTCTCCATTGTTCCGGTGTACATGTTGGTTTGGATCCACTTCTGGGTGATTTCTGTATGTCTCCATTGTTCCGGTGTACACGTTGGTTTGGATCCTCCTC